>NW_010972864.1:5833809-6046670 GCF_000737465.1 Haliaeetus leucocephalus | reverse complement strand
CTCCTAGGTTGGTCAGGCAGGACTTGCCCAAGGTGAAGCCATGCTGGCTGTCTCGAATCACCTCCCTGTCCTCCATGTCCCTTAGCATAGCTGCTAGGAGGATCTGTTCCATGATCTTCCAAGGAACAGAGGTGAGACTGGCAGGTTGGTAGCTCCCAGGGTCCTCCTTTCTACCCTTTTTAAAGATGGGTGCAATGTTTCCCTTTTTCCAGTCTCCGGGGACTTTACCTGACTGCTATGCAAAAATATCATGGAGAGTGGCCTGGCAACTACATCAGCCAATTCCCTCAGGACTCTGGGATGCATCTCATCAGGTCCCTTAGACTTATGTTTGTTCAGGTTCCTCAGGTGGTCATGAACCTGATCTTCTCTTGCAGTGGCAGGGACTTTGCTCCCCAGTCCTCGTCTTGTGGTCCATCTACTCGAGAGGTGTGTGAAGAGAGATTGCCCATGAAGACTGAGGCAAAAAAGTTGTTGACTACCTCAGCCTTCTCCTCATCTGTTGTTACCAGTTTGCCAGTCTTGTTCATCGGGGGAGGTACACTTTCTTTGACCTTCCTTTTCTGGCTGACATACCTATAGAAGCTCTTCTTATTATTCTTTGCACCCCTTGCCACATTCGGCTCCATCCGTGCCTTGGCCTTCCTGACTCTATCCCTACACAACCGGGCAGCGTCTTTATACTCTACCTGGGATACCTGTCCCTGATTCCACTGCCTGTGCATTTCCTTCTTGCCCTTTAGTTTGACCAGCAGGTCTTGACTCATCCATGCCAGTCTCTTGCCTTCCTTGCCTGATTTCTTACACCTGGGGATGGAGAGCTCTTGCACTCTATGGAAAGCATGCTTGAAGATCTGTCGGCTCTGTTCTGCTCCCTTGTCCCTGAGGGCAGTTTCCCTAATGTGACTAATTCCTTCAACAGCTGCAAGTTTGCTTTCCTAAAAGACTACGCTTTGCTTGTCCCGTATCCCTCAGGACTGCAAACTCCACCAGTGTGTGATCACTGCAGCCCAGGCTGCCTCCAATCTTGATGTCACCAATTAGCTCACTTGTGTTGGTGACCAAGAGGTCCAGTATCGCATCCCCTCTGGTAGGGGTATCTATTACCTGACTTAAGAAGTTGTCCTCAACGCATTCCAGGAGTCTCCTGGATTGCCTACGGCTTGCTGTGCTACTTTTCCAGCAGATGTCGGGGTGGTTGAAGTCCCCCACCATGACGAGAGCCTGTGAGTGCAATGCCTCCTGTAGCTGGAGTGAAGGCTGCTTCACCAATAGGCTCCCCTTGATCGGGTGGCCTGTAGTAGAAACCAATGACAAGGTTCCCTTTGTTGCCTTGGTCTCTAATTCTTACCCATAAGCTTTCAACCTGCTTGTGGCTATTCTTCAGAGATGGCTCTTCACACTCTACCCATTTCTTGATGTGGAGGGCAACCTCTCCACCCCTCCTTCCTCGCTTGTCCCTTCTGAACAGCCTGTAGCCAGATAGCCACACTGCAGTCATGGGATTCGTCCCACCAAGTTTCACCAATGGCAACTAGGTTGTAGCTTTCTAGCAGCATGGTGGCCTCCAACTCCTCCTGTTTGTTGCCTATGCTGTGTGCATTGGTGTAGGGGCACTTCAGCTGGGCTGTTGGCCGTGTCGCCTTCCTAGAGGAACACCCCTTAATTCCTTTGAGGTATTTCTCTGGTGTTTCCTTGTTGGCTTGTATTACCTCAGGAGCCCCTGACTCATCTCCGTAAGGCTTCAGGTGTGCTCTAGTGTAGCCAGCAAGTCTCAGAGCAACAGGCCGAGTGGTCTCACTAGCACCCTGTCCCTCTAACCTTGGCGTGTCATCCCACAGCTTGTCACAGGTAAGTCTGATATCATCCCCCTCCCTCTTCATGTCTAGTTTAAAGTTGTGCCAATGATGAGCCCCACTAGTTTGTGAGGAAAGACCCTCTTCCCCCTTTGTGAAAGGTGAATCCCATCTGATGCCAGCAGGCCTGGTGCCGTGTAGGCCATCCCGTTATTGAAAACCCCAAAACTGTGGCAGTGACACCAGCCACAGAGCCATGTATTAATAGACTGGGTGTGTCTGTTTCTTCCAATGTCGCTGCCTGCATCTCGAAGGAGAGAGGAAAAAATTACCTGTACTCCTAATTCCCTTACCAACCGTCCCAAGGCCCTGAAGTCTCTTTTGATTGCCCTTGGACTACATGTTGTGGCTTTATTGCTCCCCACATGGAAAAGCAGTAATGGGTAATAGTCCAAGGGCCTTACCAGGTTAGGAAGTTTCCTAGTGATGTCCTTAACTGGGGCCCCAGGAAGGCAGCAGACTTCCCTAAGAGGAGGGTCTGTCTGGCATATTGGACCCTCTGTTCATCTCAGAAGGGAGTCACAACTATAACCCATTGTTTCTTCCTCGTGGGGGTGGTCATGATATGGGGGTAGGCCTTTCTGACCTTGGCAACACCTCTGGTGTAGATGGACCATCATCCACATCATCCATTGACTGACCTTCCACATCCAGAACCTCATACTTGTTGTATAGAGGCACCTGGGAAGGTGAGGTGGGCAAGGAGTGGGTTCGTCTGCCACCCCAAGCATGGAATTGCCTCCATTCACCCCTTTCCTTTAAGCTATTGCCTTCTGCCTGGTGGTGGGAGGATACAGGATCCTCTTGGTGTTGTGTTTTTTCTGGTGGATGTTCCTGTTTCTGTCTCAGGGAGGGCAGAGAATGGTTCCACCACTCTACCTCTTTCTCAGAGGTATATATTCCAATACCTTCTGAAGCTCCAAGGCAAAAAAAAGAGTTTACATCTCTTTCTTGTTGTTTTGGTGTGGGTGAAAAAGGTTTTGTTTGAGTGTATTTCAAACAAATCACAAGGTGTGTGCCATCTGAGCCAGCTTGTGTTTTCCTGTGCAACAGGAGCAACAGCAAGAAACAGTGGATGTCAGTGTGTGTACCTCCTATCAGAATATTACAGGTTATATCTGAGGGGCAGCAGTAACTATAACAGCTTAGCAGCACATTCTTCTTTCGGGGAAGCAACATAAAAAATACATTTGTATGGCTGTCTCTTGTAGAAGCAGGTTCCATATATATATATAGAATATATTCCATATATTAGACAGAACATATATATAAAAATAAAAAAACCCTCTAGTGAAGCTCTTTCCATACTTCAAAGTGTTTTCCTGATACAGAACAGTGCCCATCTTAGGGGCTTCCTCTCAGAGCTGTTTCCAGTGGTGCTTTGCAGGGCAGGTCAGAGATTGAGGGGAGAACATAAAGCTGGTGTGGTATTGGTGAGTAAATGGTCTCCTGAGGCCTCTTCTTTAGGTGGTTTCATTCTTAAGTACAGTGAGTTACAGTCAATGGCTCAATGTCCAAGTGGAAACCAGTAACAAGGGGTGTCTGTCAAGGGTCAATACCTGGGACCAGTACTATTTAGTATCTTTGTCAATGATATAGTGGGATTGAGTGCACCCTCAGTGAGTTTGCAGATGACATCACGCGGAGTGGTGCAGTTGATTTGCTAGAGGGAAGGGATGCCAGAGGGACCTTGATAGTCTTGAGAAGTGGACCCATACAAGCCTCATGAAGTTCAACAAGGTCTAGCGCAAGGTCCTGCACCTGGGTTGGGACAATTCCCAGCATCAATACAGACTGAATGAATTGAGAGTGGAGAAGGAATTGGGGATACTGGTGGATGAAAAATTGGGCATGAGCTAGCGATGTGTGATAACAGCCGAGAAAGCCAATTGTATCCTGGGCTGCATCAAAAGAAGCATGGCCAGCAGGTCAAGGTGATTCTCCCTCTCTACTCTGCTCTGCTGAGACCCCACCTGGATTACTGCATCCATCTCTGGAGTCCTCAGTACAGGAAAGACATGGACCTGTTGGAATAGGTCCAGAGGAGGGCCATGAAAGTGGCCAGAGGGATGGAACCCCTCTCCTATGAAGACAGGCTGAGAGAGTTCAAGTTGTTCAGCCTGGAGAAGAGAAGGGTCTGGGGAGATCATAATGCAACTTTTCAATATATAAAGGGGGCTTACAGTAAAGATGGAGAGAGACTTTTTAACAAGGCCTGTAGTGACAGGACAAGGGCAGTGGTTTGAAGCTGAAAGACGGTAAGTTTTATATTGGATATAAGGAAGACATTTTTTACGACGAGGGTAGTGAGACGCTGGAACAGGTTGCCCAGAGAAGTTGTGGATGCCCCATCCCTGGAAGTGTTCCAGGCCAGGTTGGACGGGGCTTTGAGTAACCTGATCTAGCTGAAGACGTCCCTGCTTATGGCAGGGGGGATTGAACTAGATGATCTTTAAAGGTCTCTTCCAGTTCAAACCACCCTATGATTCTGTGATTCTGGTAATCAAGGTGAGAACTCATACACTCCAGCTTATAAGGCTTGTGTCAGAAAAAGGAGATTTCTGGGTTGTTACAGGTGGCAGATTATTTATTTTTGCTGCCATGGCTGTTTGGGCAGCCAATAACATAGAATCTTGAAAGGTCCCAAAACTGAAGAGTGGGTTGATTAATTTAAAGCTGGATGTTGTTGTTACTGGAAGATGATCAGGAGGCACTTCCTTCTTCCTACCACCTTTCATTTGTCCCCCATCATTGTGAAAAGGCTTTTTTCCTGCTATCACCTAAACATCAAGACAGCTGGAGAAAGAGATGGATTGTGGAGTGAAAAGCTTTGTGCATTGGTGTCAAAGTGATAAGAAACATTTTTTTCTACAGGTTCATGTAGTTATTGGGGAAGAACACTGGGGCTTTTTTTGTCTCCAAGGTGTGGGTTTTGGCAGGAGAGAAACAGTTTTCGTAATGATCCTTAGTTCTCAGTCTAAGGAAGTCTGAAATATTTCTCCTCAATATTTCACATTTGGTTTTTTGCCAGCTGAATCTATGTCATATGAGGGGAGAATGGTAGTAAAGGAAGGGGTGCTGGCAGTTGAAAGGCATGTACTTCCATGAGAATGGACTGGAGTAGAGCAAATAGAAAGGTAAGCTATCTTCATGCTGATTTCTGGCTTGGATTCTGAGTATGAGAAGAGAAAGTCAGTTTTAGCAGCAAGGAAAAACAGTTTTCCAAAGAGTTGTCTGGCAGACAGGAAGAGAGGCAGTAGTGAGGGGCTTGGCAGAGGCATAAGTGGTAGTTAGACCTCTAACTCCTGCAGAGAGGTAGCAGAAGAGAGAGCACTCTTCTGCCATTTATGCCTTTGAAAGTACTGCTCTTGGTGAAGGTTTGCAGGTTCTCTTCTAGTCACTCCACAAAGCAGCTGTTTAAAAGAGTATTACTTGCCAGTGTGTGAAAGGAAAATGTCAGTGCAGGCAAATTTAGATGTCTTGCATCATATTCTCAGTGGGCCTACAATGGTTTATAGCAAATGAGGTTCTGACCTTGTTTAAAAACAGCTATTATTTTCTGCCTGCAATATTGATTTCTGTGATAGTTGATAGTTGTCAGTGCATCCCTGTAAATATGAAAAATATAATCTTAACTTCATTAATTATTAGGCACAATTTGTAAGTCCAAAGTGCAGTGGTAATAAAGAAAATCTGCTGATGTCCACCTGCTATCCATTCTTGTCTTCAAATGGTGAAGTAACCACATAGATGTTTGTGGTGAACGCCTGCCTGATTTCAGTACAACAAAATCTGTTCTGGAATACCAGCAAGTCAGTAACACAGTGTAAGTGGCATGCCGTATTATGTTGTCTACATTCCAGAAGAGACGCTGTCACCTATTCCACCCACCCTCTGCATGTGGAGTAGCTTTTCAAAGCAATCTGAGGGTGTTTGCCTGTGCATTTAAATTGAAGGCCTGATTCAGTAGCTTTATTGTTCTAAGTAGTAATACTAAAGGAAGTATTTTCAGTTGGGAGCATTTGGGGGAATATTACCATCTTTGTTAAATGTACCCATCCATACAACAAGAGTGACAGCCATTTCCAATGACTCAGACATCATTAATCCAGAATGTTTGGAGGTATTAGCAGGGACAGCAGAGCTCATAGAGGTTACTCTCCCATCTTCCTAGTTAAATCAGAAGGCCAGTGGAGCTGGGGAAATGAGGCAAGGATGTGTCTTTGACAGAAGAAGAATGAATGTCTGTTGCCTTGAGTCACAGCAATATATATTATTTAGAAGCTGGAGGTATCAGAAATTGTCAGCAATATGACTGAAGGCCAGAACATAGCTTGCAGACTGTGAAATAAAGAAAACAAAGTAGTCCAAAAGATATGGTTTAATAAATTGAGTTACCTATTTGGTGATGCCAGAATTTATTGACGTCTGTAAGTAATGTATCCAGGAACTCTGGTAAATGGGTAAAGAAGAGGGAGGACATTACTGTCATATTCCTCCCATGAGAGTGAACAGAGGTGATGGAAGTTTTTTAGCAACTATGAGCTCTCATGGGAGGGACCTGTAGAGTTAGTGGAAAAAAATTCCTCCTTAAGTTAAATCTGCACTACTCTTTAATGAAATGTGACCAGCTTTTGGAAGGAAGGGATGGTTTTTGGCCCTGAACACTGAAAATGATTTGTATTTGTTTTTGTCCTGGATGTTCATACTGATTCAGCACTGACTATATATAGAATTTTTTTTTTTTTTAACAAATCCACTCCTTTGATATTAAAGAGGAGCAGCTTTTACACTAAGGCAGAAATCTGGAGGGTATTTTAAGATCCACCTACATCTTGTGAGATAGTCTTTACTACTCTAAATTAGATTCCCTAAACATGCCAGATATGAGAATGAGTAGAACATATGGATTGTCCAAAGGTATCCGAAGTAGGAGCCTTTTCTTTCTGCATGCTACAGCTCAGCTGAGCCTGAAGTGTGATGGGCACTTTTAGTGACACGTTCATGCTGAAAGGAGAGGATAGCTGTGAAGGTAGGCCAGAAGCTTTCTCTCTGGTAAGAGCTCTGCTGGCTGCATGACGTGATTACATAAAAAGCCGTAGGGAAGCTGTGAGATGCTAATGTTTTCAAGGTAGGGCTGAGGCCTTGCTTTTAGATTTTGCATCATGACATATTTCTCCTTATACCTATATAGATCCTGTGCAGGCAAGCTTTGGCAAAAACACAAAACACCAGTGAATTCCTTTTGTTCTTTGCTTTAAACATGGTCATCAATGAACCCTTTAAACTCCTTGTTTAAAAAAATAAACATCTGTGATGTTTAAGTTTGAACCCAGGTTCCAGGTCTTTATTAGCCAGTGTTGGAGTCTCATGGATTGCACATCCACGTCTTTAGCCCAAATGAGGTTTATGTAGTTGAAAAGTACTGATGAACCCTGCAACACACAGAGGATTTTGGTAGCTGAATCAATAGTGGATAGTTTCACTGGCTGCTGTGATTCCAGATCTTCAGTCTGCTGCAGGGTCTGCTTTGGGCTGGAGTCCCCTCAGGATCAGCTGAGCCCAGAAAATGCCTTTAACACACAGCTTTTCATTATTAGCTCTCAAATGGGAGCTGCTGACACTCTGACCCTTCTTGTTCCATTTCAGGGCAAATTTCAACACATACGGAAGGGTGTTCAAACTTAGTCCATTTCCATTGAATCCACTCTGTATTGACTTCACACTAAGGTACAGGCACTTGTGTGCTTAGTTGCAATGAGGGAAGCTCAGTTAAATGAAGCTGTTCCCTATTGTGTGGCTTCCCACTGTTCTGTTTCCAAAGAGACTGTAACCAGGAACGTACAGGAAGAGCGGAAGGTTGTCCAGAAGGGCTGGCTGTCCCCAGCTTCTGGCTCTGAGAAAGCTTCAGAGGAGCAGGGTAAGGAACAGAATTTTAGCTCTTTGGATGAACGTTTATCTTGGCAGAGTGTGTCAAGAATCATCTGAGCTGTAAGCTCATCTCATTTATGCACAGTATACTTCCTGGGTTTGGAGGAGAAAGGGAAATAGTATATTAATAGAGATTAAAGAATAATAAACAGTGCACTTCCATGGTATGTTCAGATCCTCAGAAGTGTTACATACTGGGAACTAACATACTTCTTAGTTTCCAATTTGTAGCTGTTTGCTCAGCAATGCAGAGAATCCTTGTAAATAAATTAACCAAATCACCTGGGACTCTTTTTGTATTTAAAAAAAATACCTATCACTTTTCTTAGTATAGCTCAACCAACCTTGCAATGGCAGGTTATCTGCTGGCACACAGCAGAAAGTTTCTGCAGAGTAATATTGCCCCCAGTGTTATCCAGGTTGCTCAGCCAAACTTATCATTAGCAAGTTTGGCAGCACCCTTAGGCAAAGAGATGATTTGATAATGAACAGCCATCATCCTATCTGAATAGACAGCTATTGGACATAGGCTGCCAAGAGATCATCTGCTGAACTGTTTGAAAGTATGAATGCCTAGCTGCAAATGTTTTAAACTCTTTCTTTTTGAACTGCTTAGCCTATGATAATCAATCAAGAATAGCTTCAGTAAGTGTGTGCTGGAAGTTCTTCCTTGAGGGAGAGATTTTTGTTCTGGCACACACATTTTACATCACTGAGCTTCCCTGTGTGTGCTCAGATCTATTTGGACTCATTTCCACAGCATTTCTTTCATTCAAATGATCTGCCTTTGATTATGTAGGCCTTCAATTCTTTTTTAAAATCCTGTGGCATGGTAAAGGTTCAGCTTTTGAGAGTGTTATGTTTTCTGCCCTTGTGTACAAAAATATGTGCAAGGTTATGTGTGGATGATATTTTCTAGATACTGTCTAGGTTCTAAACCTACACAGGTGGTACAGAATTACATTTTTGTGACCATTTTAGGTTGTGAAAGTCACCTTGGCACAAAGGTCTGTCAGAAGGCAGTAGATTTCATGCATAGGTGCATATGATTGTCCTTTAAATAAGAATCGACTTTTCTGATTGTATATATGATTTTTTTCACAAGCATATGAAGGAGGTCACACCAAAAATCCATTGAACAATTTTGACCAAGCAGAGTTCTTTTGATTTAGTAGTTTTGTGAAGATGCAACACCATGTGAGGAAGACAGAATGATAGCTACTCTGAATCTAAAATATACCTGAAAGAAATAGTATGTGCAAACCAACTAAAATGGAGCCTCTTAAATGGGCAAATGGGAGGGCCTCAGGCAATGAGAATTTAATTTTCATACTGCTTTCTTACTAATACTATATGATTCCAAGTGTATCTTCTTAGGAGATAAAACCTCTCGATTCCCCGAGAAAGATAGTTAAGACCATCTGAAAAAGCCCTTAAGTGTTTGTTAGGCCTAAGTATCACCAAAGCCTTTTAACTAGTCACATGGCAAGAGTAAGATGGCCAATACTCAGATATGTTCCTATAGATTGTTGTCTTATTCTCTTTGCCTTTCTACATTAAGTCCAACCCTTTAATGTTGAGAAGTGTGGGAGAGAGAAAAATTTGAAATGTGTACCCTGGCCCCTGAACCACATGTCAGATAATGTAGGGAGATGTTGTCTCATGACAAAAACTCTAAATAAGCAAACTAAATGAGCAAAGGCTTAAACTTTTAAGGTTGAGCGTCCCATCTTCAGGCATCAAATCCATTCTTTGATGTTGCATTAAGCTAATGTAGCCTGATTTTTCAAAGGTCATCAAGGCCTGCCCTTTACTGTTTCCTTTACTGAATCATTGCAGGGAATCCTATCTGTTTTACACCTGCTGACAGGCACTGAAATGTGACAGTTTAGCCAAAATGAATGAAGAATCATTAAAATGGATATTTTACCAAATACTGACAGTGGCTGACTCTAGGTATGGCTAGCTTAGAGTCACGGCTAGCTACACCACATGACAATGTTCTCCTGTCCCACAGCTCCCAGTCCAGACTGGGGACTGTCCCGAGCCCTCTGCAGACTGCTTCTTACATGCAGGTCTGAGGTCCTTCCCGGCAGTGAGCAGAGCGAGGAGGGACGGTGCGTGGGCAGGGTGAGGGCACCTGCCCCAGCTGGGGAGCGAGGAAGTGCTTTCCTGTCCCTTTTAAGACTCAACCCGTAAATAGCTCCCTCAGAGTGTTTGGCAAATATTTTTTAATTAATCTCAGGAAAATCTAAAACATCCACTGCTGACTCAGATTTGGGTTTTGATGACTAGATTTGTAAAGGTATTTAGCTGTGTAATTTTATTAAAACCAATGAGAACCAGGCCTCTAAATACTTGTTGGATAACAGTTGTGAAATAAGGCATTTATTATGGTTTTTGTACTCTAATAATATTTTGCTGCAGTTTTGCTCCTGTGGGGTTTTTTTCCTGTTTTGTTTTCTGAAGAGAATATTAAAAAAAGTAATGTAATCATCAATTACTGTAATAGCCACTAGAGGTCTACTGATATCAAAATTCTGCCAACATCAATTATTTCTGCAAGTATTAAAAATGTTTCATCCAAAAGAAAGTGCTTCTTATTAAACATTAATTGTTTGCTTTGTGAGGTGTATCATTTTAATTCTCTGAATTTTTAACCTCTTAGTGTTGTTTTCAATTAAGTAGTATTTAACTGAAGTAGGGAAGAGTTGCACACAACTCACAACTGAAAAGTGACTTAAAAGATTGCCAACTATATTCACCAGGTAAGTATATTATAATGTAATTCACCGGATAGATATATTTCTTAGTGGTTAACCTTGCAGCAAACAATGTTTTAATGAAATTGTTCTACAGTTAATGGCTTCTTACGGCATTATTGAATTCCATCTGCCTTTGAGGATTATTTTTATTTCTCAAAAAATAAAACAATCTTAAACCCCTCTTTTAAATTACCTTAGTGTGATGCTTTTTAAATTGCAAACAACAAGTGGGAATTAGGTTACTGTATTTCCTGTAGGCCTAGTTATTCATCAGAAGAACAGGAATGTATTCGTTGGGACAACAGGGGGACATGTTACATTAATGACTTTTTTCCAGAGACTTCTCTGCAGTCAGGTGACAAATACCGCTTCTTGGTCAAAACAAACACAAAACAAATCAACCAAACAAAATGGGTAAGTCACAGTTGCCTGATTACTCATGAGCTCCTTACCTAGAGTTTGTAGGGAATCAGGCTGGGGCATGAGAAGATCCATTTGAGACCTGGCTGATGGTTAGAGTTAAGCATGGCTTTATCTGTTCCTGCTCAGCAAAATGTTTTTACATTCTCTTTGTTGTGGCCTAACAAGTCGGGTCTCATAAGAAGTGTCAGGCTCCTCAGATTTCATCTGACAGTGCTTCCTATTTGGTGTCTGACAAGTGGCTATACTTTTTTTTGCTTTTTTTGAAAGAAGGTGGTGTCACAGGTAGTGTTGCTGAAATCAGCTGCTGTGCTGAGGATACAAACGAGGCCTAGTTCAGCACACTTGCAAAACTTTCCTGATGCGTACTTAGCTGAATTGGGTGCTTTGCTGAACTGGGATGAATTTCAGTGGAAATATTGATTGTAGATTGTGTACTGTATTGGGTCTTGTAATGAAATATTGTCTGTATACTGACTATATTGTGACTGCTGTACTCCCCCTGTTCTTAGCCTAGCACTAGCTGTTAACTTGTGCATAGTTTTCTTCACTTACTGAAGGATGAGGGATGTGATAGTCTGGTGACTTCAATTAGCTGTGTGCGTGAAGTCAGTAGCTGATGGCTGGCAGCTAAAGAAAAGGAAAATCTATAAAGTCTGTCTTTTTTTCAGATTGTTTATTATAAAGGAAAAAATTCTGATGCCTACATCTGTCAACCTTAATATTTATGAAGGTATCCAGACATGCCTCTTACTGGTCGGACTGCTTGGTATGAGTATACCTCTTTAATAAGAGGGGAAGTCATTAGTGTGATAGCAGAACAACTCAGGGTAAATCATTATACTAAAGGATTTGGTAAACCCATCTATAAATGGCCACTCTGTACATAAGTCATGCCCAAGATAGTTTGCACTTATTGCCCTTTAAGGAAAAATTTCCTTTTTCTCCTTCTTCACTTTGAAGAGGAAATGCCGTATGAAGAGGGCAATGCTTTCCTTACGAAAGACCCATGAAATTAGTTCTTTTAAGAATGTCCTTGCTTTCTTCATTGAACAGTTGGAGAATCACTCGGGTCCTTTGTGCAAAAGGCAAAAGAGCCGATTCAGTCAAGGCAGTGCTGCGAGGTGTAATCACATCTCCCTGCGCCAGTCTGGGTCCAGCATCCCAACAGGGATTCCCCTCCAGGGAGAGCAGGTGGTGGAGCTGCTCTGCCTTCCCTGGGGTTTCAGGGGAAGGGTAATTTTAAGTTGCTGTCAGGGCTCCAAAGAAGTCTTGCCAGTGAAGCTGGGTAGAGCAAAACAGATATAGCCAGAGTAGCTAGGAAAAGTGAGGACAAAGGGTGCATCCCCCAGCCATTTGTCTATCCTATTAATTAGCATCCATTCCCCACCTCGTATCTTGGCTCCTCAATGAAGAATTATTCTATCTGTTTTCATCTAGTGTTGAGAGACTTGGTTGAAAAAAGCTGTAGATTATTATTATTGTTACTGTTATTAGTGTTATTATTATTGTTATCATCAGCTCTCTCTTAATACTCATCAGAAATTGTTCTGGTGCCAGGTCCCCCATACAGACCTTGTGTTGACTGTAGCTTCCGTACAACCCTGAGTTGTTCTTAAAGCACTGGGCAACAGGCAAAATACTGGGACTGTATGGCTTTCCTCCTGAACATCCCATATTGAGAGGAATGAATGCTGAAAATGATTAGTGTGAGGTACAGAAAAGATACAAGATATATCATGAGCATGGGCTATTATGTTTTTCATACTTAAGTAAAAGCAGATGTAAGCTATGTGAGGCTAATGGGGCATTACTTACAGAGTCTCAATGTAGCTAAACTAATGGAAACATTTTTCTTTTTAGCTCTAAAATATAGTGTTTAAATGGAATTATATGGCAAAAGGGGTGGAGCCAGCACGGCATTTTGTCCAGATGTTTGAATTCCACATTATCCTTGCCCCAGAATTGGCGATTCACCTTTCAGAGCTTTATTCCCTGTATCTATGTCAGCAGTATGTGAACACCTTCACAGCAAGTAGTAGGTTTGAGGGGAAAAAGGAATATCTGGACTAGGAAAAGGCACCTTATTTCCTTTTTCCGTTGGGTAGAATGTGGCAAATTTCCATCCTCTGCCTTCCTTTCCCTGTGAAGAGAGGATGAGAAGTCAAATGACAGTTTATTAGCACTCTCTATGCTCACCACTGTCTCAGGCTGGGACCTCAGCCAGAAACACGATTAAGGCATTAAGAGTAAATGAGAGGAATATTGTTCACTGCAAGATTCCCAACCCTTTCTCAAGCTCACAGATATAGCCAACAGATTTGACTGAATTCACAATGAAAGCATCCTTAGGACCATAAAAGATTTTTTTGTTTGTTTCATTTTTTATTTTAATTCTCCAGAAAATGTGGTTGATTTTTGGGAGAGATGTAAACAGAAACGCTTATCCAAGCAAGATCCAAAGAAACACCTAAATGAAATGCAAAAATCCATTTTGCTAAAAAAAAAGAAAAAAAAGAAAAAAAAAGCAGATTTCAGGCTATATCTATACCTTTGTATATATGTATGATTTCTCTAATAATTTTGAGAATTTGAGGCTTCTAGTTTGGGGCACTTGATATCATGAAAGTGAAACTTATGGATAAATAACTCAAGTTTCTAGAGTCCTTTTCACTTTATGTATGAGATAAGAAACCTTGGCAACTTAAAGTATTTAGATGCTGTGTTCATATTAAATGCATTAATTAAATACCAGAGACTCAGTGAACTGGATATGGATAATATGCTGGAGAAAGCCATCCATGGTGCTGGTTTTATTAACTGAGTTGACATACCGCGTATTTTACTTAAGGCTAGGGTGTCTATAAATAGAATGGCCTCAGGCCTGTGGCTTAGAGACAGGACCTGGGTTTGTCTGCTGCAAGTTGGGTGAAAGAAAGCTTTGGAAAGGGCTTCCCTCTGGTATTGAGTAATATACACATAAATATGTGCAGGAGAAAGATGGCTTTTATATATACCATAGAATCAGTGACTGGAATACTAAAATCCCTGTATCTGAAGCCTTTACTTCCTGTGACAGCCTAATGAGACATTGACAGTGGCTGTCTACTTGTCCTGAGTGAATGTCCTGCATTATGTTGTTTGTGTTGTACTGAAGGATGCTGAAGTGAGGTTGTCTGACTGCTGTCCCCTCGGGAAGCTCAGGAAGAGATGTACTGAATCCCCCATGAGCCTATCCTCAGAAACAGTTTTCTACCTAAATAAATACCGTCTCCTGGGGATCTTCTAGAATAGTAACCACTGTATGACTGCCAGTATCTTTTCATACTGTGAAAATCTGAAACCTAAACTATAGCGTTTATAACATGGAGGCATGGTTTAAGCATCAAAAAGGGGATGCATCTTATAATTTACTGACTGAACAGCATTGGCTTCCTACCTGTTTCTACATGTAACTTCAGTTGTATAACACTTCATACTGTTTGGGACTAAGCTTTCTTAGGGACTTTTGTTCTCCTTATTTACCATACAAAAGCTGAGGTCATCCATGGTATTTCTTAGAGGTGTGTGCTAAACAAGGGAGGGAAGAGTTTAAGGCATACTGCTGTATTCCTGTGTGGGATTTCTTAGCTGGAAATATATATGTGTATCTTAAAAGTCTGTAGTGTGAGTCCAGCCCATCAGACCCACTGATGTAAGCTTTACAGACAGCTTGTATGTTCTTCTGCAGAAGAACCTTCATAGAAACCCCTTGTGTTTGATAGCTTTATATGGAAGAGTAGCAGATTTAAACTTCCCAATCTACAGCTCCTAAATCTTTTATACATAAATTGATCTCATATTTGTACACTTATGGAGAATTGTTAGCTAAAAATCTTTCCTACTTCTTCAAACTCTGTTTAAACACTACAAAAAAATTTACGTACAGAATATGAATTCATTATCTTATTATGTTCTGTGTGCTTCCTTGAACTTTATTGCATTATCGCACCTTGAAAACTGATGTTATAAAACAAATACTAGTACAAGATGCTCTAGGCTTAGAGAAGACACAGTAAAGAAAGACTAGAATAGAAAGTAATGTGGAATGAAGAGACATTAAATAAATTCTTGGACTCTTCAGTTTGGGAAAAAAAGATATCTGAGGGAGGGGTATGACAGTGGTCTGTACAGTTGTAAGCGGTATATAGTGGTAAACACAGTAGTATTCTACACTGTTTCTCATACTGTAGAAAATTGGGACACTTAATAAAATGATCAGGCAGTGAGATCATAAGAATCAAAAGACATTTTTGCACACAGGACATAATTAAGTCGTGGTATTATTGTCACAGAATGTTGCAGAAGCTGAAAAAATGAACAGTTCAAAAGTGGTCCTGAAGCATAGATCAACTGATGGCTATTCAATACAGGTTTTTTAAAATATTTACTCAGAGGAGATCATAAAGTATTGATTGCTGGAAGCTGCAAGGATGTACTAGGAGAAGGATCATCATATTTTACTGTTCCTATGGTCTTTTGGTCAACTTCTGCTTAGAATTGGGATACTTGGCAAGATGAATCTTTGCTTGAGCCACTGTGATTACTTGTGCTTGTTTTTAGATTTCCAGGCATCACATCTATATGTCAGATACTTGAAGGTATACACTTCATAGTATCAAGCGAGCAAAGTCCTGCAGATAAAGACAGTGAGGGGATTCCCTTCACCTAACAGAGCATCAGAGGGACAATTTGTAGCAAAACAGGAAGAAAAGGCAATGTTCAGTTGCATGTTGTATTGCGAGCCTGCTGTTTGATTTTCGGTCTACGTTGTGCTAATTATCATCATGAAACAACATAAAGGCTGACTGTAACCTGAATTGCTGTCTTACCTCCCTCAATTGCCTAATATATTTTTTGTCATCAGGTGAAGTAGAATTCTTCAGTGAAAAGTATCTGATTGTTTTGTAGAAACATGCTCAGTTCAACCATCCTGAGGCCTTTTAGAGTCCATTACTGCTGACAATTTGCTGCCTTTTTTTTTTTTTTAAGAATATGTTATTAGATGCACCGGTGGTTACACAAAGAAACAAATAGGTCAGTCAAAGTGAGGTACTTCTGAAAAAAATTAACCTTTTTGGGGTGATAGAAGAAAATGCCGAGGCAGCAAAAATAGCACTATGGCAGCAACCAGTGTGCAAGGCCTGCTCTGGTCATGAGAGGGGGGATACAGAACTGGGATTCAGTGGGCTTGCGTTTCTTTCCTGGTTACCTTTGTCCTGGTCAAGTCTCTTGATTTCTTTCTGTCTTGTTTCCTGTCTGGAGAGTGGAGGCGATAATATTGCTTTAAACCCATCTATTTTCTGTCTTGCTTGGTTAAGCAGTAAGCTTTTAGGCCAGGGAGTTTATTACTATGTATGGGTACAATGCCTGGCATAGTGGTGACCTGATACAAGCCAGGGCATGTAAGTGCTCATGTGTACATATGTTAAGCAGAAATACTTAAAAAATCAAACTAACCAACCAAAAGAAAAACTGCTTGAGGACAAAGAATAGGCAAGTCCTTGGCTCTTCACTTCTGCCCATTTTTCTTTCTTTACTTCCCCTCTTGTATGCTGCTGACACTCTCTCACTTTCTTCTCCTTAACCTTTCTCAGCCTGACTGTTTGATGGTGTTCTTTAAAAAAAAAAAGTAAAGTGTGAGGGAGTCAGTGGCTGAACTGCATGTGCCTTCCTCCTCCAAACATGCACTTGGGCACTTAGGTGTGCTCCTTAACAGTTGTTCTGTGCTGCAACTGGACCCACCAGCTTGGCTCTTTGTGCCATCCTCATCTCCCTCTTCTGTGAAAAGAGTGACACAGACATGCCTTGGAGGCAGAGCTTAGTGGAGACGCAGGTGTTACAGGCAGCCCTGCAAGACATGCCTACTGGCATCCTCAAACCAGCGTATCAGCTTTGCAAAAACAAACCAGAAGCACACATCCATGCTTCTTACTGGGAAACCAGTACCCCAGGCTCTAGAAAGTGATTCTCTGCATCCATGACCTTTTAGTGATTTGGTGTCAGGAATGTGAATAAAAATTTAAAAATAAAATAAAAGGGACTTTATTTCTTCAGTGAAAATCTTTAAGCCTGAGATGTAGGGGAAATATATTACCATTCTCATTCCAATGTAATCAAAGCTTTTATGTAATCTGAGCGTTGGTGGGGAACAGTCTTCCTGAATTGTGTTTACTAGTGGGAGTTTAAGAACTGATGTGTAGGTGGGAACTAACAACACTACCCCACACATCTCACTGCTGCACTGCATGGATGGGGCTAGGCTGGTACCAAGACTAGCCATGAATGTTAGCCTCACCAATTTTGACTTGCATAGGGGACATTAGACTTGCTAGCATTTCTGTTTTAGAGGAACCAGCTGTGTGACTGGGAAGGAAGTGGCACTTGAATTCCTCTACATTTGGATCCTCCCTGCCTCTCCCATCATGCGTTTAGTATAACTTTGCATATTTTTCATTTCTTAAATTGGAAGGTTACCGTACCATTAAAGTCACCCATTGGAGACAAATAAATTATGCAGACCCACATAAGCTGCTGTGCATGACTGGAATTCCAGCCCTTAGTCCTGGCCATGCACTTCTCACTGAAATCAGTTTTGCACCATGGGACCCACAAGTGGTTTTGTCACTACTTGGTTAGGCTTTGAGCAATCCTTTTATTGTTGTTTGTCCAAACGTCCTAGTGCAGTATTTAAATCTCAACCAAACCATCTTTTATAGTGGTTCATCATCCCCCTCTGTATCTGAAGCACTTGGACCATGATGCAAACCTTCATGACATCAGTGAGCAGCCAGTTACTAGATCTTCAGTAAGCAAGGTTAATCAAGGTATTCGGAGGTCACATACACAGAATTTATTTATGTTGTTGTGACTAGAGAATACAACTAAGAGCATGTCTTTGCCGTTTTCATGGTGAGCAAACTGTTGCCAGTTAAAGCATTGATGTGGCAAGATGTACCATATCCTAAGATGACTGAAATGACTGCACTAATTCCCACAGATTTAAATGGATTTTACCATAGGACTTTTCCTTATTATAAAAGCAGTGCTTAATCTGTTAGTAGTGGTAGTGTACTGCAGACCAACTGTGCACCATTGGGAAGAAGCAATAGGGAAAGTTTTCACTTCAGCTGAGACTGAAAGACTATTTAAATCTTTTATTCGATGTCTTAGGGTAGGCAGTCCACAGAAGTTCATTCAGGTAGAGCTATTCCTCCCTTTTGTGAAACATATTGAGGTTTGTTTTTCACAAATTCACTGATTAAATGTTTGTTTTTCTCAAAGCAGGAGAGGGAAGAAGATATCCATCACTGTCCTAACTTGATAGTTTTTTTCTGCTACCTTACTATACACATGGAGAATGCTTTGCTTTGAGCAGTAGAATACCCTGTGGATGTGATATCCCTTTTACCCCTACTTTCCTTCTCTACAGTGAATACTCTTAGATCAATTTTATGGTGCTGTCTCTGTTCTGTCCCTATTAGATGTTCCTCAACTTTAATGTCTATTTGTGAGAATTAGCTAGCAGATGGAGTAAGCAGCCAAGGTTATGACCCAGGTAATGCTCTTATGTCTCAACTCTTGTTTATTTGTTTGTCTTATCTGCAATGCATAAATGATTTACTGCAGGGTAGGTGTCCTTGGAATATGTTCTTCATATAATTCTTTGAGTCTAATGCCAGCTGAGATATTGAATCAGTCAACTGCCATCTCTTCTGGTGAGAATGTAAGATAACAATATAAATGACAGTTTCATAATTCCCCTCTGGAAACTGAGGAGCTATTGCTCCTTCTGGGGCCAAAGAATTATTCTTTATATACCTGCTGATGAAACTTAACAGAGCTTTGGAACTAGGCAGAAACAGCAAGAGGAAGTAAAGTTTTCTTCATACTCTTCCTTGTGTCCTCTTGATGTGCTATTGCTTCAGCATCTTATACAAGTTTTCCAGAGATGCATCTCATAGCAAAGCAAAGCACTGATGCAGGTATTTGGGTACAGATCAGCTATGCTTAAAAGATCTTAGATCCTCCTGTCTAACTGGATGTTCGAAAAGCATCTGTTTTACAGCTTGCACTGTCTTTAGCTTCACCTTATTCTCTTCCTCAGTTTTCGTTCTAGCAGCCATGGGGTAATATCAGTAAATTTCTTACAAATATACTGACATATACTGAACCAGAATGAAAATTTGAGTATTCAACTCTTTTCTGATATTGTATGTTTCTTGATTATGAAGCTTTGTCAAGCCAGAGCTGGCTAGCATATCTTTCTTGCCTCTTTTTATAGTTATGCAAAAAAAAAGAACATAAACGGCTTCATTTTTTATTTTGGTACTCTTGGTCAAGGTCAAATATTCATCCTTAGATTTTAAAAGATAAATAGCTGCAATGCTTTTTTTATCACTTTGCTGGGCCATTAACACAGTATCACTTTTCTTGTTCCCTCATCTTGATTTCACTGTGTGTCTGTCATAAATGGCAGCTCCTGGAGAAACATCATCAGCCAGTATGATTTATGTAAACTTTGTTATTTACTGTGATCTTTAAGATAGAAATTACTTAAAATATTTTCTCCTGTTCTGAATTCATAAAGCTATCCAGGGAGAATTAAATAGAACTTCCTGCCTGGCATGACTGGGAAACAGGCGGTTTTGGTCTTTCAAAGCTCTTTGTTCACAGAAGTTTCAGTCACCTCACTATGTGTTGTTACATCCTATTTCCAGCTTTTTTTGATATCAGTATCTTTCTCCTCAACAGTAACTTAAATTGATATGTATGGGAAAAGAAGCTGTAAAATTCTAAAAAGACCAGATATTATATCAGGGAAAATCAGACTTCCTGTTACATTGAAAACAGACCTAAGCACATTCAAACACAGCAATGCACAGTAGGTCATCCAAAGTACTGTCGTGACATGATTTGGACTAACAAGAAGGAAATTTGATGCAGCTTCTAAAATTAATTTCATTTGAAACCATAAGCACTATGAAAAGCATTTATAATACTGATAATATCTACTGCAATTGCATTATGCTGTGGGTTTTTTAGTTTTGGTTTTGGTTTTTTTTTAGGTAACCGAAAAAAAATTGTGCATTTAGAAGACATGTTCCAGTAGAGTTATTTCTGCTTCTGCATAGGAAATAAATGGGTGGGAAATATGCACAGAGGAGTGAGACAGGAGAAGTAAGCCCTTGTCTATTTACTGGTAATGCTTAAAATTGATCAATATCCCATAATATCATAAACATCAGCAATGAAGCAGAAATTGCTTCCATAAAGCTAATTTAGATTAGGTTTTCTTTTCTTAACTAAAGGTAGTATTTGAATTTCTTCAATGCTTGAACAATAAACACCTGGATTTCCGGGATTTTTAAAATCAGCTAAAAAAGCCAGACTGAATAGTGTGGCATAGAGATGCTGCAAAATTGCAAACACTAAAAGAATAAAGCAATAAGTACACTGGTTATCTTAATTTTATTTCTTTTTTTTTCTCTGACAAGCCCAACCTGATGCTAGCCTGCCCCATTTGGATAGATTAGGCACAAAGACACAAGGTTGTAGAGCAAAACTCACCTGTATAAATGGAAATCCATTAGCTTCTTTAATAGCATTAAATGTAAATATTAGAAGTAACAGATACAGAAAGGAAATAAATTCAGAGTATACTTTAACACTGTATAACAGGAACAGCACTGAGCTTGGAAAACATAGATTTGGAAATGAGTTCTCTTATCTCAGAGTGTGAATAGGTTTTACATTACTAAATATTTTCATTTGTCCAAATTTACATGGTGCTAAATGCAACCTTTTTGTGATAGTACTCAGAACATATTTAATTTAAATATTTTAAGTGCCTATGCCTTGAGTTTCCTGTTTCAAAATGTACAGTTTAATGCTCACACTTATATTTAGGTAGATAAAAATGATCTGACCTTCAAAGCATCTTGCACTGAAATGGAAGGTAGCGAATGTGAATCTTGCAATGTTGCAGCTGGTATCCAGGGAACTGCAAATGAAAAAGTCAGAGGTCTTCACTGGTCACATTGGCAGAAACTGCCCTGAAGAACAGGGTTTCTATGCATGAGCATAATAACACAATGTAGCAATACAATGTACTGAGGAAGAGTCAGGAGCTCAAACCTGTTAAGAGTCAAAACTATTTGTGTGTGAAAGAGTCACTGAGCTTGTGGATGGTGTAGGGTACATCTATGTGCTGTTCAGAAAATGGTCAGGGTCTGCAACCTTGAGCACTGGAACACCCAGACATTCACTCAGTTTAATTGGTCTGTGCTGGGCCATTTCAGCTTGCTTGCTGCAGTGCAAATCTGTTGTAAAGGAAGGTAGGCCCTCAGTCAATGGGGATGAAAATGTAATCCATCTGGGTTTCCTAAAGTTTTTTAACAAGGCCCCTCCTAAATGCTCTGTAGTATCTAAGTGGTTGAAAAATCAGAAATAGAGAATATGAATAAATATTTGGATCTCTCATTGGAGAGAGGTCACCAGTGGAGTCTAAATGGATTTGCAGTAGGGCTCTTACTGTTCAAAATATTCATAAATAGTTTGGAAAAAGGCTGGAGGGCAAGGTGACACATGTTGACAAGACTGTTACTCAGGATCCCAAAGCAAAGCCTGGTTGTAAAGAGTTACAGAAGAATCTCATGGTGCTGGGTGATAAAATGACATAAGAAATTCAGCTGTAGTGAATGTAAAGTAAAAATAATGAAGAAATGCAATCTTCAATTTATATATTATCATCTACAAGGTCTATGAATGGCTTGGAATAAAATCTTGGGGGGATAGTAAATAGATCTATGAAAAGATCAGCTCAGAGCTCAGTAATGGTTTACAAATAGACTGTTAAGAATTTCTTGAAGTAGCACTGAAGATATGAGTTAAACAGGATTTGTACTTCGATGTTATACCAGCTAGTGCAGTTGGAAAAAAAATAGTGTTGTGGATTGGTAGAAGTAGTGCTAAAGATATGGGTTTAACGGGATTTGTAGATAAATGTTAAATCAGCTAGTACGGTTGGAAAAAGTAGGCAAACTTTTTGGCACACAAACCTTGATGAGGTTGCGGATTGAAGGAGGACACTTCAGAGCTTAATATAGAGCTTAATATTGGATCCACCAGGAAAGAAACAGACAGCAAAACTGTGAACAGTAGCATCCCCTTTTTCACTGCTGTCAAAGACAGGATATTAGGCTAAATGGACTTTATCTGACCCAGCACAGCAATTCTTACATTCCTGTCACATCCCTGTGTAAATTTATGTACCTACAGTGCCATTCTGCCCTCCCTTTTCCAAAAAGTGTATAGAAGAAAAGGTACGGGGAAAGGTGATAAGGAAGATCAAACATACAAAATTGTCTCCATGAGAGAAGAAACTACATCGACTATGACTCTTTAACCTGGAAAAAGGATGATTTAAGAGGACATGACTAACATTTTTAAAGTCATGAGTGGTGTGGAGAAGACTAAGAAGGATAAATTATTTGTTGTCTCTCATAATACAAAATGTATAGGCCATCAGATGGAATTAACAGAGGTCATGACCAGAATAAGTAAAAGAAGATACATTTTGTGCATCACAAAAGGGTGTTGTAGATGCCAAATGCTTATTATAGGTTAAAAAAAAATTAGAAAAATTAATAGAGGGAAAATCCTTGAAGAGCTTTAAAAGGCAAGAATGAGTCTTTAAGCTATTCATTGGCTTTTTGCATTTTTCAGACCCAGATCACACACACCATATCCATGCAGTTCATGGTCAGGCTCCTCTTGGGAACAAGACCACCAAGTCCCTCCAAGGACTTGGACATCACAATATAATGTCATTGTTGTGCTTTTACAACCACTGCTGTGGAGGACTGTGGTATGTCTGCCTCATCAATTGGTTAATTTGGGGTTGCCATGCAGATGAGATGGGTTAAGTATTATGCAGTGTGGACAAAGCTGGTCCTGCCCTGAACAGCATGGACAGAAGTCAGTCTGCTCTAGTTGGTCCAAAGGCCAGAACCTACTTCCTAGTGTGGTCCACAAAGCTGACAATGTAGCCAAGATATATAAGGTCAGGTTTAGGAAACGTCTGACCGAAAGGTAGCTGGGTGGTGGGAAGGTAAGCCAGGGGAACATGGTCACTCTCTTCTCAATCATGCCTCTAGCTGTTGCGTGGTGTCAGGGTCAGGAGAGTATCTCTGTTATTATCCTCTTGCAGAATAGTGGTAAGGGATTATTGCTGGAAGTAACAACATGTATTTCAAAGTCATTGCTATTTTCTATATATCCTCTTTTTGAATGTCTATCAGACATAATGGTGTAATGTATGGTGTAATCTTTTATTGTTGGTCTCATTCACCAGAGACTGCCACAAAGTAGCCATGTAACTCACAGAATCACAGAATAGCTGAATTTGAAAGGGACCTCTGGACATTGCTCAGTCCAACTTCATTGCCTGTTTAAGAAAGTTATGAAATTCAGTTTTTAGAAGATGTATAAGCAACAGACATTGAAAAAGCATTTTTATCTTTGCTATGCCTCTCCACCACTCCCAATCTGATAAACTGATCTTACAGATCTAGAAAAAAGAACATCTTACTGAGAACACCTGATCTCATCTTGCATTTATGATTTCAGTGTAGAAATAATTTAGTTTAATGTTGTTTAATGTTGCCCATGTCTCCCAAAGGGGTAGCTTATCCCTTCAATGAGTACTTCTACATTTGGTACTACATTCCCAAAATACAAAGCATTCGCTTAAGAAAACAAAATTATATTACAATTTTACAAGTACAGGCTGTTTTAGCTTTTCTGTATAAATTACTTTGGCTATTAGAATGAAATCACAGTAATTTTTATCATTTTGCATATTAAAAAAATCATATCTCCTGAAATGTGTCATTACTTACAAAATCATTTGATTTAAAATTCCTGAACGCTGATTCTGCTAATACCTACTCTTATTTGTAAATCTTGAGTAAAGTCAGTGAATTGAGAGGAACCACAGGTAGAGAAAAATGGTCTAAGAGGTACCAGAAATAGGTCCTGATTGCCTATATGATCCAGTGGATAAAATTACAGGAGGAAAATGCTTAATTATATAACACATTTCCAAAAATAAAATAAGATTGTGTTTAAGACTTTTGAAGTGCAAAAGCAAAAAATTTTGGTTTTCATTTACATATTTAGGTGTATTCTGATTATTAGCTCTGTGCCATTCGTTCTGTGCTTAGAATATGAAAACTGCTGTCAGAAGGTAGCAGTACAGCTTGCACCGGTATAGGCTTCTTCTTGATTTATCACTGCACTAGGACTGAAGGTCACTCAGCATTTCATATAAGGAATTCATCTGACAAAAGCAGGATCTGAGCTACCAAGGTATATTTAAAAAGAGAAAGGAAAGGATAGGGAATTAGGGGGTTTAAAACCCCAAATCACTGGTTTGATCCTGTAAAGTACTGGGCACTGTTGCTCTGTTTCAGCAAGACTTTACATGTGCTTAAACCTTTTGTTCAGGGCTCAGCATTTAGCACTGTTTAATCTCAAATGAATAGTTCTTAAAAAGAAGATTGATATTTCCTTTCATTCACAGATTTCAAAGGACTCTGTGAACAGCTATGTACAGAAACTATATAATAAAAATGAGAATTCAATGGTGATTTCAGAGTTAAGCATAGTAAAGAAAAAGACAGGAAATCGAAACAGAAACCTTCACTTTCTCACATCAACTTTTCATGTTGGACCTATGTATAGTTTTATTTTCCTGTCTTTCTTCCCGTTTATTTTCAACATGAAATCCTCAGACTCCTCATTTGTGGCCAAAGCTGTGAATTCATGCAGAAACATAGGACAAAATGTGTCTTCTGAGCTCCCACATAGTGTCTTTAAACTGTGGGTATTATTGAGAGGAAAAGTGGCTGTTGTGTATTCACCTCTCATCCCCCTCCCAAGCAAGAGGGTAGACAAAGAGCAAAATTAAGACTCCGACCTTCATAAAGGTAGACTTTACCTTTGAAAAATGTAGAGCAGACCTATGAGAGCAGTAGGAGCAGCTTGTTTCTGCTAAGGACCTAGAGCTGGTTACTGTAGTCAAGCCTTAGAAGTATGTTACACGTACGTGTTTTCCCTTAGAGTAGATTGCTTAAATACATATAATCACTTTTCATTTTATCTTGCTCCTTGTTCTGGCAAGCTTCACCTGGGTTCACTAACCCAGGGATATACTAATGCAAGAGGCGTACTGTGAGCTTGTCTATGTTCCAGGAGATCTCTGAACTTCACACATGTAAAGTGCTTCTGTTTCTCCATGTGTCTGTGAGAGGGTGTGTTCCTGCTACGGGAATGATTCCGGGTACTCATCTGAAATAAAAAACAAGAAGGTTCAGCCAGAAATGGAAAGAAGATGGTCAGGGTTAATTTAGACCCATTTTAGTAACTGGGTGCTACTTGTTTAGGGTGCTGGCAGGGGAATCCATTCCCTATCCAACAACTAAAGGAACATAGTAATTCTATTTTGTATTTGGTTGAAAGACTGAATTTCCAGAAACACAAGATTCAGTATTATTAGATAGAAGTTCTGCACATGAGCATGAAGAAATGAATGTTTGCATTCTAAGGGCAATATTTACTGATTTCTGTAGTCATAGTTTGTGAAAGAAAAAAGAAACAGAACTTTGCTTTCATTAACCATAATAGTAGTTTAGCTATTTTCACAGCATTAATCTTGCTGTTAACTGTTCTTTTCACATTGTGAGGAGACAGCATATGACAGGAAAAATCTGTAACATCATTCAACATCTGATTATATGCCCTTTTTCCTCAAAACCAATTTGCATGCCTACAAATATCAGTGTTTCCCAGTGGAATTGAAGGTGTAAAATACTGTCTCTTGAGCTGCAAATTATTTAGCCAAAGATTTTTCAGTATTTGGGAATCCTGGCTGGATGATTTCAAAAGCAAAACCATATGTTGCTTACATGATTTGGCATTTCTCCAGTTGCATAGAACATGAGTGGAAAAGTGGAGGGAAAAAACCCCCAACCCTAACACTAATTAGATGATAATAAATACAGGTGCTATACTGTGTGGTGTAATTCATCTTCGTAGCAAGCTGTGGGAAGAGTCAGAGCCAGCAGATTCTGAGGGATACTGTTTTGTGCGTGTATATTCCTGACACATGCTAAGATCCAAACTAAAGTAAAACTGAAAGGGTCGTGTAACACTGAGATACTTTTCAAGGTTACAGAAGAGCAATATTGCCTAGCCATGGAAGATAAATTGTATGCTTTTTATTTGGTTGGGTTTTGTCTGCGGGCTTCTAGCTGTAAATGCAATTAGTGTCGTGCCAGGAAAAAAACCAGTGATTTGATGATAATTTGGAGATCCTGGCCTGGGCTTCCCTATGCTTCCATCCCTTCAGACTTCCCAACAATTTCCTGATGCATTCCAGGCAGCAAGGTGCCTCCCCCAGAAGGCACCTTTCCTCTCCAACCAAAGCTTTATTCCTAGCCTTATGTGGTTTGCCGAGACTAAGTTAGTTGGGACTAACTGCCAACTATCCTGTATAACTTGCTGTACAGGGAAAGCTGTTATACATCTGCGCATGGTTTTGCCTGCTTACCCCCCACCTCCCCTACCCATAGGAGTTCTGGCTAAATGCAGCCTCTGGGCACTTTCTCTTTCATGTGTCAGAGACCATCATGAAGGTTCTTTTCTTTTAAAATTTCCAGAGAGAAGTGGATTCAGATGGTGTAGATTTGACTCATCTGCAGCTCTTTTAGTACTCAGATAGGTCAAGCCATTACAGGTACTGAGGGGTCTGGTGTATCTTACCTGCTGATGGGATGTTGTGTGTGTAGCCACACACGTTATGTGCTTGAGAGCAAAGGCACAAAGGAGGAAGGAATCTGTTCTGTGGAAATGGATGGTTAAAAACACGGTTAGACACCTTACATTCTAAGTTGCTGCTTCTTTAATGTGAAAGCTCACTGAGACACGCTTGTATCTGAAATAACAGAGAAGACACAGTCATGCTCCAGGAATTTACCACAATAATATGTTGTGTGGTTTTGTAAGAGAAATTAAAACACAGAGAAAAACCCTTTGCATGAAAATTTGATTGAACAATTAAAAAATATGTAAATAATTGAAATGCAGGGACTATAAAAGCTTTCTATTATTCTCATTGAGAAAAAAATATATAAAGCATAAGATCCAGACATTATTCTGGGGCAGTAAATATCTGATATTTACAGTATGGATTACTCAATTTTCTTTTGCCTGATGAACAGGGCTCCCAAAGCTTATTGTGGCTGTTTTGTCATTTATGTAAGACACGTGGCCGCTGTGATTTGCTTTTCTCAGTATCCCCTCCCCCATCAGCAGAAACCTTTGAGCTTCAAACACAGATGTTGTACTGTGCTCTTTGTGTGCATGTATGTGTATGAGTGTAAAACCATTAAAGAAAGACCACATGGCTAATATGCTGGAAAACCAAAGCTGAAGCACAGGACTTGGCTTGTGACTTTCTTTCTTTTTCTTTATTACAGTGAGATGTTAGTGTGGACTAAGTGTAGGACTAACATGTATGAACAAGTAGTGGTTTAAAAGCAGCCACACTGCTTATAAAATCAGCAATTTAACGTAAGCAGGAATGGCAGTTTCATTAAATAATGCTATGATCTCTCAACCATATTCTTAACTAGTAATCTCCCCGTAGCAAAATACATAGCTAATCAACCTCCTAGCCTGTCAGTAAACTTGCAGGGGAATTAAATCCTGGAGGAAGAAGCCCGTAGCCCCGGAGGAAGGCTGAGTGCATGTTTCACTGTCGTCTTTTCAGCTCATCTCAGTGGTCCCACTGCTAGAATGTGCTCTGTTGTCATGGCAACCCCATCTCCTGCTTCCTACAGGAAAGATTAGCTCGTACTGTGCACTGGAGAGAATTTAGGGGAAGTCAAGCTAATCCCTGGGTGCACTGCGAGAGAAAGGTTGGACCTCGCCTGAGGGATGCTGTATCTGCAATGATAGAATTGGCCTGCCACAGACACTGGTATTTAAGTTGAAGAGCAGAATTCACAGTAAGTGTCAGATCCTCCAGAGAGGAATATTGAATGAGGTTTTCTAAGTCTTGGTGAAGACTGTCCCATGCCAACAGTGGAATGACAGCAGGAGGCTGTGTGTGGAATACCAGTATGTTTCACCTGTTCAGGTGGTATTTCAAATATAGATTCAAAGCCTCAGTTCCCTGGAAACTAGGTGATAAAATTTTAAAACATCATCGTGAGATGCGCACCTAGAAACCTGAAGCATGTCTCATTTGGTGCGTAAAGCTGAACAAGTGACGATGAGCATACCTTGCAAATTGTGTATGCACTGTGCGGCGTGCTTAAGAATTCCTGTGTGCTGAAAAATAAGCGGGAAAGCGTGAGGAAACCGATCTCTGTGTGCTGCAAACTCAACTGCAAAAGTGCTGAACTATCAAATTAAGCATGAAAATTTACAACTCCTGATTCAACCTTGTTTTTTCTTCATATTAAAACCCAAACTGAGAAAACATGAGCTTTTTAAAGGTATAGTCATAATACAAGCTTTTCTTTGAGGAAAACTCATTTTAATGTAGCTAAATTAAGGTGGTGTGTGACATGATGCAGCGTGTGAAATGTGTGTTTGTTTTCTTGCTGGTAGAGTTAAACAGAGGGTATTCTAGCTATTCCATTTCTGATTATTTTAATGCTCTGGCTTTCTTTGATATGGTCCTGTGTTTCACTTTAATAGATACTGAAGACTCCCAGCTTTAAACTAGACTGTTTGCAGTAAGATTTTAACTGTCTGATTTTTATTACTGTCAGCTTTTCCTAAACTAATTTTTTTCAGCAGAGTTTATATGTTCAGCCTATGTATTTTTACATTTTTAGTATGCATGCTTTTTCTGTTGAGTTTTTAATCAAAAAATAACTTTATCATTATTTAATGATTATTTAATATATAGTAGTATTCTCTAACTTAGATCTATGATGCATATATGTGTTTTACATGTATAAAATGTATGCGTGCTTGTGTGTTTCTGCAATACATACATGCATATCCATATGCAGACAAATGGGGTCTTTGTTTTAATAAGGCCTGTTAGTGATTCATGATAATATAACACTGAGGAAGTAAAAGACCTGTTTTCGCCTTGAAGGATAGATATTTTTCTCCTATCTAAAATGTTTATTGTTGCAAAAACCTAATAAACGCACTCGGTCCACTTAAAGAAACAGCATATGTTGTATTTCTGTGTGTGTCTCTAGAGTAAAAAGGGAAAGCGTCTTGACTGATATGATGAAAGAGCACTGTGTTGCCTTTCCAGAGACCTGGGTCCATGGAATAGGTAGTGAGGGGACAGTTGTTTTTCTCTCTTCCCTCTGAGGGCAGGTCAGGGAGTCACACATAAGCTCCAGATTGGTTAGTATAAGAGCGGTCTTCCCCGAAAACTTCCTTTTTTTGGTTGGTTTACCAAATAGTAAGAGCATTGATAATCAAAGACAATGTGTGTCGTCTTTGTAGTTAAAATACTCAGTAGCCAGTCTACATCTATTATATGGAGGACTATAGAAATAAACGCAAAAGGATGGAAGCTTTAAGCCATTATTTAGGCTGGCTCTTGATTCTGTGGTAGACATATGGGTGACAGGGAATCCACACAAGTGCCAAGCAAAGCGGGGATCAGGGTAAGAGAAGAGTCATCAAATAAATGTTTTTCATTAGAAAGAGCACTAAGAAATTATTTTTTGTTACACGTCAAATTAAATTACTGATTAAAAAGTCCCTTCTGTGATAAAGTAACACAAGGGAACGTTTGTCAGAGAATTCATTGTATATTTTCACCACCTCTGTGAGGCTTTGTTTTAGAGTGACACCATTTAGCATAGCTGTTTACAGCTTTTAAAAATTTTTAGATGGGTAACTGCATAAATTTTCTACCTTGTGTGTCCGTTTATTAAATTAATTCACCACGAAGTTGAATTTTTTTATCTCAAGGTCATGACTTGTTTCCCTTTTTTTTCCTCCAACATTTAACTTGTCTATGGAATAATGTTGGCTGGTCAAACATTGTCTCAGCTTTTTTTGTCTTCTGCAAAATATGTGATTTTTAGGAAGTTGGTCCAAGTTTTATTAGGACTGAGTTTTCACAAAGGGACTTGGATTCCTTATCTGCATTTACAGACAACTTTAAGCACCAGCTGTAAACAGGACTAACTGCATGTGAGGAAGTGCAGTGAGGTTCAAAGCCTGCACCCAAACCTATAACCTGTGTTGCATTCTCTTCCGAGAAAAGGATGCGAATGCTCCGTGTAGCAGTGGGACTGTATTACACACGGGCAGGTACAATTGGTAGAGACAGATCATGCTCAGGAGTCCAGGCCTCCAAACTTGAGGGAGTTCCTGTATAAACTCTGTTTTGATTAAATAAAATTAATTTCCTTGAGTTACCAGAAACTAAAAAGTAGATGTGACTCTGCTTGCTGTTTACAAAAAAGTCAGAGTTCCTAAACTCTTAAAAATAATAGATGTAGCATATTCTGCCAGGGCTTCTCTATGGCACTCTCCTGTTGTGAGAACTGTTGGCTTCCACACAGCAGTGGATCACTCCTCTGCCCAGGCTTTTCTCTTCATTCTGTTTCTGCCCAGCATTCCTGCTCCCTACAGGTATTGCCCTCATCCTGAACTGCCTTCTCCCTGTGCACTGTGTCCTAGTGTTCAGGCTGTCTGCTGGCTAGATGTTGAACTGGCTAACATAATGCTCTCTGATGTGTCTTTTCCATGCATAAAAGTAGAATGATTTAATGTATATACTGGTTCCCCAGATCAAGGTTTTGAATTATGACCCCAATCAGAAAAATATTGTTAATAGCGTGTTGCGCTCTTTCCTTGAAACATTTCTCATGATTGCAAAAATATCCCCCAAAACTTGTATAGCACAGCTTCTGCCTAAAACCTCCATTTGGAATTCATGACTAACAATTTGTTCCTCTTTCATTGAGATACTCATTCAGGGAAAAATAGGTAAGATGTTCAGCACTTTCCAGGTGGTACGCTGCACCTCACAGAACCTGGCTGTCTTTTAACATCCACAAATATGATAAAATCACAAACTCTGTTCTGTCCCAGCAGGGATCTTGCTGCTGGTATTCTCATTAAATGAATAATAGAAATAACGAATTTATACTATATACAAACTTTACACACAGTGTATATGTCTCTTCATATCAGAGATTTATCCTTCACGTTTTAGTAAGAAAACAGTAATAGCAATGATATTTTTTTCTTGGTTGTAAGGCATTTTTTTTTTCCTGGGGCATTTCTGCCTCTTTAATTCCTTTAAAATGTACATATATATTCATGTTTCCAGAGACTACAAATGGCCAATGTGAAGGTGGCAGAAGTGGCCCTCAGTGAAAGAAGTATATCTTCAGTTAAAACAGGAAGTTTAAATCTGTTAAGATTTTGTTTGCCTTTAAACATAAGCTCAACTATTTTGATTAATATTTGTATTTTTCTTTTGTTTAAACAAATCTGCAAGGATTTAAAAAATACCTTTTGAGTTAACAGTTTGCCCTAATTTGAAACAGTAATAGCCAGCCACATGGGAATATTTTATTTTAAACCTCCTTTATCTTCCTTTTCTCCTCAAAAGTAAAAGTCTGAAGCCACTAATTGTATGTAAATTGCATGAATTTAATGGACTAAATTATTTCCCAGGCTGCATACACTGGCTCCTGTTGACTCTAGTGTGATTAAGATCATATGCATCCAAAGGTAGATTTCAGCCCTGTGTATGGTGTTCTGGCCAGCTTTGTAGCAGTTAATTAAACAGTGCTTTCTCAGTGCTGTGATGCTGGCTTTGTGGTTTTTTGCATAAGAAGTTCCTTATATTAGCTGAAGACCTAAGCAAAACAGCAATGTTAACTTTCAGCAGGGCCAAATGCAAAGGGAGAGAAATCAAGATTTCCTGGGCAATTTCTCTGTTTCTAGTGGTAGTTGAGGTACTATGTGCTGTCTGGCTGACAGCCGTAATGCTAAAAGGAGTGGAATTGTTCTTGTTGCAGCTCCATTATTCTAGTTTTGTATGCTTCTAGCCATAGCAAACTGAATTTTTTAGTCTTCTCCAAAGGTCATTTGTAAGGCCATGTCAGCAGGTGGCTACAAGGAACATGAGGGGCATACATGCATCCTCTAGGGCAATGCTGAGGTTTATTTCAGATTCCAAATATCAAAACATCAAATGTTCATATCAGTAATATCGAAATTGCAATTGTAGTAGAAAGTTATATAATGGGAATCTAGGGTTTCTGTCATTCTGTTCCTGGAAGAGTCCACCTGGAGTTTTGCAGGGTATAGGAGAATGAAAGTGAGCTCAAGATTTGAGTGATCAATCTTTTCATATGTAGTGCATTTTAATTTCTCATTGCAAATTTATTCTTGTCAATAGATTAGTTATTGTATCCTGGTGTGGACCCCTTTAATGGTCTGTCTTTAGGTGGATAATCAGTCATTTTGTGTTTGTCATTTCTCTAGTCATTATGGTTGAAATTGTTTTCTGAAACATGCTGAGGAGAAGACAACTACTGCATGTGTGGGTTGATGGCAACAACAGCAGTGATCCTGATTGCATCTCTAATGTGTGAATGCTTTCAGCCAGCAGCAAACCTAATGGGATCTGATCAAAACTATGTTTTGGATATTCAAGTCCAAGGGCAAGAGTGCCATGATATCCACTAATGTCCTTCCATTCTGCTCTTTGCTACTACATAAACTACTGAAGATTCGTTTTGATGGCTCATACTGTGGTTACCACGTGATGTAGAAATTACATTAACAGTATCAGTCCTTTTACTGTCTGCAGATGCGCTGTCAGCATAAGTCCACTTCCAATACAAAAGCTCAGCCTCTACTCCCTGTATTTTATCTTAATTTCCTGTAGCAGCAGCTGTGGTGTTGAGTTTGGCAGGGACTCATAGTGTAGGAAACTCCAGAAACTGCAGATTTCAGTGCTGAAGTTAAAAAGAAATACATTTTGGGAAAACAGACTGCCTGAGAATTGGTTAATGATACTACGTAAAAGGGACTCCACACCAGTGATTCTCACCACACTTGTCAAGTGGTTTTTGCCATTTGTTGGAGATATTTCAAATTAGAGTTGTCTCAGGTGTTCTTCAACAGAAGAAGATAATGTTGAAATTAAAGCAGTTCTGACAAAATTTTAATCTTCAAAGGCTTCTCAAGTTCAGCCTGAAAGATTTTGAATCAAAAGTCCAAAAGTCTCATAGTACATTTTTCCTGGGGTTGAGAGATGCAGGTTCAAACCTCTGATCTCAATCAAGTAATACAGCAACTTGAATTTAGGTATTTTCTGCATCACTGATAACTGTTCCATCTCCATCTATATGTGTTTTTCTCTTCTTTGCTCTGTTGATAATGTGTATACAACAGGAACTGTACAGGAGAGAGGCACTGACTCTGTATCCCACTGTTCTGGGACTTCAGCTAATATTGGGGAGACAGGATCAGGAACTTGAAAAACTCTGTTTTTCTGTTTGCATAAAGGGGGATGCCATGAATATCTTTGAAATATTAGAAACTTTTCTGAAGAGGAAGGTGATATCTTTAGACCACCTTCTAAATGTTTCTCTATTGAAGCTGCTATAGTTGACACAGGGTAATAAAGAAAGGGTTTTTTTTTTTAGAAAAGCTGCCCTTTGAGTCCTCCAAAATGTTTTTTGTTCATGTGTTGGAGAATCAAAGGTGCTTAGACAGCTGAAACTTTTTTAAGTACCTGAATGGACATATATAGTATGATCGGTCATTTTGTATCAATATTTTTCTGTATGTTGGAGCCTGTCACACTCATTTAATCAGGGGTAATAAAATTATGCTTTCCCCAGATTGTTTTGTAATTTTTGGACCAATTAAATATCTAGCTCTGAAGTTTTCTGTTGATTCCTATGTGCAGAATAAGGAAAAGTCTCTGAAGCTGTCATACCTGGAGCATCTCTAGGTGCCATCCACGAAAAGATTTCCCACACAAATTTGTGTTCGAAGTGCAGTTAGTAGATTTTCTCGGAGTGCATTTACCATTGCCAGCTTTCACTTAGTTTTTTTTTGTTGTTGTTGTTGTTGTTGTTGTTGCATTGGTTTGTATTATTTCTTCTGATGGCAGTTATTTGCAATTGCAGAAAAGGAAAAATCTGCTCCTCTTTTGTGAAAGAGGGCACACTAGGCATTTCATGCTGTTGAGTATTGGTATTATTGTTTGCTTTTGCACTGAATATAAAAGATAACAGCCCACCAAGATTGTAACAGTTATTGTAAATAACATTCTATTAATGATCAAGATTATTACCACGTGTTTCACTCTGCAACATGCATAACTTCTTTGCTTGTTCCAATGATAGCAACTTTTCACCCAGAAGTAATACTCTTATTGTATTCTCAAACCCAGCTTCAGATCCATGTTCCGCTTCTAAAAATTTTAAACTAAGCTTCTGGAAAACACAGTTCCTTCAGAATTGGTACATAATTGTTATTTAGGAAGGAAGGTGATCAGTTTATGTAGGTGATGATAAGAATTGCAAAGCAAACTGGGGATTTGAAAGAACTTCCCAGGCTTCTGTTGTTTTGATGGACATTTACAGGTTATTTAAGCAGGAGAAAGACTATCAGCAAGTGTTGCTTGTTCTCTGCATTGTTTTTTGCAAACACTATATTTTCTAACTTATCTGAAAGCTTGGGAACAGGTTTGCCATACGGCTGTTTGTCATACAGCTGTTTCTAACATGCATTTCAACAGATTAAAGTAGCTATACAGTGATGATCCCTTCAAAATACAAAGCGTATCATGGGCCAAATAATCTTGTTTACAGATTTTAAAGGGAAAACAAATTATATAGCAGGTTTTGCAATATCATTGTCCTTTATTTTGTTATTTAAAATAACACCAAGCATTTCTGTAAGTCTCTTGCCCTAGGCTGTCCCTTCCTCCCCTAGTTAGCTTTGTAACAGAGGACGTCATCTGTGGGCAGGATGCTGTGTTTACCAGGAGCAGCCTGCTGGTTTACACACACGGATCCATTGGGCAAGCTCAGCAAATGGTCATTTCTTATAATTTCACGCGGCCCAGCATTCTTAGCCAATCCCATATTATACAGAGGCCAAGTAGGTATTACAGCTGGACTCTTTGATATGGTTTTATTCTTTCCCATTGTAGCTCTCTGACCTTTAACAACAATCTGTACATAAACAGTTGTTGGAATTTTAGTGAGAATAGGACTGATTCACTGTGATTAAAAGATTCTTAAATTTCATTGGTAATGGTACCTCATCAATTCTGTCAAGCACAGGAAAAGCATGTGCTGCAAATACTGTGTGTGGGGACTGTCCTGTTGCTGAATCCTGCTGGGCTACCAGAAGCCTTTAAGTGAATTACAAACAGGGACCAGTTATTTTATTTCTTAAGAAATCTCTTCAGTCTGCAAAGAATTGCAAAGCAGTTTGTGGATTCTCTCTGAAGGTTGGTATTCTGTTTGGTCTACATTCTGGCCTTGTTGAATGTCCTGGTTGGCTGGGATAGAGTTAATATTCTTTCTAGTAGCTGGTATAGGGTTATGTTTTGGATTCAGTATGAGAAGAATGTTGATAACACACTGATGTTTTCAGTTGTTGCTAAATAGTGTTTAGACTAAGTAAAGGATTTTTCAGTTTCTCATGCCCAGCCAGCAAGAAGGCTGGAGGGGCACAAGAATTTGGGAGGGGGCACAGCCAGGACAGCTGACCCAAAGTGGCCAAAGGGGCATTCCATACCATGTGACATCATGCCCAGTATATAAACTGGGGGGAGTTGGCCTGGGCAGGGATTGCTGCTTGGGAACTAACTAGGCATCAGTTGGCGAGTGGTGAGCATTTGCGTTGTGCATCACTTGGTTTGTACATTCCAATCCTTTTATTATCATTGTAATGTTATTATTGTTATTGTTATCATTATTATTTTATTCCTTTCTGTTCTATTCAACTGTTCTTATCTCAACCCACCAGTTTCACCTTTTTTTTTTTTTTCAATTCTCTCCCCCTTCCCACTGGGTGGGGGGTAAGTGAGCAAGCAGCTGCGTGGTGCTTAGTTGCTGGCTGGGGTTAAACCACTACATTGAGTAATCTGGTTTTGAGACTAGCTCTCAGTGATGTTTCAGCAAGGGGAAATTGACTGCCTTAAAGAGAAGAAAATTTTTTGGAAGTTACTAAAATAGTATTGTGTCCAAGAACCCGTAGTGTTTCTGTTGGCATTAGCTTCTCAGAAAGGAACTGTAAAATGATAGTCTTCATGCAAAAGTTTTCAAGCACCAATAGTTTTCAAGTTTTCCCATCTTTCATTTACACTTTTGTTTAATGCACTCTCTCATACTTGCTCTGTTCCCCATGCAAGCACAGTCCACTGCACTGCAGTGGGAGGGAAAGTTCGGAAGAAGAGATGCATTGCTTAGTCAGGTGGCTTGGCAGTGAAAATTTCAAGTCCACAGCTCTGGTGAGGAATAGCAGCAGATATGCCAGAACTGTCTATCAGATCCTTTGGGCTTTGTGAAGTTTCTGGGCATTGAATCATAGTTACTTGGTTTGCCAGAGATATTGTGCTGACAAACCATCTAGCAAAATCATTCTTTTTTGTCTTCAGATACCTCTTATTCTAGTCCATTTTTAGAAGATATGTGACCAAATGCTCAGCTGTATTTTGGGAATTGTAAAAAGATTTATTGACTTTGATGTCTGTGCTGAAAATAATTTCTGAAAATGAAGGAGCATGTTTTATTTTTGCCAAAAATAATTTCTGAAAAGGAAAGAGCATGTTTTAATTTTGCCCGTCAGATTGGAAGTCGACATGTCTATCTCTAGTGTTATGAGGCAGTTGGGATTTAAAAGTGGTGACTTTAATGAAGACAGAAGAGATCTTCCCGTAGTATTAACATCTCATTGGAAGTCTGCTATCTTCTGCCTGATATCACCCAATTGGTGGGAAAGACTTCAAATCATGGATGTTTGTGGATAGTTTGCAAATCTACCACTTTTCAACCAAAGCTGTATTATGTGATTCGGGATTGTGCTGTCTTGGGCCATGCAATTTTTTAGTACGAAAAAATATTAGCTGTCGTAAACATCCAAGCTGATTCTGATGCCTTGCATATGGTAATGCCTGTACATCCCTCATAGCAGTTTTGGCATTTACTTCACACATGAGATTTTTTCAAATCAAGGGAGGCCAGTCATCAGCACTGTTTATTTTTCTTCCTTTTGTTTGATGCTTATAATTGTAATCAACATGCTAGGGAGACTTCCAATATGCTTATGTCCTTCACCTCAGTGGTAATATTTTTGTGTTCAGGTGAAGCTTCTCTAGCATTGGTGCCTGTTGTCACCTTTTGCATTCTTTTGCTGGTGTTTGGGCTTGTGCTTAGCCTTTGTAGATGCTGAATATTTTTAACTTTTACTTGATAACAGCAAAAAATAAAATTAGGAAAGTATAATGGATGTAACATTAAAAAATGATTGCTTGCCAGATGGAGAAAGGCCATCAAGTTTGTTATCAAGTGTTGCTCTGTGTGACCAGAACACTGTTTTCACTCAAGCAGTGAGGAGACCACTCACTGTAGTTACTCAAGGCATGCTCAAATCAGGAAACAGCAATGTACGTGCTGCCATGGACATCCATAAGCATTTTAACATGACAGAATAAAAAGCAAACTGAATTAAAAAGGGACATGTAATTTATATCCCTTGAACATGCTTATTTGCTCAAGTTTGTAATGGCAGCTTTCCAAGCTCTGGAATTCTTCATCGAATTTCTAAACTTACAGTTTATCTGTAACAGAATCCTATGCTTGATCCACTGAGACTGTGTCTCAGCAAAAACATTAATTACATCACAGTCACTAAATAGGGAAACAGCAACCCTAATAGAGTCCGAAACTTGTGTATTTAGTGTTCTAATTTCTCAGATTCACTAACAGCCATTTTCCTAATGTATCAAGGAAGTTTTAGTTCACTGTTGACAATGCTAGAACTGTGATGAAGTACAAACGCCATAAGTTCCTAATTCATGTTCAACGTACTTTTCTTCCAGTTCTTCCCAATTACATATTTATTACCTATTTTTAAACTGAATTTCAGTGTGTGAATATTAGAGGCGCTTATATTACTCTCTGCTGAGTTAGGAAATTTTCCTGAAAGCCTGTAGGTTAATATGAGTGGAGAGAACTGATTGGAAAGGATGTGACAGAATTGTTCTAGAGTGAAAACCAAATCTTTTGCAAAAACAAATTCATTTTACCAACATTTTCAAATGAAAACTAGAAAAAAAAATTATGAAAATGGTAGGAAATGTTTTCACTTCTAGTTATGAAGCATTTTTCATGTCCTAGCTTTTAGCATGCAAATAACAATAGTATTAGTATGTAAATAACAATAAAATGGCTTTAATTTACTTGATACAAGTTTTTAAACTATACTTTTGTCCTGGTTTCAGCTGGGATGTAGTTAACTGTCTTCCTAGTAGCTGGTACAGTGCTATGTTTTGAGTTCAGTATGTGAAGAATGTTGATAACACTGATGTTTTCAGTTGCTGCTCAGTAGTGTTTAGACTACAGTCAAGGATTTTTCAGCTTCTCATGCCCAGCCAGGGCACCTGACCCAAACTGGCCAACAGTGTATTCCATACCATGTGACATCCCATCTAGTTTAGGAACTGGGAAGTGGGAGGCAGGGATTCGCCACTCGGGGACTGGCTGGGTGTCGGTTGGCGGGTGGTGAGCAATTGCCCTGCACATCATTTGTACATTTCAATCCTTTTATTACTATTGTTGTCATTTTATTAGTGTTATCATTATCATTATTAGTCTCTTCTTTTCTGTTCTATTAAATCGTTCTTATCTCAACCCAGGAGTTTTACTTCTTTTCCTGATTTTCTCCCCCATCCCACTGGATGGGGGGGAGTGAGTGAGCGGCTGCGTGGTGCTTAGTTGCTGGCTGGGGTTAAACCACGACACTTTTCTGTATTAAAAAATTAAAAAATTTAGATTGTCATTTTGAAATCCTGAGCTACAAAGCTACAAACCTGATGATGAAGGGTCTAATGAGTCTGAACTTCTTGTAGAAATACTGTTACTGAGAGTTATGCTGTCAGCTCAGTTATTTTCATTATTATAGAGGTACCCAAAATATTGGGCTGACAGGTCATTTTCAACTTAGTTACTCTTTGTTTTATGCACCTAAATAGCAAATTTATACCTACTGAGACTGTGTATCCATTACAAATATAAAGAATGCTTGCAAGTCTTCTTCAGAATGGTTCTAAAATAAAACTTAAAATATAATAATAGTATCTGTTGAACTTCAGCAGAACTCTTGGTTTTCCTACATTTGGGCATGTATAGATATCTTTTCCTAATTCTCTTCCTTTTTTTGTTGGATAGGTAAGATTTTTTCTTCTTTCTACTTCATTGTAGTCTTCTAGTGATAGGCAAAATATTAACAGACATATGATTTTTTTTGTATTTCAAGAGGAAACTTTTGTTCAGTTTTCTTCTAGGAATCTAGCAGACGGGCAAATCCACCAATTTGTACTGTAAAGTTTGGGGCCCAAGTCAGAGTTTAGGTTAAATGTTGCTAAGGATGTACAAAGCTCAAAGCAGCCATTTCTGTTTGCTGTTAAGGCTTCTCACCCTTTTCTCTCCCAGTTTTACTGATGGAGGGGGTATAACGAGCCTTTCTATAGTCTTGCTACCTTCATGGAAGGGCAGGCAGCAGTTTGCTGAGGGGCTGCAGAGCTGTCAAGTGATCATTTTTCTTGCTTGTGCTCAGGGCTTCACCCTTCCAGAAGGAAGTATACAGTGATGTCACTGTGTGAGCCTGCTTGACACACTAAAGCTGGTAGGCTAAATTTTAGACTTTAAAGGGCTTTATTAAAAAATGCCAGTATTTGGGGCATCTGGTCTGCAGAGAATTTCCTCTACTGAGTCCAACTTGATCTTTCCTCTTTGCTTTTATCTTCTGTCAGATCCTGATGAAGTAAAATATGGCATCACACACATGCAGTAGGTCCGAGTGGCAGATAAGTTAACATAATTCCTTTCAGCCCCGTTTGGGTTGACGTTTAGGCACCAAACATGCACCTGCATGTTAGTCTTTTGTCTATTGCTGGCACAGCACCAGATTCTTCTTGCTGCCAGGAATGGCGGCAGCTGCTGCTGCCCACAGCAGCTTCTAGCTAGAGCAGCATAAGCCTCTTCCATGCTGGGCAAGAAAGAGGAGAGGGTAAGATCTCCTAGGTTACCTCTTACTTTAAGGAAAAGGCTTCATATTTATCCTTCTTTTCTTAACATGTTGCAGTCTCAAACATCTTTGTTGCTGATATGTTCTGTACATGGTTGGAATTTTAGTGAACCTCAAAAGTCAGAGTTAGTCTGTCTTGAGCCCTGCTTGCCTGCCTGTCTCCCAGCCTTCCTCAGTTCCTAGCTTCATATCAATAAACTTCTCTGAAGTCTGGAGTCCTGTTTGAGATGAGCGTAAGGCAATACCTCTGGCATCACTCATATGTTATTTGGCTGAGAACTTGTTCCTGCAGTGCTTGTCCAGAGATGGAGCTCTAAGCCACATTCTCGATGTCAGATGACGTTTTGCCTGTCAAATATGATCCTAAAGACAGAATAAAAACTTTTAGAAGAATTGCAGGTTTTCTGTATTAAGAGCTGCTTGATAGAGCCTTTGCCACAAAAAGCACCCTAGAGGTTTCTCCAGAGTAAAGGGAAAATCAGAGATTTTTCTCCCCAGAGGCAGTGAGGGCTATGTCTTTTGAAGTGGAAATGCCAAAGCACAAGTACAAACTAGATGCATAGGGATAATAAGACTACTGTGCACCCAGTGAGCTATTCAATTGGTTATTTACATGTGCAGTACCCTCCTAATAGCCATTCTGCTTCATCTCCTTGTTGTGTGTATACAGGGACAGTAGCTCTGCAGGCAAAGTAAGCATGCAATCACTCATGAAGCTTTATAAATGAGCCCTTCTATAACACTGACTGACAGGGCAGTATTATTTTTCTGGTAGCTGCTGATGTCATGGAGTGGCAGTTGTTCACTGTTCTGTTATTTAATGTTATAATTGAATAAAATATCTGCCTGTTTTGTGGCTCCAACAAGAAGAGGCGTTTATCCATGGAAAAATCATGAATTACTGGAGGGGTTGTTTAATAATGAAATAAGATTTACAGCCTGGCTAATGCTGATTCCACTGTGTATGTGCCTGTGTATATGAAATTTACAGTACTCTTGTTGACAATGCTAAGGATTAGTTTTGTAGTTTGCTTTGTTCCTTTTTAATTCCATAAATGCATGCAGTGAGTAATCATATAGAGTAGCTCCAGACCTATTCCTCCACCACTGAAAATAGCAGTGAGGGATTCATTGACTGGCATTGCACTGAAACTGATGGACATTCCAGGTTCAAATTTCAATGCAGTGAGTTCCATAGCTGAATTCACAGAAGCCAACCACATCAGGAAAGCTACACATATCAAAAGGAGAAAAAAAAATTGTTAAAGTTAGTGAGGTTAGCTGAAGAGGACAATTAAAACATATTCTTGTAATGGAGCAAATACAGTCTCACTGCGAATGAAGGGACAAAAATAGTGCCAGTAACCTTTTGGAGGAGCAGAGAAGGGTGCTTGAGGTTTACACAGGTTCAAAGAGAGACTAGATATTTGCATGGAAAAGAAATCTGTTGAGCATCAGTATGTTACTAGAAACCACATCCAGCTCAGAAAGACCATGAGTTGAAAATTATTAAGGGCTTAGCAATCCCCCAAGGAGGAAGAATTGTATATGCTTGCCTTATTCTCTTCTCTAAACATCTCCTAATAGCCACCACTGGAGATAGGATATTGGACTAAATGGATTTTTGTCTGACCAACTATGGCCATTCTTATGCTTTATGAAACAGGGAATAATAGAGGGTCTGAAATTATCTTTGTACCTCCATTAATTCAACCCCTGTTCTTTGTCATAATATGAAAGGGAATGGAGAAGATGAATAGATATAGTTGATTTTGACTAGCTTTTGTTATGTATTGAACTTGTGCTTGAAGCATGACTTGTGATGTAAATGAAGCATAACCAAATACATAACTGCCAAACTGGTATTAAACGGTCCTTGTGAAAAATGGTGGGAGTGAAATGTGACCTCACCTTTTTATCAGTTCATGTAGAAAAATCTCTATAATTATTTCATACTACAGAAGTTTCTGTGAGTCAGCACTCTATACCACCTTTCATCTGATTTATGGTGTTCCTCTCCCAAAACTGCCTGCTGTCAGTTGCCACCAGTAGAGCATTTTTTTCAATAGCTCCTGTTAGGAGGATTTGCGAGCATGCCTTGGGTTTGTGGAATTACAGAAGGAATGTAACTAACAGTTTTAAATATTTGCTTATGTAGCACGTTATTTTCATTAAAGTGGTATTTTAACATAGGAAAAATAAAACATGTGCAATATTGAAGCCAAAGGTTAAAGAGAACAGCACAGTAACTCAAAACTGTCTGGAGTCTGTCACTCTTTGGTCTGCAGTACTGTCTCTTGCAAGTGATCCTGTTCAAATGAATCAGATTGCTAAGGGTGTAAGGTGGTGTTTAGCAAGACCTGGGCTGGTGGTATCGAGCCCAAAGAGGTTAAAGCAACCTTCATCATACAGGACTTTGGTAGACAATCTTTAAGAGTGGGTTTTGTGACAGCCTGCGCTTGCACAGCCAGCAGCTTCAGTCTCACTCATCCCACTCAGCTCATTCACATCCAATCTCCTCCTTTTAGAAAGAACAGTTACTCACCTTACAGTAACTGCTGCTCTCAGAGATGTTCTGTAGGCAGACAACCCACCGAAAATATCCATTTAACCTGTGTGCATGCTACTTTGGAATCTGCAGGCATCGGTGTCTGTTTGGGCTGCAGATGTGTTCCTCTCCCATCTCCACTTCTTAGAGCAGAATGAAAAAAGTGGCTCCAACAATTGCCTTGTTCATTTGGTGTGATTAATCAGACTCATTATCACCAGGAATGGTTTTGGCTTGTGGTACACCCTCATGTAGTCAGAATGTCTCAGAAGAGCCAAAGGTGCTCTAAGGTTAATTGCCTTTCCCTCGTTTTTTGTCTAGTTCCTAAGTAGGCTGTCTGCCTTGCTTCATGGCAAAAAAGGGAGCTGTGTTAGAGCTGCTTTGGTATCATGGGGCTCTTGCCTCATTCTTAGTGTTAATGAGAGGGTTCCTTAGCTCCCTGACCCATCACCACATCTGTCCTTTCAGCAGATCTGAGCTTCCATGTGGTTGCATGGTTGTAGGACTGTGCCACACTACTGCTGTTAGAGCTGAAGGCCAACACTATGTATTACTGACTAGTAAAATATGCAGTAAGTTTCAGGTAGCTGAAATCTCAGCTGTATAAACTATTTAAGTATATTCTAAATATTAATTGAATTCTAGCCTGAGAATTAATTTGAGAGAGGGAGAGGATATATTCAGAGATCTGTCTTTATGTAGAATGGCTTGTTGACTCCTTCCTGCCTTACCTGCAAGGAATATGAAAAGTCTGGGTGATTAATAGTACGAAATTGATCACTAAGAGTAATGCAAGAGATCCTTTAAAACATCTGGAGATTTTTCTCTCAAGGAGACAAATGGGAGTTTATATATATACACCTTGGTTTGAGATTCACAGTACTTCAGTGACACTTATATCAGAGTTCAGATTTCTGCTGTCAGAAAACTGGTGTTTGAGGGACAAGTTATTCCAGCCAGACTTTGTGCACACTTCAACTTGCTTTGCTTTAAGAAAGCACTCTTACTGAGAATGGTGTTGAGCATTTGACATACCTGGTCTGAAGACAGTTCTCTCTGGGTGGAAGAACTGTATTTTAACCTGTAACAGAAGAATCTCTAATTCTAGCAATATATGTTGTTTGCCCATTCATAAATCTAGACAGTTTGGTAGGAGAATGTAATCTTATAAATTAAGACCTGGTTTCCTGCTCTAAATCTGAGTGCCCTTAAACTGTCAACTGTCATGGAAATCACCTTGCAGAATCCAAGGCATTAAATACAGAGAAACTGAGTTTTGGCAGAAGTTCAAGCAATGATAAAGCGAATGTCTGTGGCAGATAATTGAAGTGAAGGATGCAACAGTTCTGAGAATCAATACTCATATTCAGAGCATCTGTTTTCTTGGACTTTGCATTGTCTTTTCTTCCACCATTTCCAAGTTTCCTTCAAAAGCCGGGGGAGAAGATAACACAGTGGTGACTGCAATGAGCCTGGAAAGTTCTCAGGCAGGAGCCTGGACTTCTCAAGTGTGCAGAAATGGAGCTGGTGTCACTTTGTGTCTAGTTGGCCTCAAGGTGATCTGGAAGGATGAGCTGGAAGCTCTAATGCAATGTGATGAATAATAAGAAACTAATTGGAAGTAAGAAAATTACTGCAGTTCTTGTTTTGAGAATTAGCCCTAACATGGAGAGTACTTGGACTGAAGGTGCCCAAAGGGTGTTGGTCAGAGCAGAGGATCAGCGTGGAGCTCTCTGCAAGGGCAGGAGAAGGAGGTCTTGGCATCAGGAGGTTGAAGAAATATCAGTCCATGAGTGAGAAGTCCATGCCTAAGTTTGGACAGTACTCCTTGCTTTAGCAAGAAGGTTGCTGCCCGTTCCAAAGGTACCTTCCCTCTGCTCTTGGAGTCTTTCTCTGAGGGGTGACGCTCTTTAATCCCTGGAGAAGGATCTCTGCATAGGCGAGGCACCCGCTGGCTGTTTTTGAGAAGTGAAACACATACATGTTTTGCAGTCAGACTCGCTGTTTTCAGGCTTACACAACAAAACAGGTTGTAGATGTGCTTCCAGTCTTCCAGTGTGCTGGGGTAAGGGTTTGAAAACTGCACAGTTCCTAAAGACGTGTCCTGTCCCGAATAAGCAGCAGCATTTGATGAGGCCATCATTCACTGTCATGGCTGATGCCTGTGGATAGTGGCAGCCCTGGGAGGTGACGAAGACGTGAACTCATCCCACAGCCTCTTTCGTGACTGCCCCGACACCCAACACGGGGCAGGGAAGCCCTCTGCTCCCTCCTTTCTCACCTCCCAGCGCCTGTGGTGTGCTTCCGTGGAGGTCTTCCCTCAACACCTGCCCTGCGGTGGCGGTTCAGGCAAGAGGCATGTTTTGAAAACAGCTGTCCTTGCATCAGTGGTGCAGTTGCTACCAAGTACCCAGATGTAGGCTGACCACAGTGCAGTTTTATTTTGCCCCTCATCAGCCAGCTTGTGGGAAGGGAGCCTGGAGCCTGCCGACGGGCGGCGCTGCCAAAGCGAGCCCAGGGAGGGCGGCTGAGGATTGCTCGGCCTCCTGCAGGAGGGCAGCCCAGCAGCGTGTCAACGGCTGCTGCCCCACGTGTGCTGCCGGGCCCGAGTGGCAAGTCCAGGGGCCAGGGGCAGGGGCCGGGCTGGGCCCAGGCAGCCCCCAGCTGCCACCCGCGCGATGTCAGCGGGTTCCAGGGCCGCCACCACGTTCCCCAGCTGCGCTCCTGCAGCCTCTCCGCTGCCCCAGGGACGGGCCCCCGGCCTCTCCCCCTCCGTGCCTGCCGTTAGTGGTGTCCTTCTCCTGAACGAGGAGCTGTTGGCAAGCCGCCCTGGAGAAGCTCTCGCCGGTGGCCGTAGCTGGGCAAAGCCTCGGCTTCCCTGGGCCTGCACAGAGCTCTCCCCAAGCCGCTACACCTCTGCCTCTGCAGGATGGAGGAAAAAAATATTTGGTAAGAGAACAGGCTTTCAGCATTAGCAGTTTACTGTTGCTGAGGTGTTGTGATAAATAAAGGTGAGAAAACTGTACAAGCAAACTGCTGGTTGCTACCGAGGCCCCAGCTTAGGTGCAGCCCCCGCTCGCCAGCCACGCCGGGAGCAGTGAGGAGGTGAGATCTCACCTCCTGCCCCCCGGAGAGGCGGTCGCCACCGGGGAGGGTGGTCTGAGGGACAGGTCTCCTTGCCCCTCGGCAGCTGTGCGGCGGCCATGAGTGCTTGCGGTCCCTGCGGGCCCAGGAGCGGGGTAGCTCGGCCCAGCGTCCCTGAGCAGGGCTGGGAGCTGTTGGGCCCGTGGCTGCCCATATCCGATGGTGAATGTGCCTTTCCTCTCCTGGGCCAGACCCTCCTGCCTTTTTCCCAAAACCCAGTTATTCCTGATGTGCTCTGTGTTTCTGATACATGAGAAACTCTTGCTTTAGAGTAGCCTTATTCTTGGCAAAAAAAGACTAGCTGCCCAGGGATGAGAAATGTACTAAACCTTGTAATTTAGTTACCTTGGTAACATCTGTAAGGAACTACTAGCACTAAACCACTATTTTTTTTCTTGATCTCTTTTATGGCGATACATGTTTATATTTACTTGGCAAAAGTGTGATTTACAGGCATTGTAGCCATTCTCCTGTACGTTATCCTGACAAACAATGGTTCCCATTTCTAACAAGCAAGGTTAAATGACTGTGAAAGCAGGTATTTGACTTTAGAGTAGAAACAGAGATTTACCGTCAAGAAACTAAGCTTTTGCTAAGAAAAGCCAAAATCATGTAAATACTGTATAATTGTTTCAAAGTATTATAATGCTTGATCACATTTACTCAGCATAGGAATTTTTTCAATGGTTATGTTTTAGAACAAATATAAAAAAGCTGGGTTTTTCTTTTTTTCTTTTGCATTGTAACATTCTCACACATGTGTAAGTTTTAGTTGTCAACCATTCATCATACAAGGAGAAAAAACCACCAAAGAAATAAAAGCATTATTGCTTATGATTACAAGCCAAAACTAACAGCCTTGCTTTGGACTTTGTTGTTCCTAGATCCAGCTCTATGCACAGCTCTCGTCCCACTCCATCATTCCCATTTAGCCATCTGTGTCCTGGTAGTGGCTCCTCTGCACTGTATGACCCGGGGCACTCAGGTCCCGGCATGCAGAAGTTCCCTAAGGATCAGACCTGTGAGCTGCAGAGTAGGCAGTGCCCCCAGCTTTTAGGTGGCTCTTTGCATCCTCTGGCTACTCACTTGTTTCTCTCTCTGCTGCCAACAGGAGGGAATTTTCTGAGCCCTTCAAAGGGAGGAGCATCCCTCACTTGGTGACCAATTCAGTAATTGATTTAATTAATTTGAAACTAACTGTCACTTGTTAAACTGATAATCAAGAAGCCAGTTATCTGTTAACAGTCCTAAATATGAATCAGCAGTAACCAAAGTGTTTCTGTCTTAAATAAAGAAATCTGGATTTCTTTCTGATATCTCAGAGCTTTTAAGATGAGTTGTAAATATGGCTATTTTCTTTAAAAAAAATAAAGACTTTATATTAGAATGCCATTTTCTAGTTCAGAATAATAAAATTGCATATTTATTTCTGAAACTGCATTTAGAATTTTAACCTTTTTAACATGTTATCCCCTGTAAGACGTAAGTCTCAGGGCATGATAGAAAGTTTATTAAGGATAAATCCTGCTCACCTTACTCATTTATGTAGCCGAAATCCTCAAGCAGCCTTTCCATTGCTCTGTTGCAAGTTGGTTGGTGTACACATTTAAAAGTCTTATTGTAGGAACGTTATGTCTTTTATTGTATATACATTTGTATTTATAAGAGGTAATGTAAAAGTGGTACATACCAAAACATACCTTTATTTTTTATTGCAGCCATTAATTATAAAGCATTTTATAAAACCAAAAAATGTTCCTTAAATAAAAGCATTTAAATTATCCTTTTTATTATGTATTTTCATGAAACTTTTTTTGTTACAGGTTTACAAATCAAAGCAATTTAAAGAAAATATGTTCAGAATGTGTGCCCAGTCCTGTATACTTTCTGACATAAAAGTGTTGGATGAGTACAGCAAGCAAACCACTGATGTATGATGGCTTGTCTATGGCTCTCCAAGTACTTAACCGAACTAAATCATTACCTATTTATACAATATTTCCTTCACTTTTTATATTCTGATCTGAGGGCAGTAAATAGTTGTTTTTTACTGTATTAATGATGGGGAGTCAACAATTTGATTAATCATGTAGTTTCAAACATGAGTATTTCTGAGCACATCCTTTAAAGAATGTGTCCTGATGTTTTTATTGAATTCCACGTGACCATAAATGTGTTTGTTTCTTTTCCATGGAAGTTGTTTAGAAGGGCCTGAAAGCAGATGGTGTATTAAGGTACTGATATGTTAAGGTCTATCTCATCCTGTATCTCCAGTTTCAATCTGTACACATTCCTGGCTGCTAACCCCCAAGTTTTGTTTCCAGCTTCACTGTCTGCAGTAAGCATAGGCTTGTAGAGCCCTGGGCAGGTATTTGCACCATTAGCAAAACTGTGTAAGTAAGTCAGTCACCAAAAAAGAGGTGCTTTAGAGCAAAAGAAGTAAGCAAATTGAGGGTCAAATTCTGCTGCCATTTAATCCATTGAAGGATGAATTGTTTTACTAGATAGCCTGTTGGCCAAAAGATTGTTTAGAAGTAAAGAAGGGCTGAGCAGTAGCACAGGTGGCAAATTCCAGTGGTGACAAACATGGGATACACAAACCCATAAGCATGTGAAAACACATATTAATCATACATTTCAGCTGTAAAATCTTAGGGGTAACAGCAACACATCCAGAGTTTTCAGATGTAACTTTCAGGCTGATAATTTAGTCCTTTATTGAGCAACATTTTTAAATCTATTGTGACACACAATGAACAAGCAAAGTGAACGAGCCCCTGAACAAAATGAAGAGATAATCTTTGTTTCCGGAGTTAACTTTTCCAGTATAATCTTTACGGCCAGCAGTGATTACATCAGATGTATTTACATTGTATCTGCGCAAGAGGATGCTTACGGATATGACATATGCTGCTCTGCACCGTTAAAACCTGAGGACTAGATTCTCTCACTACGATGTGCGTCTCTGTTGATTTCAGAAATATGCAATACTGCAGTAATGAGAATGGTATAAGAATCTAAATAGATCCATAGACATATGGACAGACAGATGGATTAAGGCAGACTTTGTCACTTTGTCCCTAAAATCTTTTGTGATACTTATCTCTTGTGTACACAGTGACACTAAGGTGTCAGCCCAGATAATTTCCCTTAATTTAGTAATATTTTATTGATTTACATAAAGTTTTTACTTGAAAACATGGAGGAGTGTGTATGCACATTTTGCAGAAATGTACTGGTACTAGTAATATAAACCATTTTCATTCTATTTTGAAAAACATTGTGAAGGTATAAATTATGTTTGAACTGGACAGAGATGATGATGTGGCATGTGACTGAAAATATATATTTTTTAATAGATGATTCAGCCGCAGAGAGTTTTAATGGCAATGAGACCGTGGGACACAGTTCCAATGCTTCAGGGGGAACACACTGCAGGGAGATGGCAGAAACCAACAGTAATGGCAAAACAAATCTGGAGCAGGATGAGCAGCCTCTGAACCTGAGTGACAGTCCCCTCTCTGCTCAGCTGACTTCAGAATACAGACTAGATGATCACAGCAGTAATGGAAAGAACAAATACAAGACTCTCCTAATTTCTGATCTCAAGATGGAACGGGAGGCAAGAGAAAATGGAAGCAAGGTAAGATGCTTCCACATGCTCCAGATATGAAGTGTGTAGCTTAGAAAAGGAAAAGCTTTGTGAGGCCAAACCAAGGGTTATTCCCAGCTAAGCACTTAATGCAATGTGTCTAATGTTTGTCACATCATTACTCAAATGCTATACATAGATTTGTATGCTCTGTTACACATATATGATGCATACGTACATTAAGTGTATGTGGATGTACATGGGTGAATACATATATATAGGCATAATATTGTGCTGACACACTGACAAAAACCAGTGCACTTCTCCACCAGGCATGAATTTTATCAGTCCATTTATTGAGAACTGTCTACATTATCCATTTGAAAAATATATATATATTAAACTATGTATATAATGTAATACATATATATATGTATATATACTGAGATACATATATCTATGTATATTTATAGATGACCATCTCATTACATGTATTACGTATCTGTAGAATGAATCCATGTGAATGTTAAGTGCGTATGCCCAAGCGAATTACTACATGTGAATTATCAACATCTGAAAGGAACCGATTTAGTTCCTTCCTGATTGTTTGTGTTATGCAGGCACCTAACCTGAATTAAAACTGACAAGTTTGCTTTAAGAAGCTGTAATCCCTTGAGGGCTTTTCTCTGTAGTTTCCATTATGTGGGTACAGAGAAGCAAGGGCAGTTATATTGTAGATAAAGACAGGTCCTATAGACTAGGTAGCTAGCTTTCTAGGAAGGTGTTTGTCATGAGGGCATACTGTAGGGAGGGTGAAGAAATGGCCTGTATCACAGAATTTACCTATTGACCTTATTGGTGACAAGTTCTTGTTTTTTATCTGATAACTCCCAACTGGATTAACACTTTTACAGCAGCAATAATAGGATGTCAGTATTAGATCCAAATACTATTAATGCTAGTTACTAGCTTTCAGTAGCCCACTACAAAATAACCTGACAATATATATATACTTTGAATGATCACATTTTTTGCAGGGCTTTGAAATAGGAGTGATACAGAAAATCACTTTTTCTAGGTATATCCAGAAGGAGGCTGTACATGACTGATGTCTAGAGAACATTTATTTATGCTAAAGTTTTAACTCCTGTCTTCATTGCTTGTGGAGTAAAAATAAAAACTTGGAATGTTTTTTTAACTCAAGTGTCTGGTTTTGGTGGGTAGAAGAAAGGCTGGCCAAATGGGAGATTGTTAGTCTTTGTCTTTCTTGGCCTTCCAGTTTAGCAAATCATGTATCCCAAAACCTTCTCCATAAAATCTTTATGAAAACCTGTTTATCTGCATGGGATATTTTTGTTTCCACAAATTTTTATTTTATTGATAATGTTCTGAATAGATCTAGTCTCAAAGTGCGTATACACTCCAGTGGTGGATTTACTCAGTACTTTGTTGCACAGTGAATCCCAAATTGGCTAATATGAACAGTATCTTCATTTGCTTCAGGGCACATTTTTCCAATGAACATTTTATAAGCCAGCCACCCAAATATTGATAGACACACAGGCTCTTTCGCCTGAGGTACACTGTTTCTGCCATTACTCTTGCAAATACACAAATAAGCTTGGTGAAGAAAGGGAGGAGTCTTAATGTGGAACTCCTTTATAGCCAAGACAAGAACATAGTCTAATGTCACATTTCCGGTTTTAATCAGTTCCAACTCAGATGCAAAAAAAAAGGTATCAAGAAGTGTTAAAAATCTGCTTGTAACGAATTGAGATGGCAATCAAAGCCATCTCATCTTTGTTATTCTACAAATTTTAAGAGGCCTGAATCATCCCCCACATTGATATAGTCTTTCATCACTCACTGTCATCCTACCCACTCTATACTGCCAACAATATGCAGATTTGTCTCCCCTTTTTGTCCTAGTGAAATTCATATTGATGTTTACAGTTCATTTAAGTATATGATTCATTAGGTATGCAGCAAAGATTATTAAATATGGAGTGAAGACTTCAGGAAGAGCACACTCCTGGGATAAACAAAAATTTGTCAAGAGATTTGTAAGCTGAGAGTACAGTAAAGGAATACTTTTGCAGCCCATTTTATATTTTACAGATGAATTCTACTCTTACTTTTTAAATTTAAAAAAAAGTTATAGAATATTTTTAGAAGGAACAAACCCAATGTATTGGAATAGAATGGGACTGTACAACATCTCAGTGTTTCATATGCGTACATATACATTCATATAAATCATTACTACTCTTTTACCTTAAGCAGTAACATACAGGCTAAAGAGTCAGAGAATGTTTTACAAGCCCTAGACCTATTCAAGAAGATCCTCTTGCCTCCTCCTGGTGAGTCAGATTACTGGGCCCCTCCAGAAGAGTGTTCTGGCCTTTACTGAGCTGATTAATCTTGAACAATGCAGAAGATCAAACTCCTAGTTGTGTGCAGTATTTGCTGGATGCACTTGGGCAAGGGTATCACAAGGAATAGCCAGAACTCTAATTCTCTGCCAGGAAGGAAACAAAATAACGAACAAGTAAGGTTAACAGAGTACTATAGTTTACCAGGAGCCACATCTCACATATCCTTTTTACCCAGAATACACCAAATATGTGCATAGTTTTTTGAAGTCATCTAGGAACTCTCCCAGTGCTCTCTCAGCATCTAACCTCCTGCCATTCACAGTTATAGAGTTATCAGACACCATTAGACCTGAATAATGGCATCACTGGTAGTGATGGGTAAGCAAATGTGTTTAGCGTAACCTGTAACCATTTCTTTCATGAGAAAAATAATCTGCAGTGTTCACCAAATATCAGATTGATATGCCACTTCTTATAATGTAGTATTCTTGCAGTATCTTTATGTGGCAAAGAACTAAGAAAAGTTATGTGAGAAGCTAGTGAAGAAAATATCTGGTTTCTAAATGAAGGGAAATATATTTTAATTATTGGATTAGCATTGCAGGAAGTAATACATTATGCTTCCTCCAGCTTCTACAATGGCCCATTCAGCCTGCAGAAGATGTTACTTGCTTGAGATGGCCAGGACTCTCTGAAACCCAGAGGCAAAGGGCTGGAGCTGGGAAGATCTGCTCTAAGTCTCCCTTTTAGATACTGCATCATATATGTTTTGTTAAGTTTGAAGCCATGTTTTCTCTGGTCAACTTGTATCCATTCTGACCTGTCACTAGGTTTAAAGATAACACATCAGAGCTGAATCTAGCCACAAAAAGCCAAAACATTACTGATGTTTTAAGGGAGTTAGTTTGTTTTTTCTGGAAGCAAGCACTTTTGTTAAACTATATTATAGGTATTTGCCTGTATAACACTGTTTACAAGAATGATACTTCCTTCACATGTGTAGTGGTGGGCCCCACCATTTGATGATACAGTTCTGATGATTGATGATTTTGTACATGCTGCAGAAATATGAAGAAGCAGCTGAGATAAAAATGGTAGTTTTTCCATAATATTTTCTTTGTAAATATGACAGCTAATAGGCAAATGTTTTTTGAAAATGGTTACTTCTTTGTGGAAGTTCAATTTTTATAATATCCATCTTGTCCATACCTATCTGAACCAATTATATGCTTATGCTATATGTAAAGTTTGCTAGATAGTGGTGTCATTCTGGGAAAGAGTCTTGGATGTCAAAACAGGGATACTTAACATTTCCCTAAATTCAGGCCTTTCTAACGTACACAGAGGAAGTCATCAGTGATTTGTAAGAAATGTAGTTTTTTGGGAAGAATAAATCGAGTTTTCTTGTCTGAAAAGACTGATGAATAACTGAAGATTAGATAACCCTGTGAACAAATTTTAATTCAATTTTTCAAACTACTAGGGTATATTATGTAAAGAATGCTCTGTTCAGTCACTTCAGAATATGACTTTTAAAACTGATGTTGATAATACTCTTTAAACAAGAATGACGTTTCAGTGGACAGTGTAACTTTACTCTTTGAATCTTCAGTTTCAGGCAGTGAGTATGTGTGGTAACCTGTTCTCCCTGTAAAAAGACCACATGCTGAGTGTGGTGGAGGGACTTGCCAAATTGTAACATAACCTTAAAATCTGGTCCAAAATGTTTTAGCGCTCACTGAAAAAGTGTTATGCAAGGAAGAAATGGGTTTTCATAGTCTTAAATACATATATGTAAGTATGTATGTCTATATGTGTATGTGTATATATATACTTTATGCTTAAGCTGATATTAGGGAACTGATCCTCCAGTAAGACTCAGATGTTCATGCAGTAGAACTCTCTATAGCCATTTAGGGCTAAACTGAAGTCAGTGAAACTTTGAATAGCTGCAAAAATGTATACATAAATTTACCTTAACAGGGCTGGGTCTTTGTACTACAAAAGGCTTATAAAGTACTCACCTGTAAATGCTCTGCAAATGCAGTTCTTTGAAACCAAATAGTTAAGTGCACATATAAATTATTTTAGATCATTATATACTTATGTGTGAGACTGCTGCGTTTCTGTATGACCATGGTGAAGTCTCTGTAACACTGAGATTTTTGATTTCTCATTCTTGTGTTATTGCTTTTTCCTAGACCATATATTTTATTTTGAAAACTTATTTTATAGCTTTATCTCTTCCACATAGTTTATTTCATGAAATATAGAAAGCCCATTCCTTTTAACTTATTTTGTCTTTTCTGCATTTGGATAACAAGGTTATTGTGATGTGGTATGGGAAAACAGGTTTTTGAGCTAACCAGCCATACTTATGTTGTGCCATGTATTTTACCTGGATTAATAAATAGTTCATTATGTCTGTATTGCAAAGGACGTTCCTAATATGCAAAACTTCTCCTTGGGCTATCCCAGATAGAAACATGTACTACTGATCACGAATGCCTAGGAGATGCATTAAAGTGAGGTGACAAGGAGGGTGCACACCATGTGTCCATTTTGTCCAGATACCTACTAAATGTGGACAGTTGGTTAATGTCTTCTTTCCTTCTACCAGACGAAATTTCTGATAGAAAAATTGGACACCTCCATGCCCTCTGGTTGTATGGTAAGGCTAAGTTGACATACATTATGTTTAGCTCAAGTGTGTAATTGGCTGCATGGAGAAGTGCACAAGATAAGTAATTTTTCTCTAAGTCTGAAAAGAAAAGCACAGTTTTAAAGGAGAGAACAGTAAATAATGATTGCTGCATACAGTGACCTTTAATTATAATACTGCATTCTAATGTGCATGTCATTATAGTTACAGTGGTTCACAACAAGGCAGAGCTTTCATGTAGTTTCTAAATGGAAGATCTTACTTTCTGTCACTCCTTTAATGCTGGGCTTTTGACGTGTTTCTCAAGCTTTTTTCTTCAGCCTGATGTAAAGAAAGAACAGTGGTGTTGTCATGGGCCATTGCCAGGGCTGTTTACTCCCAACTATTGCAACTTCAAACTGGTGTTGTAATGGATGCATTTTACACTACGGCAGGTTAGCCTGGCAGGTTGTCCACTTTTAAGACATGTCCTGCTCTAAGAAGGTATTTAAAGACTGTAACCTTGCATGGGATCTGAAAGCCAGAGCACATGTGAGATCCTGGGTGAAGGGTCATTTGAAGTTCCTGCACACTGCTCTAGTTAAAACTTTAGTCATCTTTGGTAGTTAGTCCAGCTGTAGAATCTTGTAACATGTGCTTTGCTGAACCTCATCATTACTGAAGGGAACTGGGCACAACCATCCAAGCAGCCTGACCTGAATATACAAATATACCGATAAGACTGTTCTGATCTGCTGGTGCATCATGAATCCAGCTGGTTTCCAAAAGTGCACAAGAATTTAGCCACAGATAGACACCATCTCTGAGGAGTAAGGTAGAGTTTCAATGTGTTTCTTTCTCACTCTCTCTCCTTTTTAAAGGTAGGATTGTATCTTAGTAAAATATGAAAGATCATTCCTAATATCCAGTGAACATCATCACATCTAACGTGTCTGAGCCATGTGATGTCACTGTCTGTCTAGTTCCCCTCTGCCTCTATTTTTGTCTGCAGGTTTGCTTGGAGAAATGCTCAGAGTATAAGACTATATAAGTAAACACTCTTTCCAAAGCAAGTGGAGTCCTCGGGAGTTACAGTGGGCTTATATATAGACCAATAGTAGCTTACTGAGTCACTTAAGAAGTAATTTATTAAAAAAATTTCTTAATGAAATGTGAAACAGGTGTGCATCTACTTGAAGCAAGAAGTAAACTGCAGACTGGGAATTTGGCATGTTGAAGAACAGTGTTGGAGACATTTATTATTTATTTTTTCTTTTTTTTTTGTTTCTTTTTTTTTACTTCATAACTAAAACATTTCTAATTTCTTTTTTTCTTTCATCATCATTATTTATATTCAGGTGGCATAGGTAGCTTTCAGCTGAATTGGAGCATTGTCATATGGTGCTTATACGATATGGTTACCTCAGCTCTAAGCAGGAAGGAAAGCTGAAAAGAGTAAGATAGAAGTGTCTTCTCCACTTTTGAGGATACCATTAAACTCTGCATGTTGGCTTTTTTGGTACAAAGAAAATACCCTTTTGTGCTTCTAGTTTATGCTGCCAAGTGCCCAAGTTACAGATAATGAATCTGGATTAGGAGTTAGTTAAGCCTTTCAGAAAGGAGTTTTTGACTCCAACTCATCCTCTCCACAGAACTTCTCACTTATCTCTCTTGTTTGAAGTTGGATCTCACTACCTAGGTATGGCATAAGAGGAAGCTAGATTTTTTTGTTTTAACTGTTATATTTTATTTTGTTTCCATAGTCAGATAGAAAGTGTTAAAGCAATGCCATATCTTACTGACTGCTATTTTGTTAATGCAAATATCTTAAGAGTCTGCAGTCCAGGTGTTTGACAGCCTTATTTTATGGCTTAATTATTATGACTAGGAAGAGGCTTAGCGTGAAATTCTGTTTCCTGCTGTAATGAATAACCTGTGAGGAGGGAGGCAAAGTCTGGTGAAAGGTATAGGCAGGAAATGTTACAGTTAGTGGTATAGTAGATTTTGAGCAAACAACAGAAGATTGGGGCAGAATGCAAAGCCAGCATGATACACACTCTGTAGAGCAGCAAGACATCAGCACAGACTGAGCCTGCAGCTCCACAAGGGTCCAGCCTGCTTCCACTGTTCCAAGCAAGCACCAAGGAGAGGACGGTGACTTCTTTCAGCTGTGCCTTAATTGTTATTTGGTGGATTCCGTCATTGCTGCTTTTCACTAAATCCTTGGAAATAGTCTGTACTGAAACTCAAAAGTAAAAATAATAAAAGAAGTGAACTGAAGGTGAAATCTGCCCCTGCTGCCATCCAGTGTAGGTGATACAAGGCTACAACATCTTTTGGCTTGCATCTCACATCTTTGGTGTGTGAAGTCAGGCTCAAAGGTTCTGTTGAAGTATGCATCTTTGTCTTTCTCTGTTATGCTCAGGTTTGTGCAAAGGTAGCAGGCGTACCAGTGTTTTTCACAGCTCCTTGGGAGATAGATGCACTACAGTGGGAGGAGATAGGCCCCTTCTCATATGCATGGAGAACATTAAAGAAAGGAGAACAAAAAGTGTATGCAAGGAGTTTTGTGATCTCTTCATTTTTTCCTACCCACTCACCTACACAAAAGTGAGACAAACTAGCCTGTTTTCTCTTTCCCTATTAATTCCTGCTTCATACAAAAGGGTTTTATAGGTTGGTCTCTTTGTGAAGACTGAGTCCTTAATATTTTGCTTTACCATTTTATCAAACACCTTGGCTTTACTTTCCCCTACTTTTAGAAAATGAGAAAGCTGAGAAAATCACAATTTTCTAGCTCCAAAGGTCAGTTTATTGGTTGTTTGGAGAAAGCAGTACAGTTCTATGAAGAAAAAAAGGTCATCTTTTTTTTTGCTGCTCTTTGATAGAGGAATTGTTATAGGCCACCGAGAAGCTTTTTGGTACTGAAAAGTTGATGTTAGTTTAATGGTTTAATAAGCCTTTTCCGTGAAAAAGAAGTTGAATTTATACAGCACTTTTTTCTCCAGACTTGAATCTTCTGATTTTGGGGGTTACCCATAATAAATGGCTAAATGGAACATTGTTATGAAGAAAGACAACTACAGGTGCATGAAAAAATCAGTGCAGTGTTTGTCAGAAAATATGAATGCTCTAGCGTTCTTTAACAGTCACATTCATCAAAGTCCTTTGTCTATGATAACATCAGTTCTGTGTCTAATTCCTCCCATTGGAAATATATTTAGTAACAGGTTTTCATGTTCAGTGAAAGCTCTTGAAAGTGAAATTGGTTTTCTGCAGGGCGTTCATTACAATGATGTAAATCCAGATCAATTAAACTGAAGTTGATGATGCTACTCCAGATTTACATATCTGTAATGGAGAATACAATCTGGCTCCATGTGCATATGAAATCCCAGCATGTAAAACTGGCACAGAAGAGGATAACTTTTAATGTGACCTTTTATAAATTTTCTCAGAAGTTTTTTGTCAAAGGGACAAGTGCACATTGGTTAAGTATCAGACAGTGGTGCTGTTGATTCCAGATTGCGTGTGTATTACTCACAGATACAGCTGTCTATCCTCATTCACACTCACCTTTGGAGTCATTGGTCCCTCATACTGAAACAGAAGCAGTTGTACCTGGAGGGGATGCGGGACTTTGTACAACTAGGTTTTAGTGGCTGGACATCTGTTCAGACAAGAGAGAAAGCTATCAAGTGCATCTGCAAGGAGTGAGGTAAGGTGTCTGAAAGTACTACTTCCCTCCCTGTTTACAGCCAAGCACTTTTTATAACTCAACAGCCTGGGAACCCAAGTCTGTACCTTTCAGGCAAATTCCTGTTGACTTCAGCCAGGGTTTGTTCCTGACAGATACCTTCAAGGCTGGGCCTTGTTACAGTGAATAGCTTCAATCCCTAACTCTTGCTTTTGTGTTTTGTTTTGTTTTTTTTTCTTAGGAAGGAAATTGAATTTGTGTTGAAGTCCTACCAGGTCAAATGGTTCACTGCAGCTTTTTCTTCTCCTGTTATGACATATGCAGCTCCTCAACCAACTAGAAAAAGACTGAGAGCAAATCTTGCTCTTGGAAGATTAAATACTATTTGATGGTAAATTGAGCAAGATATAATGGGGCAGCAATAATTGCTACCTACTGCAATTGTGTTTAGTCTTAATATTATTTACAGCTAATGAACTGTCTTTTTTTTTTGGATGCAGAGATTGAAGAGCTGATCCTCAAAATTAATCTGTGATGAATGGCTTGATAATTGGCCACTTTCTACATACATTACACTCCTCCAGAACTATATTGTTATTCATGAAGTTGATAATCCTGAAATGTTACCCCTGATTTTTTCTTCTAGTATTGAATTCTTTTCTGTATACCAAGTCAGCTGCTGAAGAAAGGGAGGAAAGAAGTCAAAGATTTTTTTTTCTTTTTTTCTTTAATGACTTTTATAACAACATATTGCTGAGGTTTTAGAATAAATATATTTTTTATTAGTTGTCTTACAGATATCTCGCTTTCTAATCTTGTTTTTTGTGGAATGAATGCCAGTAGTCAAATATCTTGGTGAATACTTGATACACCTTCAAACTGTGCTTTTGTGTGCTCTCCATTTTCCCTCTATAGCAATTGCTGAGAATAATTAGATACACTAGAACACTGAATGCTTTTTTTGGATACTTACTTATTCACATAACTGGATTTGCACGGTGATGTGAGAGAAGTGAATAAGTAAATTTTTTAATGGAGGAAGGAAGGAGAAGTAGAATTCAACTTTAAAACTATTTAACTATTTTGTTCTCTTTCATCTTTCTTTTTGTTGATAGTCTTCTAACCCTCCTTTTGCTGCTTCAGCTTTTTCTGTTAATTCTCCTCTGTTCTCCTCCATTTGCTTCCAAAGACTCCTAGGAAAACTTATATGAAATTTTAGTTTTAGGAACAAAATAGTAGATGTAGATAATAATATCAATTACCAGTAAAGAGGACTGTAAGGAATCACCTGAATTACTGAGTCAAGTCCTCTGGAAATGGCAACCTAGGTAATAGACATTTACTCTGCAACAGTTCAGCTCACTAAACATCACAACGTCCATGAAGTTCTGATTAATAACCTTCAGCCTTATAGGAAACAACAATGGTGCAGCTGTAATATGCCACAGGGAAAAAGTGAGGTACTGGAATCATAGTTGCTGTCCTAGATCCCTGCAACAACAGGGGATTTGCTAGGTGGATTTCCCAGATGGTCTCCAGCAGTATCTTATTCCCCGCAGAATAGGGAGTAAAAAAGAACAACCTCCAATAATCCCTGTCAGTCTGCTTGAGGTTTTCTCTGCCATATGTTTCATCAAAACATCCTGCCTTATATTTCACTTCTAACAGTGACTGATTTTGAATACTTCAAAGAAACAATTAAAAAAGCGTCATCTACATTAGTTATTGAGGCAGGAAGGGGATGGTGATGTAGGTAAGCATTGAAACATGTGAAACGTGTGTTATGTTTATTACACACAGTCAAAAGATAGCAATCAAATAATTTTGCAAAACATGTGGTAATGAATAAGCCACTGACTGTTACAAATATTACAGAACAGTATTCTTGCACAATCAGTAAAAGATCCTGGAAACTGGCACTTGAGAACTGTGTAAACAGTCAACATTTACTTTTCACTGGACACTGATGAAAGAGTATGAAAACATGAGCAAGTATGAAAATATGCAGCCAAAGGTAGGGGTCTGTAACTGTTGTGAGCTTTCATTCCACCCATGGAAGTGTGGCATATCATGAAACATTTTAATACTGGATGAATTCCATATGTATCTGCAGAGTTTTTACTAAGCTGCTGCTTCTTGGAGCTCACAGTGTTTCTATGAAATACTGCAGCTGTTGCTTGGATCTTGGCATGGTACAGCTAAGTATTTCCCATATAGGTGCTTCTTCTCATCAACTGCTTTGGTCACAGACTGTCATTCTCAGTGTCCCTTCGCACCTATTCAGTCTGTGTTTTCTTAATGCTTCTCACCATGAATATGCCATGAGCTACTCCCCAGAACTGATGGGTAACGATACATGCTGTTCTCATCATATACATACATACATACACACAAACACACTTTTTCATAAAGATATATATATATTTATTTATATATTATTTTTTCCTCCCTTGTCTGATGAGAACAGTCATATCCAGTGGCCATGACCCAAAGTTGATGGAATCATACAGATGAATCAGGAGCATATGAAAAGCTTATGTCTCTTGTTGTTGAGGCAGCTGCAATGACATACACCTAACCTTTGTGTACAGGTGCTCCTGTAGACAAGAGTGTGTGATTGTCTTTCATGTGCGTTTTAATTAAAATCAGGATGATATCTTGTATGTTGCTTCTGTCTCCATTTTATATTTGGGTAGAGGTCATGAAGTAATGTGTTTCCTCCTCTTGTGTTTCCCATGGAATTTGGGAATTGTCTGACTCCATCATGAAGATCCCTTGCAGAACTATTCAGAATTTCTGCCCTGTACCTTCTGCCCTTGAGCTCCTGGGCTGTGCGGTCTCAGGATGGATAAGAGAATCTGCATGAAAAACAGGAAAAGGTGAGTTGGTTTCCTCAGGGGTTACCACAAATGGCCCCAGTATGGCCTGTCCTGAGTCCTCAACATTATACTATGAGCTCTATATCAGCACTCAAAAAGAGACATGGATATTCTTTGGGCCTTTTGTAATGAATCAGTGATATATATTTTTGGACCCCCTCTGAATGTATGTATCTTTGTCTAACCTTGTACAGTTAGTCATATGCTCTTAAAAAATCTTTTGCAGGTGGAACCCCGTGGGACTGGACCTGTATCAAAAACTGTATTAAATGACTAAAATAAAAGTTTTAAAAGTTTGTGTTTCCCCCAGTGTGTTGCTTAGAAGGAATAGCTGTGTTTAGTGATAAAGAAATCAGATGAGTCTGGGGCATGTGTGCCACTTCGAACCCTCTTGGCCTCACCAGGAAATGGAGGGATGGAGGGATGGATGAATGAGATACAGGCATCTTTTGGAATATGCTTGTGTCAGTCATGCCTTAAAGATGACTGTCTCATAAGGTTGATGTTTCTGTGTGGTTCATTAGATGCTTTTTAAAATCCACCTCTATACATAATCATACAATTAAGTGTCCACCCTGCCTTCAGGAAACACATAATATACAGGTTTGTGTAATATTGAAAAAAGATATTGGAAGCCATAACGCATTTGAATAAGTGACAAAACACCGAGGAGCTGAAAAACTTGCTACACAAAGAGGGAATTGACTTGTTAGAGATAAAGCAGTGGCGACTTCATCACAGATCTCATCGGTTCTTACCAATAAATAGATTGTCTTTTATTTTAGAAGACAAAGTTATTAAAAGATTCAGCAGATGAAACTTACTTTTTTTAAGTTAGGTTGGAATTGAGATAAAATATTTTTACAATTATTGTAACCAACCATTCATATTAAAGTAGTTAATTATTACACAAAAATTTCTACATAAGGTGTTTGTTCTTTTTATAAATACTTGTTCTAATTTATCTGCAAGTTATTTGGCATAATTGTGTTACTTAGGAAAACGGTGACAACTATTCCTTCCTGTTCAAGAGTTACCAGGTGATGTTCTACAGTGCAGGCATTCTTTTTTGAGCTTAACATCTATGAATCTGTAGAAGTGTCTTGAATGCTTAAAGAGCCAAAAAGGCTTTTAGCCTCTCAGACTGCCAGTTCCCTGGCATAAGCCTTTGAAAAACCTGGCCTAGATGTCTATATTTCATAGTCTTTAGTGCTTAGCCCTGCATACATCTGGTTTGGGGTATAAAACCCAGGAAAGGATATTTAATTTTACTACACTCACTATGCCAATTCAAGATCATTCTTATTGGTATAAGAGGTAAGTAGTTTTTAAGACTATCTCTAAACTCTGTTGAGATCACTTTTTATCTTCCTTATTTTTCCTTTTTTAAATAGGAAATTGGCAGGGAGTATGCTGCATTGCTTTTACTCTGTTTCTCTGTTTAGGTTTTGTTTGTTTGTTTGTTTTAATATTTAATGCTCACTTTAGCATGATGTTTACAGTACCAAGAACTTATATCTAGAGCTATATATGGCAAATAGCATAGTGAATCTACTGTTCAACGGTGAGACATTCAGTTATCTCTACTTGAACTATTCTGCCCATGTAAGGTAGGCAGTGTCAGTGGTGGCAGGATCTTCAAAACTTTTGCTCCACCTTTTATTATCTTTTCCTAGTCAAGAGTTATGTCCTTTAACTGTATATGATGCTGCAGTGTTACTTTTTACATTTGTCATTTAACATCTGTAATTCATATGGTTAATTTAAGTTTTAGGATATATTGTTTCTAATAAGATAATTCTGTCCATAATAGCTTTATACAGCATGAATCAGTCATTTATACTTTCACCAATATGTTAATTGCCAGAGATTCCAGTGTCTTAATTCTTTGGATTTACACAGCACATTTGGGATTCTGAGAACTTCAATAAAAATAAATCAGCTTCACATTGGATCAGTCCCGTGAGGCAAGCATATTCCATCACTGTCTATTGATTGGTAAATACAGGCATGACATAATTCATTGACTTTCCCAAGGCCAAACAATCTGTAGGAATTTGTTTCCTGTGTGCTATACCTGAACGTTAATCACAGTACTAATCCTTACCTTCAGACATTACTGTTCAGTTAGAGTAAAGAGGCAGAATCAACTTGAGTTGAATAGCCATTGGAAAGTTTCCTCTGGTTTTATTAGCATAGCTAAAATTCAAAGCAGTTTTAAAAAATGTTTGTTTTAATTTGTGCTTTGCTGGAACCATGAGGATGACAATTTCACTGATTGTCTTGATAAATCTATCCAGCCCTCATCATGAAAACATATATATGTATCCACAAGAGATCCTATGGACTACATTGTTAATACTTATGTGAATAAGCCTTAGTTGCCTTAAAGTTAGTTGCTTTCCTTAAATTTAGTGATATAGCTTCCCTGTGGGGTGTACTTACATAATACAGAAGTTAACAGCTGTGGCAGTTCGTCCTGGTTTTAAATAGCAGAATGGGATTCAGTTGCATAGAAATGGGCATCTGGTACCCTTGTAGGGACCTAGGGTAATCTTTGCCCAGCAAACACCTCTCTGGAAGGATGTGTCTCTTGCATTGGCCTTCTGTCTTATTTGCCAGCACTGTATATATAGTGCTCCTATTCCATCCTCAAATAGCAATGGGGCTCAGTTGCCTTTCACCTAGTCATCTGGTTCCCTTTCAGACTGTCTTGCACATCCGTTTAGCCACCTCTCTTGACAGTCAAGGAAGTTCAGAGTACTTTGGTACAAACTGCAGTTAATTCCACTTACATTGATGCTGTGGTCTTTTTTATATGCCTGAGGATAGGAGACCAACATTTGGCCTCTGAACTTCTTTAAATGTGTCTCAGAACATGGCCCTGGCCTTGCAGAGCTGGGATGGATACAGCCATTAATTTGCTGATGGGATCATTGATTGAACTAAGTAATGGGTATGTAGCCAAAACTGAGAGAACTGCATGATGATGAGACTGTAGAAGTGTCAGAATAATTGTCTGAAACTATATAGCAGTGCCATTTCTTCTGCTTAATTATGAAAAAAGTAAAAATTAAAATAATAGTTCAAATCATGGAAGCATTGGACTTCAGCTTTTCAATTTATGTACAAAATATGAGTGTGCCTGTGCATCTGTGTACCTGTATCAAGCAAGTTGTTTGACTCCCTCCTTAAATATTACTTCTTACCATACAATCCTTCTTTCACAATGCTGGTATATATAGCTTGCTTGGCTGAGTGCTCTCCCGATCGCTAAATTTATGTCCTGCTTAATAGGCCTATGTACTTTCCATGCGTCTCTGGCAAGTGCTTTTGACAGCGTGCCTTTATACACATCTTTAAATTGCAGATTCTTCTTCAAGCAACCCATTTTCTAAAACTTAAGCACTTCAGCCACCAAAACCATATAACTAATGTTGACACCAACAGATCCCGCAGTAGCTTACACAGACCACTTATTGGTGTTACAGCAGCTGGGCACTATGTTTACAATTCACTGATTTTGGGACAAGTGTTAACTGAAACATGTAACACAGAAAACATAAAAAGATTTAAAAATTAAGAGCTTTTTTACTTTAAATAGCAAGGAATATACACAGCTGAGGGCAAAAATGAACATCTGCTGGTGCTCCATCTCTTGCAGTGCTCTGCAGAGTCCTTCTGGTGCAGGTCAGAGACTGGGTGTACAATAGCCTCCCTCTTCCTTCCTTCTTTGAAATGGCTTTGTCACCAGGACATGAAATTTCCACTACCGTGCAGCCATTTTAGGCCCTTGTTTCATCTGCCTGTTCATCCTTATTGGCATAAATGACTTTTTGTATTATTACCTCCTGTCTCCTGTGTTGTTGGGAACTCTTCCTCAGTCAGCCTTACAAGTTAATCCAAGTCAACTGTGTTGTGATCTGCTACATAATAACTTATTGAGAGAATTCAGCCCCCAAAGTGGATCCATTCTGTATGGTGATCTCTTCAAACAGGATTATCCCAGCTGATGATTTCATCACTTTCAATATCTCTTCTTACACTTGTGCCAGAAACAGAAGTCTCCCCTGTTGCCTCTGCTACAATATATGAAGGCAAAAGCCAGTAGAGGAATCAGAAAAGATTGGCAAGAATACAAGACATTCCCTGTCTGGTTTTGGGAGCATGCATTTCAGATCATTGCTTTACCTTTGCTAAGGTATCAAAAGAAGGAAAAATTCTGAAACTGTGGAGAAACCAGTGTAATGTTATGGAGACTTTAATTTAGCAAATAGCATGCAAAATGAAATTAGTAGTATTTTCACAGAGCAGATTTGCTGTAGATTTTGTTGAATATGGAACTAGATTGCCTACAATAGTACTTTTGTATGGTACTTTTGAAGAAGCTGTTCTAAAAGTTTTTCTAAGTAGAGAACAAGGAAGGAAATGATTCTGTGCATAGCAGTTCAAAAGCAAGACTGGCAGCAGAGCACTGAAGGGAACTCTTTCTGCAAATGTCATGCCAATACTTAGAGCAGATTTGATCGTCAGCATTGTTGGAGAGCAGCAAGACGGAGGCTCCTCCATAAGGGAAGGCAGTCAGGGAGTTGACGGTGGCCATGACCCAAGCCCCACAGCACCCCGCAGCCTGCAGGGCAAGGGCTGCTGACAGCAGTAGCAGGTCCCACTGACAGCCCAGTGACCAGCAGACAAGCAGGAGCGGGTGGGCAGGTCCCAGCTCAGTGCAGGAAGGGCAGGCAGCAAGCCAGGAGCAGCCTGGGACAGCACTGGCCCCCACTTGCCCACAGCATGGCTCAGCTTCAGTGGGGCTCCTGGGAAGGGGCACAGAGGTGGAGGTCCCAGGAGAGGTGGCCAGAAAAAATAAGGCCCGATGGTGCACTCCAGGTCCTGACAAGGGTATGGATTGATGACAGAAAATGTAAGAGGGTTTTAAGTGGCAGTGGTAAAAAATGAAATGTTAACTTCAGAGCCCATTCCTACCTCACATGGAAGGACTTGTATTAACTCTGCAAGGGCAAATTTCCATGGGCTGTGCTCAGGCTACAGCCAGCAATCTTACACAATAGAGATGTTTACTTCTGTCTTTGGTGGAAATGCAGAATCCAAGATACGGGAAAGCAAAAGGACAGCATTTAATTTCAAAAATTAATGGGCCTCACTAATCCTACCCTAAAGCCTTTCATCCTTCCACAAAAAAACATGGTCTTACCTTGAATTAGTTAATTGAGGACAGTGCAGTTTTCAGTGATCAGATCCAGTGAAGCACTAACCAAGGTAAACCGTTTTTGGTGTGCAAAGTTAAGGCATAAAGAGTGTTTCCATAGCTCCAGTTATTTAAAGCCTGTGAAAGATGAGCTCTGCAAAACATAAGGCAGCAAAGCTTTAAGTTTGGTCCCATGATCCTCCTGTCAGCTGTAGATCTTCAGAGATATACCAGACCATGAATTTGCCTGTGATCATTAGGACTGACCAGGGCTGGTATTTTTTAGGATCAAAAAATCATTAGAAAATACAATAATACATTGTAGAAACGTTACTCAAGAAGTGTCAGGTTGGAGGCTGATTTATTTGCACACAAAGAATAGAAAAAAGAGAAGATAAATAGGCTTCAGGCTTATTTCAAGGTGTTGTGAAACAGCTACTGAAATACTGACCTTGGAAATAGTGAAGGCAGTCCACAAAGCAAAACCAAGTGATGTAGTGTTTCCTCTTGAGCAGAGAGTTTTCCAACACTTCAACACCTTTCATGATGTGTGCACAATTACTCCATATTTGCCTCTTAATTTTAACCAGATTATAAATAAGGATTATTTGATTATTTAAGGTATTAATATGAACATATTAGAAAATGTTTTGGAAGTGGTGGTAGGGGAAATAATTCCTTGTGGGTAGTTTTCAATGAGAAGCCTTTGGTGAGGAGAAGAGAAGGATCAAAACAGAAGCTTCTCTGGGCCTTCGGAGTCTTGTGTCTGGATGATTTTGCTCCATGTTCTTTGCAAGGTGAGAGGAGACCTGCCAGACTCCAGTGATATTTTTTGTAATCCCACTTTTGGCAAAACATCAGAAAAAGGAATGTTGAAGAAAAAATAGCTTCCTTCATCCTCCCTCTGGAGTTTGTCTGAGGGATGGCTCGCAGGGAATTCTCTTGCAAATCATGAAGTCTGAGGTAGTAAAAAGGGAGTGGTCTGGCAAAAAAGGTTGTAAGCTCTTCTGTAGTTTTCTCACACTGATAACACTATTAAGGAGAGTAGTTTGTGTATGTTTTTCCTGACTTTTGAAAGGCTGAATGGTGAATGATAGAAAATTTTGCTTTCAGGTTATAAACTTCATTTTTTGTGGTTTTAAAGAAAGCTAGGGTTGTCCTAAAACTCATGTGGAACTTTGATTAAGCATATCATGGAGAATTTATAAGCAATTAAAAACTACTGGATGGTCTGTTTGTCACACATAATGTCTTAAGAGCAGGGCCTTGGAAGGGCAGTGCATTAAGAGGAACGTGGCTGTGCGCAGACATATTGCTTCATACATTAGTTAACCTCTCATAGGTTTGTTAAATAAAAGTAGCTACTTGGAAAGTTGAATTTTTAAGAACATCAACTTATCAAATAATTTTTGTGAAAGTTATTCCATGCGTTCAACATTTTGTATAACCGTCACTTTATATGTCTTGCCTTCAGTCAAGCTGTGAGGTGAAATTATATTAAATACATTTAAAAAAAGATTATCTCCCAGCCTTATTCAGTATTGTGAACTACATAATAATGCCACAGAACACATTTGTACTTGTACAAATATCCAGAAAAATAATAGTACATGCGCAAGGTGTTATGGAAGTAGCTAATAAGTATGGGATTCTTCACTGTATGGATACCTCCCCCACACCACTTTGAAATTCATTCTACCTAGAGCAAGAATTTGCAAGATACTTGTTAGATCTTTTCAAAGTATTACTTTCCATATAAATACATTTAGATGCAAAGTGTTATTTAGAGATTTTTATGCCAGACTGTTCCTGCTTTACTCATGTCCCAGGTAAGAAATGTTCTCTAAAATCTTGGTTACAAGGAAAGTTTTATCCAGAAGAAATACCCATTTGCTATCCATATGCTGCAGTTTATTCTATCAATGTGAAAAGATATTTGTAGTGGTCCTGATCATTGTCTTGATTTTGTTTCCTAAGGAAGTGTTTTATGCTCTGTCAGTTTGTCTGTCCCTGCCTAACCTTTAAAACTATTGACCAATTTCAATCTAATTTGATAAGGTAGGAATCTTGACAATGTTGAGTTGCTACAAGTTCTGTGAAAACCTGCATTTGACTCAAGTAGAAAGACCCAGGTTCCTGCCTTCATGAGGGACTGGCTTACATTTTGAGAGGCAGAAGCTGCTTGGGCAATGAGTACTCTCCCAGCCCTCAACAAGCCACAAACTCTTGCCTTGTGAGAAGTGGGAGAGATGTGGAGTGAAATGGAGAAGGCATGCCAGTGAGGACCTGGGGATCTAGGACATAAGTCAATAGGATGTCAGGTTTCTTCAGTTCTACTTTTTGAAGAGAAACCTGTTTAAGCATAATATACTGGATATTTCTGTATAGGAATCACTGAGCAGATATTAAAGCTACTCCTTTACAGGACTCGTCAAGGTAAACTGTGACTGCCAGAATGAGTCACTTCCCTGTATTTTGTTTGTTGCTTATGGCACTGTTGAAAGCACTTACAGCATAGAAAAATTCAATAGCTTGAACCCGTATCATCACATTCATTTTAAAACAGTAGTACTGGAGCTGCAAAATTTCTTGACAAGACTGAAGAGGTCATATTTAACAGAGAAAACCTATTTCTATATACTTTCATTGCCTGCATGGTGTTACTTTTTAATAATGGAAAACAAAGCTATTATTGTCCTATGCCACATGTGAACAGATCCTTGTGTTCAAATGGAGCCCAGGGTCTACAAAAGGAAATCCTGTTGTATTTACTTTGTTGACTAGAAGATTGACAGGTAGTTTAGCAAGTTGGAATGGAAAGCAAAATATACAAAGTAATATTACGGATGTTGCCTTACAGACAAGTAAACATTGCTGGTTTATAAATTCTGGCATTGCAAAGCTTGATGGTGTAAATACCTTTAAAAATTGCAGTGGTACATATGTGTTTCAGAAAACCTTCTATCTGGGGACCATTTTCTGAGTCATAAAGTTTTCATTTGGATTTTAGAAAATCTGCCTGTAATCCCTTAGCTACAAAATAAATACACTGCAGCCTTTTCAGACCCCATAAAATTCCTTCTGGTGAGCTGAATCACAGTTTCATTGAGAAATCTTACATTTAGAGACTCATAGCTCTTAATGCTTATCTAGATAACCAGCTGAGATGCTTTTCAGATGCACATCAGAAGATCTTAAAAACTCTTGCCTGCAACAATCAGTAAGACAAGAAGAGCAGATGAGTTTGTTTTCTGTTTTGTGCAGCTATCTTTAAATTTAGACTGTACCCTAACCTTTAACACACACACACACACACACACACACACACACAGAGTTGACTTAATCAGTCATAAGGAACCAGTAAAGATCTTGGGATAAAAACTGTTGATGTTTTCTTGGTACACAGATCACAGTGCAAATCATAGCAGCTAAACCAGCTTCAGGTGTATGGGTGCTTTTTTAACCCCACATGACCTTCTGCTCTATGTAATCAGCTCTGATCTGTCCCTCATGGACCTCACTAGGCAGAAAGCAAGCTTCATGCAGGAAAGTTCAGAGAGCTGCGGGGATGCCAGTGGCAGCTGATGGTGCTGGATGCATGCAGGAGGTCTGGCACACTAAGGGAAAGACTGCACAGATAGTGCATGTGCAAAAGAGAACATTCTACTTAGGTTTGTTAAATCTGGTTACTCACTAGGGAAGGGGAACTTTACTAAAGTTATCCTTGCCTTTCAGTTTTTAAAATTAATTCTTGCTTACTGGTTTCCTGATCTGTGGTCTGGCCACACAGCAGAGGAGAGTCAATGCCACTTCCAGTGACAACGATGGAGGGTGTTCACAGAAAAGTTTTCTGTCCCTCACATTCTGTGCATCTTGTATTTGGGTTTATTAAAATGCAACAGATGAGAGTTATATTCCCCATTCATACTTCAAAAGGATCTCAGCCTGTAGATCACAGCACCGCATGTCTTGAACTCGGGCAGAGCTCTGTGAAGGAGGAGAATGGGTGAACACACAGTGTAGGCAGCTGCACCATGAGAGGGGGGGCACTTTCTCAAAATAGACATATGGATGACTTATTTTTATTCTAAAAAATAGATTCTATTTTGTTTTCCTCTTTGTTTTTTCATCTATGGAAGCTAAGGAAAAAGTAGTAGTCATATAACATAAGAAAGCAAATAGAAATGGACACAAACTTTTAAAGCTTTATGCCAGTTCAGATCTGGATCAGAACTTTTCAGCTAGCTCTCTTCATGCGATAAACTGACTTACTATAGGATCAAATCCCTTTTCCCTGAATTTAGTGGAAGGGGGGCGGGGAAGATTAAATCATTTGGGTTTTTATAGCTGTTCACTGCTCCATAGTCAGACATTGAGTTGTGATATCAATATAAGAAAATGTACTGCCTGCTCTGATTTATTCCATTCTTCTGGTATACTTCTAGCTGGTTTTCCTCCCAGAACTCTTCCTCTACAACAATGTGGATTTAATGTGTTTTTTGGAGGAAGTGAAGTTTTGCCAAATAGGATTTTCTGCTCTGCTAGGGGAATTCTCCATTGCTGGGTGGTGATAAGAGCTGAGCCTTGTGCACTGATTTAGTAAAATAAAGTGAACGCATGTAACAAAGTTGTCCCTAGAATTTGCAACTCAAAATATCTCTCTTAATAGAAGCTAAAAATATTGTTTGTTGTAAATGAGTTTGAGCTTTTACAGACCAGGTCTATTAGGTCATCTTGGAAACTTCTTTGCTGCTTGATGGCTGCATGGTTCCTTCTAACTGAGCTCTAAGTACCAATGTGACAGAAACATTTTGCAGTAAACAAAGATTATGCACGGAGTCAAGTTTGGAAGTGCAATTTCCTTTCCAAACAGCAGCTGTTCAGGGAGCTTACACTATGCCATGCTATCCTGGAGGAAGCAGGATAATTCTATTCTCACAAACCTGAGAGTTTAACAGGCTGCATATAAAATCCCAGGGCTCATTTATAACCAGGCCACCCAAAAGTTCTAGCTCACTTTTGTATCAAATATATACTAATGTTTGTACAAGTTAGAAAGTGCTATACCATCTCAGGCCGGTAAACTTATGGATTACAGTGAGAGTTTCTGGTTTCTTCAGGATGGTACTATGAAAGCTATGATCCAATAGAGATACTTAATGATATTGGTAGGGAGTTAGGAGGCTACTGTGATCTCTCTGATTCTTCTGGGGAAGAGCATTTGCTCTTCAACACAACTGTGTTGTTTGCTAGAATAGGTTCCCTGAATAGTTTGATCAGGAATTGCCTTTTCTTTGGGAGTCATGTTTAATGCTTTTTATAATATTGTCCTCCATCCCCAATCCCCCAAATGTCAGATTGTGTCTTTAGCAGGAGCACAGCCAGCGCCACTTTAGGACTGAAAGGTTCTTTTGTTATCTCTGTTTCTTGGTGCTCTTTTTGTATCAATCCTAAGGATGCATTATGGCTAGAGATCGCCTTTATGAGGAACTCTACTGCAGTCGTCTTATGGTTGCTGTCATGTGCTAACCTCAAGCAATACATCTGGCTTACTTGTATGATAAATGCTTTTTTTCTCCTTCCCTAAACAAAGAGGGTCAAACTACATGCATTTCTTACAAATCAGTCTAAAGATTTATTTGTGGTAGATAAGTAGGGAACTAATCAGTAAGCTATTCCATCAGCTTCAGCTACAGACATCTCATCTGCTCCCTTGTCACTCAGACTATTGCAAACTAGGACCAGTTTTCTTCCCCCCCTCCCTTTCAGGAGCCCTGTCTTCATCTCTCCTCTCTTCATTGGTCTCAAGTTCTAAATCTCCCCACCTGGCCCTTAAGCAATAATTAAGGCAATTAGCCTCTGTCTCCCAGGGCTAGTTGCTAACACAATCCAGCTGATTTACCTCCAGAGATGTTTTGTGAAGCTAAGCAAAGTTAAAAAAAAAAAAAAAAAGTTGCTACTATAAGCAGATAGAGGCAAAAGTCAGAAAGGAAAAGCAAGAACAAGCTAGTCCTTCATTCTCTAGTTGTGCCCTATACTTCTCTGTAAGTAATATGCTCCTCTCTTGCATATGCAACAAATTTGTGTTGTGCCCCTGTTGCATTCCTAGCTTTCCCCCAAAGAAATCAATCTTTAGTATGTCATTGTATTACTGGGATAATTGTAAATGGCTGTTCAGTATTGAACAGATTATTTTGGGTTACATGCATGTCATTAATCAATTGGCTTTGGTTTTTTGCATGAGTCTGTCTCTCAATATGTTACCATTACTGTCTTTTTTCCTCTAATCTGTACTTCTGAAGATGTAAATGATCGGTCAGACTCTCATGATCAGAAGAGAAGGAGTGACAGGACTGTCTCCTCTCACCTATTCTGGCATATGACTGTAGTGACTGAGCAACACAAACTGAAGGAGGGAGAGCCTAAATTTGTCTCAAACGATGGAGACAGGTGAGTTGGAGTTCCCTCCTTCGCTGCTTCCACCAACTGATTTTTAATCTCCTTCCCAAACATTTGCACTTCTGCTATGCTCAGACTGGAAAGGAGACAGGTGGGAGAATCTCTGAAATGCCATTGTGTAGGAATAAAGTAGGAAGATGAAATCAGCACAGGGAAGAACTTATGATAAATTCAGAAAGAGCACACCAAGAAAGGTCCATTGTTAAACAATTTTCCTCTCTCATCATGATCATCATTTTTAGTTCCTCATTATTTCCCACTTCTGTTCTGTGCACTGTGTTCTTACTCATATGAGTTAGGACAAAAAATGCTGCTCCTCCTTCCTTATTAGAAAATACAAGTCCAGAGCTCAGCATGTAACTATGGGTTTAATAAGTCCTGCTGCTGGGTAGCCTTTATAGGGAGTTGCTGAGTTCTTGGACCTCAAATAGCACTCTTTTACCGAAGTCCTGGCAAGAATAGGACAGAGGCATCCTTCGTCTTCGTTGCTTTCTTTCTCTTTACCTAGTGAAAAATGCTCCTCTCCTGTGCTGCTGCTTCTCTTGGGACACACAAACTCTGCAGTGGTGATGTATTATTGTCCCTACATCTGTCTCTGCTGTTACTCTCTGGAAGTTTCTTTTGAAACTTTGTACAACCTGGAAGCTTCCTGTGTAGCTTCCACCTCCAGCTTTCCTGGGATACACAGAGACAGGGGAGTGGGGTGAAAGTAAGTGTCAAAAAAAAAAAAAAAATAAAAAAAAATTCTTAACTCCTGACTTCCTGATATGACTTGAATTCCTTCGCCTGTGAATGTGTTTGCTCTTTGGGAACATTGCTTTGCAAGTAGAAAAAGCTTACATATACCTGAGCTGCGATGGAGGAGTAGAAAACTGTCATAGTAAAGAGTGGCAGGAAGAAAAAGGTGGTGGAGTAAAGGGCCAGGTGCAAAGTCTTTAGATTCTCTGTGGTTGTAGTTCTCTTTTAGCAAGGGCTTCACCTGTAGCTGACAGATGTAGATTCAAGGGATGTTGTTCACAAATAAGCACATAATTTCCCAGTGTAGATTCAAGTTTTTGGACTTGAGAAAATAGCCTTATCTTTCATGTTTGTAACTGAAGAAGAAAACAGGTTATTGAACCTTTTGGTGTCACAGCTTAAATTTATGGCAAGATGGAGCAGAGAGAAATTTAAGGAGGAAGATGTGAAGGAAATAGTATGAGAGTCAAGAGGACAATGCAAGAGGAGAATGAAGCAATAAGAACTAAAGGCATAATGAGTTCAAAGAGAAAGAAAGGAATGAGAGGTTTTAGGAGAAAGCAGCTTGGAAAAAAAATGGTTTAAACTGAACCAAGGGGCATGAACAGAAGGAAGAGCAAAGGAGGAAAAAAAAGAACAAAAGATTGTGGCAGTTTTCTAGTTCATTGTAGATGTTTGACAAGGGGCCTATGACTAAACCAGTGAATTGCATGTAGTTTGTATTCCCTGGTTTGTATTCCTCACTGCTAAAGTGAGGAAGGGGATTAATGTACTTAGGTTTTCCAGCAGCAATATGCTCAAGATTAAAATAGAGCATCCGATGATGTCAGGCTGACAAGAAACCCTGCTCTTCTGTATTTAGGACAACATTATTTCCCTGCATACAGATACCTCTAAGAAATTAAAATCCTAGAAATAAAACAGTAAGCTTAGGACATTTAAACTACTACTCAAGAAATTATTTCATTCCTGTATCTCAATTCCTGCTTTTGCTGACAATAACTTCGTACCTAAATCAGACTTCAGAGGCCATGACTGCAGTTTTAGTATTCAGCAACTACTTTTGTTTTAAAAGCTAGCAGCAGTTCAGGATATTTTCTAACCATAGAGGTAGCACTGTTGGCCATTAAGTGGTCTCTTTGAAGGATAGATTGAGTTTTTTCAGGGATTCTGCTTTTACTTGCAGAAGAGTTCCTATGAAACTGGACTGTTGTACCCCTACTGACGTGCTCAGTTATGTCTTACTCTTCTGTCACTTGGATGAGGACAGGCTGCAAAGAGAGGAGTGAGAGTCTTAAGTCTTACATTGTGATTGTCACTGTGATATTCAGGTTCATATAGGTCTTCTCCATCTTAGTTACTTCCCAAATGTGTTGCCTGCATTAGAGGTTTCATTCTCAATTTAAATAAAATGAGAAGAAATTAATAGCCCAATGTATTTGCAAAATAGTTTTTTAGCTCTTACCAGCCAGTTGTCTAAAAATCGACCAAAGAATTGGTGGTCAAAAATGCTCACTACATGCCTGTAATGTGAACCTTAGTAGACTGAACTGTATTTCATAAGAAAAATGTTCCCTAATCCCCATATAAACTGTCACCATTTAAAAAAGAAAAAACCCTGACAAATTGAAGGCTGTGGAATCTGGGTGGAAACTGTAAAGGTTCTTGGCAAAATGTTAAAATTTCACCCCAAATTAGAAATGGTAGTTTTCCAATAGAAGTTTTTGATTGATGCATTTTGACAAAAGCTCAAAAGCTATGTGGGGTACTCCCAGGCTCTTTGCTTCGCAGAGCTATGGTAGTACCTGCAAAGTATGATAATGCTGTCCTTAGGAGACCACTCGTGAAGTTCCCTTACCTTTGATAATAAGGTAGGTTTTCTTTTTTTTTTGTAAGGTAGGCTCTTAGAAGAGTATAACATCTTCATTCAGATCTTCTAGTTTGATTTTGCATGTACTATAGGAAATGTTTAAATACTCTACTGGTTCCCAGTTTGCATAAATCCAGAAGTTTGTGATGGAGCTTTCCTATTTGTTTCTCAAATTCACAGAAACTTTGTCAGATCCTTTTAAAGCTTCAAAATAGCGGTATATGATGCCAAAAATAATTTAGGCTTTTATTTGCATATGTCACCATTTAGCTTTGACTTTTCAACTCCTACAAAGGACATTGTATTTTTGGCAAAACCGCAACAGTCACATTTTGCAACATGACCAGTTATTGGGGGTTATATAACTAGGGTTTTTAGTATTTGGTTGAAAATACCTATCTTCCTACATCAGTGACAGGAGTTCTAGAAGTCATTAATAAAACAACTTTGTAAAATAAAAGCTGTGAGAAGTAGGCAAGTCTCCTGCTCTGTTAAATTGGCTCTGCCCTGGTACTCTCGACACTGGTGGGCTAGGGAGGTTTGGACATGCTTATTCTGACCCTTCAGGAATTCTCCCCCTCCAGAATAGCTGGGGAAGGAGTAGGAGCCTTCCTGAAGGTGCTGAATCAGGTAGTAAGAGATTCGTTGTGGATAAATTAGAAAGAAGCTTGTTAAACTATTGCCTTTAAATATACTTCATTTTTCTACTTGACTGAAAATTCTCAGTTGTCTCTCTGTTTTTACTCTCTACTAAATTTCTGAGGTTAATTCTACTAGGGCAAGGTGATGTACTTCAATAATGTCGGTCAATACCAGTGGGGATAGACCTATGGTAGACTATGTTTTAGCTAAAAGGAGAAAATATACCACAGGAAGTTCTGTGTTTCAGGAGGCTTTTCAATTATTTCTTATCTTTAAATTATCCAAACTTCTATCTATCCAGATAAATCCTGCTGGAATGAATGTGTCTGGGTAATTTACAGTTTACTCTACTTATTGCTAATAAATGTGCTTCTGTTAAAAGGAATATTATAAGCAAACAGATAATATGATATAGACTGGCTAATTACTGAGAAAGAACGGGTAGGTAGTCTTAAGAACAGTCACTATTCTCTCAGTGACTACTGTAAAAACAATGACTCTGGAGAAAAGACCATGTCAAAGATAATTCAGGAGAAAAATCTTTTTATTTCTTAGTTCCTATTATAAATAACTGAACAGTTGTCTTTCTGGAGCTCACATTGTTAACACAGAGGAAACAGAAAAGGTATTTTAATATTTCAGTGTAATACAGGTTTTGTGTAGAAATGTCTTATAAAATCTACTCCACTTTACATGTTAGATAACACTTTGATAGAGTCAAACCTATGAACCCTAGATTTCAGCTCTCCATTCTTGCAGTAAAAATGCTGTTATCCTCATGCTCCAAATAGCAGAATTATATACAGTGACACCTTCCCATTATCAAGCGTGGAATTTTATGAAGGAGCTGGAAAGGCCAGTTGTGGTGTAACAAGGGGAGCAAGCTGGTCATAGTCATATGCAAAGAGGTGGGTAAGATGAGCAAATGTGTGACAAGTTTATAAAAATGAGGTTAATTAGATCTTGAATTAAATGGTGAGATGCTGGAATTTGAGACTTTTCTGTAATGAGAAAAAAATGATGGGCAGTAAAGTTCCACACACATGACAGTATGAAGCTTTAAAGGGGCTGTGTAAAAAGGATAGTAACAGTAAAGTCTGAAAGACAGAAAGGCATAGGATTTAAGAGGGACTGTGGAAAAAATGGTTTATTATGAAAAATAGTGGAGACCTGGGCTTCTCTCTATAAAAGCTGAAAGAAGATTGCTTAGGATAGTACCTGAACCTCAGTTTTCCAGTTATGCCTCCTGCTTTACTGTTTGAATTGAGGAGAAAAAGATAGGAACATTTGAATTCATAGTTTCATCTTTTTTAATGCCAAAAGGGCATGTATGTGCCAAATGTATTTTATGTTTTCTAATGTGTTATTGTTATTACATATGTGTCCTGGTTTCAGCTGGGATAGAGTTAACTGTCTTCCTGGTAGCTGGTACAGTGCTATGTTTTGAGTTCAGCATGCGAAGAATGTTGATAACACACTGATGTTTTCAGTTGTTGCTAAGTAGTGTTTAGACTAAAGTCAAGGATTTTTCAGCTTCTCATGCCCAGCCAGTGAGAAAGCTGGAGGGGCACAAGCAGTTGGCACAGGACACAGCCAGGGCAGCTGACTCAAACTGGCCAACGGGGTATTCCATACCATGGGACGTCACATCTAGTATAGGAACTGGGGGGAGTGGGGGTGGGGGGATTGCCACTCGGGACTAGCTGGGTGTCGGTCGGTGGGTGGTGGGCGGTTGCCCTGTGCGTCATTTGTGCATTCCAATCCTTTTATTATTGCTGTTGTCATTTTATTAGTGTTATCATTGGCGTTGTTGGTTTCTTCTTTTCTGTTCTGTTGAACCGTTCCTGTCTCAACCTACGAGTTTTACTTCTTTTCCTGATTTTCTCCCCCATCCCACTGGGTGCGGGGGGAGTGAGTGAGTGGCTGTGTCGTGCTTAGTTGCTGGCTGGGGGTAAACCACGACAATATGTTATAGATTTAATGTAAAAAAGAAAGCACTACCTGCTGTAGACAAGTTCTGTGCAATATGGAATACTCACAGTTTGCGCAGGAAAGAAAGTGGAACTCTAAGAATCCAATATTCATTTCAAATATAATTTTAAGGGGAAGATATAGGACATAAATTTTCCCTTAACCTTACAGGCTTAAACTTTTAATGTTGTTTATATGTCATAAAGTGCACGCTTCTTACTTGCAGACAATGCACCAAAAACCGGTGTGTTTGTTATACTTTTTTTCAAAAAGCTTGTCATATGTAGCATCAGTTAAAAATGTAAATGTGAAATAAAAAATTAAAATAAAGTTCTAATTTAATTGATGATTCTGGAAAAAAAGAAGTCTTCAAAGCTATCAAATCTGGTGTCATCAGAATATTCTAATCCCTTTCTGTATCATAGGAATGGTTTCTATAAAAATATGTATACACAATAGCACATGGGAAAATAGGCAGAAAAGCACACCTAATTTGCAAGAGTAATTGCTAAATTTGTAGACTTTTGTGTATTCAGTGGTACAGCGGGAAAGACTGAGATGTAGAAAGAGAAGAATGAAAGGGTTGGAGGTACGACTGAGGGGACAAGCAGAATTCTGTCAGCTTTAGATTGTGGTTTTATTTACTCATTAAAAAAAAATATATTTAGTAACTCATGGATGTGGAGGCAGATTTCTAGAAGAGAATCATCTCTAGCCAGCAGAGTGTTTTCATCTCTGCCTACCTCACAACTCCTTTCTTTTCCATGCAGTATGGAAACCTGTGCTACTCTCTTGCCAACTCCTCAAATCACCAAATCTCTTCAGCTCACAGGAGTGCTGTGGTTTATGAGTGACTAATGTAACAACTGAAAGAGTTCCACACTATCCAACTAAATGTAAAACTATTCAACTAAATGTAAATGTAAAATGCAATGTAAATGTGAAAAATGATACTTCATTTTAAAAGAAAATCTGCTACGCTTCCTTCAGAGGCTTTTTTTTCCTTGAAAGGTGGGGTCTTTTGTTCCCTTCTGGCATTTTTAAAAAACTACAAGGCTGAGATTTTTCCAATTTTTGGTCATTACAAATAACCAGACTCAGTAATTAGCTTTCTGTTGCTGAATAACTTTTCGTCCAGTAATCAACAGCCTTCTTTGTATACTCACCAAGATAGCCAAGAATGTCTTGCTGTCCATTGCTGGGAGAAGCCTCCTGCAATGAGTTCATGTGACATCATCCTACAGACCATGTCTGATGGCCATACACCAGTGTTTGAGCCTACCAGGCACTGGGGCACTATGGTAGACTTTATTAATATTCTGGATTACTTCTGCTTTATTTCTCACGAAATAACAGCATGACTTCTGTTGGCAACTGTGGGGTTTCTGTATTACTGTCTTTTGCCATGTATGGGGTATTCTTTTATCTTGCAAATAAAGTGATAAGCTTTTCTGCTGTAAGCATATTAGAAATCAGTGAAGCAATAAATGAATATATTTTCTATAGAAAGGCCTCAAATGGAGTTTTGGGAGTTGCTCTTTGAGAAAGTTTCAGACCAAACAAAGAACATCCAGAGCAGACCAGTAAGAATGATTACGAATCTGGAAAACATGAGTTTCATAGCATGAATTAATTTATTGGGAAGAGGAGATTGAGGGGAGGGGATGTGACAACAGTATTCAAATGTCTGAAAGATTCCTGTAAAGAGGGAAGAGAATGCTCTCTTCTCCAGGTACACCTGTCCTCCATTGCAATATGTGGTAGATACATGAAAAAGGGATAGGGTTAGTTCTGTTTATGAAAGTCAGAGGTGGGTGTTAAGAATATTTTAATAATTCTGAAGACAGTGAAACACTGATGCAGATTGTCTGGGGGATACATGGCATCTTTGTCACTGGAAGTTGTAAGATAACAACCAGACAAACAGTGGTCAGGAATGACCTCTGACGTTGTTCTGTGGCAGCAAGATGAACTAGGTGACACTGTGATGTCCTCCCAGGTCTTTTATAGTACTGTTTGACCTTACTTCAGGTGACTTTTGTTGCTGACTTGTAATGTATTAGAAAGATGTTGATATTTCATGTCACAAGCTCCTGAAAGCAGGTTGTTAGGCAAGAACCTTTACTTTCATTTTTATAAAGCAGAAGTGTCTAATACTTATTATTGCAAGGAAGAGATTAAAATAATGAACTCGGAACCTTCAGAAAAGGGCAAGGGCAAAGCAGCAAGAGTATATCTATCAACATCTCAGTATTTTTAAGACAACTTCATAATTGTCTAAATGTTTGGGGGATGCAATACTCTTGGCCTTAGCCTTAGCCTCATTTGTTCTCCTTGAATAATTTCTCATTATACTTTGCTGTCACTTTCTTTTCCAGCCCACATTTGTTAAGCACAAAGGTTTCACCTGTGAAATATCTTGTGTCTACTAATGCTTCCACTCCATGATTGCTTTAATCTTGCATTGCTGTCAACAGAGACGTGTATGCTCCCTCTATCCCCTCCATGCTCACACTCTCCTGTCAGCACAAAGGTTTGTGCTTTCAGGTGGTGAACTAGAGCCAAGAACTGATCCTGGTCTTAAACAGACTGGCAAAAAACCCCCCAAACACCAAACCAACCCCAAAACATTTTAACAGGGATCACTTCTCCAGTCTAGTTCACTGCAGGACCATAAAATTATATGTGTCAAGGGGTGTACAGGAATCTGAATGAGCAGGTTCCTGTCTGGCAAAGGTGGGAGAAGCCTTTTGAAAGGACAGTGCAAGACCTAAAATTGAGGAACATGTACTCAGGAAAAGTTGTCCTTTGCTCTTCTACTCCATGTTTGTTTAGCACTGCAGCTGCTTAATAGAGTACCAAAAGAAAATGCTTCTCAGCTTTTGCACAACTGCAGAGTCAACACAAGTGAGAGAAACAGTCTGTTCCTTCTCTGACTCAATATTCATCTGTGTAGAAATATAAAAAGGTAGAAATTTTATTCTTAACTGAGCTTTTGTAACCTCTTCCCTCAGTTTGCTGATGCAACAGCTAGGGAAAAAAAACCACCTTTTTTTTCCTGGTACTGTACAGAGTCTTCAAATCCACTATGAATAAATACAGATTCCTACCATGCAACTTTCTCAGATAGTTATTCTCCACGGTTCATTTAAGATGCTAAAGTTGTTCTTGAAATAAATATTTTGGAGAAGACATTGGACAAGGCTCTCTATGCGATGCTTTCTTTAAAAAAAAAAAAATTACTATTGCATTTTTGAGAGACATAGCTAATCCATTTTGGCCTGAATTTCTTTCCTTCACAAAAGCAAATCTCAATCCTGGTGCATAATTTATGATCTTGGCATCCAGCCCAAACATATGTACATACTGAAATCAGTTTTGCATCTGTTTAACTTCATGCACATGAGTAGTCTAATTGGATTTAGTCTCATGAAATGACTCATGCGAAATCAAGTGTTTGCAGAACAAGGGTTTCAGACAGTAGGGTTCTTCAGGGCAGTTGCTTCTACAGCTTTATATGGTGCCTAGCACATGAAATGGCTCTTTGATTATCTAGAAGCCCTCTGCATGCTGTATAGCTGTGGTGCAAGGTGAAACGAAGAAGTACAAAAGAACAAGTCTGGCAGTCTAGGTCAGATCTACTACTGCATAGCACTTGGACACAATTTCAATAATTGTAACAATTAATTAATTGTAACTTTCTTTTTTTAAAAATTTTCATCTGGGAACCTCTTCAGCATCAAAGAAAATCAGTCTTCTTATTCCTTCATAACAGGCTACCAGGCCGCAGGTGTCACACTTCTGGTAGCCATTGGCTGGTTAAATACTGTTGCTTATATATACTAGACACTCTTGATAAGTTACAGCCATCATCTCCTGTCAGTATGGAACTATATTCTTCTGGAGCCTAATAATTCAGTGGATTCAACATCTCCTGCAAGGAAGAGTTATCTGAATGGGCAGCAATGTAGATGTTCATCATCTTCCCAGAACAAAATACCAGTGTGTCAAGAAAAGAAACAAGTTTTTTTCCTGCTCTCCCAAGTCTTATCTTCCTATGCCATCTCATAACCTGCTAATCCTGAACCCTGGCTAATTTCTTGCCTCATAACTGGGCAGTCATAGGCTATAGGAAGAGAAGAGGTGATGCTGAGCTTGCTACTTATTGAAGGTGTTTGTATCTAGAGGCTGGATCTTCTGTTTTCTTTTGATGTTTTCTCATTCTCTTTCTGTCTGCTATAAGGGTCTAGTGAATGGAGAGTGGTCTAGAGAGTGAAGAGACTCAAGGAAGGGGATGAGAGAGGCTGCAAGTTCTGATGTTAGGAGCATTAAGGATTAATAAGTGGAACTCCAGGGAATTTGTACTGTGAGAATATAGTCTGGGGAGGATACATAAAAAATGGAAGGCTTGGAGTATGAGTGCTGTTAAGGCAAGGCAAGGAAACGTATAGGAGTGACTCCAAAACTGATGGTGTTACATAAGATGGAAATGAAAATAGGGAAAGAAAAAAAGAAGTTGGAGTAAGAATATAAAGCAAGAAGTATACCTTAAAGATGAATGGCCTTTACCTCCTACCTCACTGCCCAGCTACATTCTGTGGTTGGTGAAAACACCCTGAAATAAAGACAGTTTTAGGAAGCTCAGAGTGTAGATCAAGGCATGTGATTTTAAGTATTTGAAATGTATTTTTGATTGAGGCATTATGCTCCTGACTTCTGGTGACATTTAGGCAGGAGGCACCTAAAAAAAGTATGTGAAGTTCATCATGTAATACCTGATTCAGGACTCTCTGAAGTTAATAGACTACAGTATGCTTTGAAGCAAGAGAGGAAAACATTGAAATATTACAGGATTAAAATATTATAGAAGAAAAATTGTGCTCTGAATTATCTAAACGTGAATCTGATGGTTCTGGCGAAGATACTCACCGATATGTTTGTGTGACTGGGGGAATGCTATGATCTTAAAGTGTTAAGTTGTAGAAGGCTTTTTATTACTGATGTCTTTTTGTGGTCTGCAGTCTGAAGTGCATACAGAGGAAACAGGTAACTGAAGTCTTGATATTGCAAGGAAAAATGCACAGTATTGACTTTTGGTAATTGAAAACTTTTTGGTCCTACAAGTGGATACACTTTAATGAGATGGTCATCTGTTTTATCCAGCAAGCTGAATTTCAGCTCAGGGGAAAGTTCTGAATGCTGATATGCAAAGAGACAATGGTTTTGCTATATGATTCTCAGGAGATCATTCAAAATTTTAACAAACCTACACATCTCTAATTCATTCTGAAGTTTTGCAAGTGAAACCAGAACATAATCATCTCCATGTTTTGCATAACTTATTGTAGCTCTTGATTATTGATTGGATGAATATCAATGTTTCCTACTTAAATCCTCTTTGCCTTAAAATGTGCAATTTTTAATCCTTTACAGTTTTGTGCAAATCAATTACCCCTTATTTACATCTTGGCTAATACAAAGAAGTTGTTATTTTTAAGAAACTTCTGCATGCAGTGCTTAAACAAGGCTGTATGGCAAAGACCTCATGTTAACTGTATTTACCATAGGTAGTTCATTTGTTAATTGATTTACTGAATTTGCAGCTGGTCACTTTTTTGAAAGTACTGAAATTAATATTGTGAATTCTTCGCTCTTACAAGTATTATGAGCACTTTATGTTGAACAAAGAATAAAAAAAAATCATGGAATTCTTTAAATATTTATATATATAAAGCATTTTTTATGAGAAGACCTTATTTCCATGGTGAATTTTTACTAACATTCTTTTTGTCTGTTTTCAGTCCCCTGCACATAGCTATTCAAGCTATGACTCTGGCAAGAATGAGAGTGTAGGCAGAGGTGCTGAAGATCTGTCTCTGAACCGAGGAGATGAGGATGAGGATGACCATGATGAGCAGGAAGATCCTGAGAAGGTTAATGAATCAGATGGGGTAGAAGCTGAACGACTGAAAGCTTTTAACGTAAGTCCTCTTGCACTCGTTGTCTTGTTTACTTTTACTATTCCTTTTACTTTGTTATTTATGAGTAAGTTTGACAATTAAAGGCACATTAATTTAATTTGCAGGATTTATTTCAATTATTATTTTAATGCATATTAAACACTTGCCAACAGATGACAGATTTACTGTGTTTTATTTAGAATTTTAAGGCAGAATGCCATGTTTACCAGTGAGGCAAACAAAGCTTTGTTCTGTATGTGTGCATGTGCTCCTGTGTGTGTGGATGTGGCTGTGTGTATGTGCATGTTCACCCATTGAATGGAAAGGGGCTGTAGCTAGTTTATCAGAAGACCATTCTGGTGGTCAGCTGTTCTCTATTGCTTTCCCAACGTATGTAATTATGCATGAAAACACAAGCAATTGTTCAAACAAAGAAAAAGTGAGAGTCAGTTCAATAAAATGATTAGCAATCACAGCTTATTGTTAATAATGAAAGTTAAGTAGTGCCTATTTTCACAATCTGTTCTGGTTTATCTTACAAGTTCTGTATCCTATAGACTATTCTTTTCTTGTCTTTTTTTTTAATCAGCTTCCCCCCCGCCCCCCAATAACCCTTTAAAGAACTGTTTGCTTAATATTTCTGGCTTCCCATTACAAAGCTCTTCAGTGGATAGCAAAAATGTCTTCCTATCAGTAATCAAGACAGGAAGCTAGGAAGAGAAGAGAGCCGCCCTCCAAACCCATCTCCTCTGTCTCCCTCTTGCCAACAGATGTTTGTCAGGCTGTTTGTAGATGAAAACTTGGACCGAATGGTCCCAATCTCTAAGCAGCCCAAAGAAAAGATCCAGGCTATCATTGACTCATGCAGGCGACAATTCCCTGAGTATCAAGAGCGTGCCAGAAAACGCATACGTACTTACCTCAAGTCCTGCAGGCGGATGAAAAGAAGTGGTTTTGAGATGGTGAGTTTTGATTTAAAACCCAGCCCTAGTTTCCATCAAAACCCCATATGTAAATCCATGGCACTATTTTGTTTTCATCTTAGTGTCTTTTTTTTGTTTGTTTATTTTTTTGGTAATACCAGGTCAGAGGTTTCTTTTTCCCTCCTTCATTCTTCTGAATTTATTCCCGTTGTTCACTGGTTTAAAAATGCTTTGAGACACTAGAGTTCAGACGATGAACTAATATGGATGTATAGAAAAAGAAGAAGAAAGCAAGGCATAAGGAGGGAAACCAAATGATGGCATATATAGTGACTTATTTCCTACTTCAGGTTACACTTAGAGATTTTTGCCTGGAAAAGTCTTGCAGTAAGATGGATTTTTCTTTAAAATGCCTCTGCTAACTGGATTTCTATGAGCTCTCTAAAAATTAGATCCTGCTAGAGAAATTCTATACCCAAGAAAATGCCCAGTGTAGTAACATCACACTGGCAATGGTTTTGGCTTTGGGTTTTTTCCTTCTACATTTTAGACTATTACTTATCAGTAAAAGTTACTCCTTTGAAATCTTTCAGTTGATAGATAGGTGTGGAAAACACATTAAATGGTTTCAAAACACAGACATCAAGCTTACAGTTTGAGCATCCCAGTGGTTTAGTAATTGTAATTGAACCAAAACCCATGAAAATTATGATGGTATACAACTGTCAGTGTTTTCAGATATTAATATTTTAATATTACTCAGTAGCACAAGAATGGGTAAATAATAAGTCTTCTCACCAGTTGGCAGCTTTATTATCTCTAAAAAACTTTTGCATTTCCAAAACCCAGGAAAGTCAGAAGAAACTAGGTAGCTACACACCTTATGTTTGATGTGTCATCTTAGCTATCTCTCTGGCCTCTAGATGACAATAAAATCACCTCATCATTACAAATAGATATCATTTAGTGATTAAACATATCATTTTTTTTTAACGAATCATCTGCAAACCCATTGATTACATTAAAAAATTACTGGAGATGATTGAATTTTACTGTTTCTCTCTTTCTCTCTGTCTTTCTCTTTCCTGCAGTCTTTGCAGAATACTTATGATTTCCATATGTTGTTTAAGATGTTAGCTGACAGTTTTAAGAACAAAATATCAAGTTTATTTGTAGGATAAAAGCACTATCAGATAACACAAAAAGCAAAGACAGAAACTAAATTTTTGTATGTGTTTGTGATTCTAATTGACTGCATGTTTTTATTATTTGAAACATTGGGATAACACCACTTCTGAACAAAGGAAACACAGGTGAAGAGAGACAGGTAGAATAAAGGACATCTGTACAGATAAAAGTGCCAAAGATTGACTGGTGATGTACATGTCAGATTGTAGAGCCTTCCAAAATAAAGAAAAACAGAAAGTAAATATTTTCCATGATACACTAAGTAGTATCAAATTGCATCTACTCACTTTGGTTGAAAATAATTCAGCAACATCAAGTTCAGCTTTCACGATGCCAAATATTTTTATTTTGCTGTACTTTCAATTGAAAATACTTACAAAATTAGCCGATGCTAGCAAGTCTCCTCACTGTTCCAATTTATGGCCTCATTACTGTCATTATTCACACTGATGAGCACTTATGTAAACTGGCTCATTTTTTGTCATCTGAAAACATTGCACAACTGTTTTGCAATATGAATAAGGGGCTTACAGTCTGACCCATAAGAGCTAGGTTGTTGGCTTGACTTCAGCACACATTTGCAAATGTTACTTTCATATGAATAAAGGTTGCAGGATCAAATTTGTTCTTGGGATGGGAAAAGGAACAAAGGTTACCATGAACATGATCCAAATAAGCAATCTTTATAGTTCAGAAATACTCACTATTTTTATAATGTTCCACGACACTTTATGATGGGCTTTATTTCTTTTTAAACAAACAAATTACCCTCTAAAATATTGACTTTGCTGCCCATGAATTCAAGTGACAAGGCACTGGAGCTCATGCCAAAGATTTCAGCCCCCTTGGGCCTGAAGGGAAATCTGTCCTGCTTCTCTGTTCACAGGTAGGAACACGAGCCAAAGACTATCCGAAGTCTTTGGAGGAGCTCCCATTAACTTCCTAAGAAAATAAGTGGTGTTTTATGTTTATGTCTTGAATAATTCTGAAATGTAATATGTATCTATTTGATGTTTTTAATTATTTTCTGATTTCTGAATTACTGTGTCAGCACCTCCTGATTGTAAGTAGTTTGTTAAAATGCTACCATGGACAGAGGCACTTGACTGTATGATTATTTTAAATGTACTTACCATTTTGACAGTGGAAAAGAATCACTTTGTCTGGATAATAACATTTGTTCAAAACAATCATGAAGGGACATGCTGGTGTTGATTCGAATAAGGTGTTACCCTCAAGTATAGCAAAACGGGATAATGATCTCCTCAGGAGCAATAGTGCTACCGTTGTTATATTAAATAGGATGTCAGATAATAATCTCCACAGGAGATGTCTTTTGCTATAGACATATTAAACACAAGTTTTTCATTTTGTTCAGGTTCAGAATGCTACATTTTGAGCATCTAGTTGCAAGAGAAAAAGAGAATAATCTCATATATGGCATATGACAGTTCAGACTGTGTGTGGAGCAGTGCAGCTATCTACAGCGTCATATTGTAAAGTGAAGAGAAAATGTAAACACTAAGTTAAATTAGTGTAAGACTGCATGGTAAAGATGAAAAAGCATGCCTGAAGCCTGCTTCTGTCAGTTATTTGCCATTTGTAATCCAAACGACAGTTCTTGCTGTATAACAGGCCAGTTCTAGCTCTGAGGCAATGGGAAAGACTCAGTCTAATGAGTCTTCATATTGTTAATTAACCTGTTTCTCAGTATTAATATTTTTAAGGACTACTTATACTTATTCGCTTCTATCTGTTTCTAGTTATGACAGATAGTTGTCTGTGGACTCCAAGGCAGCTTGCATACCTTCTTGTTACAAATACTCCTTTGAGGAGTTCCCTTTCTACATTGGAAATGCTTTGTCCATTTGACTGTTCAGCTTGTAATTGTGCCTTTTTCATTCTGACACAAGCATACCCCTCAACAAGACACTGTCAAAGTTTTTCTCATTAGATTGTTTTTCTCCTCCCATTGTCTCTTGCTTATGGACTGTTGAGAATGTTCTCTTACTAAGTTCTACGATCTTGCTCAGAATCTTTCATTGGAAGGGAATTTTGTCAAGTCCTGAAATCACTGGCTTTTGGATGGGATCTCTAGGTTGTGCTTCCACCTGTGCTATGCTGTAGCACTTTGTGAACTTCTTAAAGTTCTTGATGTTCTTAAAGAAATTCTTTCTTTTTCTCTTAATTAGCCTATAAGCAAAAGAAAAAAAAATTACCGTCTCTTTCTCAAGGACTGATATTAATAAGAATTCCTTTATATACATTAAGTGATTTGTGACTTATATATGCTATACAAGAGGAATTTTCTCCCTGAAATGGTCAAATGACCTGTTTTGCTAATGTTTTTAAAATCTGTCCTTTAGATTTGTCCCAGCCTCTGTAGCTATAGAAAACTGCCAGTTAAAAAAAAGACAGTAGACAGCTGCTGAGGCTATGTGGTATGTATTCATTTAGTTACAGTCCAGAAAAATTTTAATGCTAGAAATAACCAAATGAGGATGAATTGACTTAATAATTACATTTTCTACTATCTGCTTCCTCCCATCTTCATGATCTCCTATCATCAGTCTCACTGCATTCAGTTTGAAACTTCATCTTACAGTATCTTTTTCACAGTTATGGCATATTTTCTATGTGCATCCCAATGCAAGAGCAAGGTCTTAAATTCTCATTCACAAAGAGATTCTTCCTTTTGTTTAAGCAAAAGTAAACCCTCCTTCCTAGGCAGTACTGTAATACAAAGCAATAGTATCAAAGAGGAAAGTGTTCTTATATATTGGAGAGAAAAGGCTAGTTATAAATGCTTTTCATTGTCCGGAGACAAGTTTGCATGTGTCAAAGAAGAGTCACACTATGCCTGAAGACAGTTCCTCAGTTAGATCCCAGTGTTGTTCATCCCAGCTCCTTCTGTCCTATTGCCAGCCTCAATAACAAATAACTAAGCTCTGTATCTTCACTGCTTCTGTCATTTGGTTGTGCCAATTGGCTGTAAGAGGTGTTTTAATGATTTGCAACTGTGCACATGTTGATCGAGGTGTTTTAAATGTGTCTAGTGGCTTGGAGTGCTTCTATATTGTGATTGAGCAACTTTGGTGGGGACTGGTTTGCAGAATGGGGTATGTTTTCTGAAATCTGCCTCGTTAAGATTTCTCGGGATAGGTACCTAGCCTCTGTTTTTAAGTTTTAGCTTTACAGAGAGGAAGCTTTCATTATTTACTGAATTTAATGCTGAATAGTCCAGCTGCCCTTGCAGTCACATGGCTTTTCAGTCCTCCAGGCCTTTTATGGCTGGAAAGGTCATAAATGTTTTCAGGAAGGTGAGGGTCTGTGGATACAGGGATGCATACATAATCTTGACTAATAAGCTGGGAAGCATTAAGAAAATTATCACAAGAACAGTTACATGAAGATCTACAAATAATAATAGAGTTGTTGCTTTGTACTATACCCCAGACTGTTGACTGGTCACTTCCCTTTCTAAGCATCTCACCCTTGTTTGACAGTGGTTCCCTTATGTAAGTCTGATGAGCAACATAGTTGAAAAAGGGCAAAGCTACTCTCTTACAAACTTTGACTTTTTCCATTAGGTCTCGCATGTCCTTAAAATAAAATTCCCTAAGGCTCTTAAATATCTTTTTCCCCCCACAGAACAGTTCAGTGAATACTTATGTGATTTTTAAGAACTGCCTTTTAAATCTGTCTCAGATACCTTCTTCTTTTCAATAACTTTTGCAAGTATGGGCAATTTTGGAAAAGTGAGTGGTGGAAGAATTTACACTTTTTCCAGTAGCCTTGGAAAATGTGAAGAAGTTAGCTTTGAAAAAGAACGAAAACTAAAAATTGAAAAATTCCTAGCAACCTGATAGTAATTAGTCTTCACAAAAGATAGGAATGCAATTTTGACATTTGTTTCATTTTTAAAATTGGATTTAGAAGAAAAACAATCTCCTCCAAAATAAGTTCTGATACAGGAAAAAAAAAACCTTTTTATGGAACTAAAAATATCTGGGGTAAAAGAATGTTCACCCTGATTACCCGTAAACTTGAAATAAAAAAAAAAAAGTAGTAAATATGTCAGTTTTTCTTATGCTGTGATTCTGACTTAGATTGAGACCTCTGCTGCAATGATACTTGATTAGCTGGTTTGTGCCAGTAACTTAAGGACAGGGAGCTAGTTCAGTGTAATTGTTTAGGGGAAACAGGAACCAGTGTTAAATCAGACTCAGTTTTTCCTAGTCCTCTGGAGTTTTGCTAGTAAACTGCTTGCTATTGGAGCGTCCAATCCCCACCTAACACAGAAGAGGCTAGTTCAGCATGACAATTCCTGGCGTTCTCTGTCTCTCTGAAATACCAGATAAATTTGGGATGGAGGTAATCTTACCTAATTTTGCTAGAGAAATTAGGTGACCTGAGCTCCCTCAGCAATCAGTGAAGCACTTAGATGAACTAACTATTCCAGAGAAGTTCATCCCCAGCTGTCTCATGAGTCAACTTCTGGAGATACCTGTCTTTTCAGTGAAGCAAAAAAGATGCCTAGATGACTAGTTTAGGCAAAATACTTGAGTTTTAGGTGGATAAAGTCAGAGATATATTCTTTCTGTTGTTCACATAAGTAATTTAAAAGTTTCACTAGCCCCACTGAAACTGGTCTCTTGAACAAATGGAGCGGGACTTGGCCCCAGATGTAGGCACAGCAGCAGCAGCAGAACACTGGTTGATTGGAACATGTCACTTGCTTAACATTTAGACAGGAATATGGATATGTTAAGATATATATGGATATATTTAGGTGCTGTCGTAATCAAGGTGCAACATGCAATGTTTCAATTAAATGTACTTTAAAGCTGGAAACTTAAAGTGATGTGAACATCATTGAACATTTTAAAAAGCCTTTTCTGCCATTTAAGAAAATATTTCTAGTTATTTCTCTGAATTCCTTAGTAGGTGTTACAATTGAGTATTTATCACAAGACTGCAAGACTGAGCAAAATATATCAAAACCCAGACTGAAACACAGTGCTGCAGGCATTAAAATGCCAGTCTCGTTGTTTATATTTCACTATTCTGTACTAACTAACAATTATAAAAGTACATCCAATACAGTGCAGTACTGTACTTCAGTCTGTAAATTAAAAAATACTCTGTGGAAAGGTTTCTGAATCCTTTGTAATGGTGCAGTGTAGAACAGTTCCGTGTCATACATTTCACTGTGTTAGACTAAGTAAAAAATCTCATTTGAAGATAATGCATACCCTGTCTTGTAAAGTATTTTGGATATTTTTTTATGAAAAAAATGCTATTTAGGTATTGCATACTGTTATAAATATGTTGGGGATTTTAACACATTGTGTTAGAGCTTAATAAATTATTATGAAAGAGTTGTGGCATATTTGCAGTATTTCATTTTGGATATGAACTGGTCTTATGATACCTGAGGAGAAAGCTGACATGCAGGAGAGCACTAGGAGGTATCATGTTATTAGGAGCCCAACTTGCAAAGAATTTCTTAGTGGTACTTCTGGAAAAAACTCGGTTACTATTAGTGAGGCATGTTAGGCATTCATCTTCAACTTCGGATGCCCAATCACTTTGAAAAATTTGGAACTGTTTTTTTTTCAATTTTGAGTAACAGTTAAAATATTTTCTCATTCACACATTTATATTAGAGTTCATACATTTATATTAGGCTCTCTATGAACAAAACAAAGTAACTTGTATGTTTATGTGCTTGCAACTGTCTTATACTGAAAGATCTCCTTTTCAGTGTTAATTGGCCTAAACTAGAAGATGGTATTTATGCACAAATGCCAGGTTATAAAGTTTGGCATTTTAGCAGGTGTGCTTGTGTGCCTATTATCTGATGTAACAGGTAGCTGTATTTTTTTCAGAACTGAGCCAGACTGGTGTAGCGTGTAATAGTATCTAGACCAAGCTTCTGTATGACAACTTTGGCTTTTATTTATAAGTAAATACTGGATCTCACAAAAAATGCCAAGGTAGTAACTTCAGAGACAACAGATCTCTAACCACAGGAGGACAGCACGTACAGCAGATTGCAAACTTCTTTTTGGTGAATATACTGCTCCTAGTGGTTTTGACTGAAATACAATTCATACGTTATATCAATAATTGGTAGATTTATACCAAAAATGTACTTCTGAAATTGGAACATAGCAGTTTTTTAGCTTCCCTATAGAAATACAGGAATTGTGTGAATATGCCAAAAAGGATATTTTGTTTCCCATGAGGGTACTTCAAAGGTACATCACTTTAAACAGAAGACCTGATGATATTGTATACAGTTGGTGTACTGCAAATGGGTATTCTACAGCATATTGAAAGCGCTAGTCTCTTTTATGTTAAGGAATCAGAGATTATACTTACAGACCTAATTTCTAGAGAATCTGGGCCAAGGATTTCTCATTTCAGCTACTAAAAAATAAGCAACCTTACAGGACTACTCCATAACTCCAGAAGGGCTTGTTGTAAGATGTTTTGATTGTTGAGAGCCAGATCTAAAGACCACCGAAGCCATGGAAGGATCTTCATTAGCTTTACTGTTCTTTAAAGCAGACCAACAGTTATTTGACTACAAAGAAGTATCAGCTAATTTGATTTTTCATTAAGAAATCTGTGAAAGTGTATCTGTCAGCAATTTGTACACTCTTCAGAAAGAGATAAGGGGATGAGCGTGTAAAGTCTTCATATCAATTTGCACAGAAGTGATTTCTTTTAAAACCATGCAAAAGTTCCTGTCCAGTATGGTGGTTAAGTGTGCTTGTTGCTTTGTCATCACTGTCATCTACAGGCTCTGTGGTGGTCTCAAGAATCAGGTTTAAATTCCCTTGAAATGCAGTTTCAAATATGAGAGGACTGGAGGTGGTTGGTCATCTCCCTTGGGCTACTGAGGGAATTTCAACCACTTCCTGAATGTCAGTCACTTCGAAAGATGTTAAAAAAGAGGCATCCTCATGTACATGAAATCTAGCAGGTTTCCCTTATATCTTTTGTCAGAATGCTCTTCTCCTACATCATGTTAGAGCCTGAACGTTAGTTGTGTGTCAGCTGAAGAGATGTACAATATCAAAAAACAATGTGTGTTCAAAATGTGGCTGCTGTTTTAGTGCAGTCACAAGCGGTATCACGTTTCCAAGTAAATACAAAGGAATTCTGTGTACTGCTGCTGTGTGATGGACAGAGGCATGTAGTCTTCTCAGAAGGTCTGTATTAAGCTGTTTACTAGATTCCCTCTACGTTTTATTTATCTCTTCACCTGAAAGTTACTATAAAATTTTCACATGTCATTGGTTCAAAAATGACAAAAATGTTATCCTGCCTTCTAAATTTGCTATGTGAATTGTTTGTTTTGGTAGACTAAAGGTTAGAGGCTTGCTTCTTTTCTGTTGTTTTACACATGGGTAGTTCCAGTATAGTTATTTCCTGCTTTACATCACTGTGAAGTAAAAGAAGAACCACACTGGGGCTGTGAATGTTATGTATCAAACGACATTAGGTGCATTCTGCCAGTTAAAGCTGGTTGGGAATTTTTTGATAATGCCTTTTTTGTTTTTTCCTTGAAGAAATGTTAGTCTGTCAAAGGTTTTCTGTTTTGACGTACTCCAGTAAAATGAAACCTCGTTTCCTACTAGTCCAGTGGGCAGGTTGTGGATCTAGGAATTGTGGGGGGAGCCTGGGAGCCCTTGGAAATAAGGACTCCTTGGCTCCTACATTTCCTGCTGTAGTCCCAAACATGCAGGAACCAGGTCTTAGCTCTCAGCTCTGCAGAGGGGAGCCTGGTAACCTAGAAAATGCTGGTTTGGCTAAGATCTGCAGGCTCCCTTCTGCAGAATTGAATGATGTTGCTTTTGCCATGTTTCCCAAGGCCTTTGTGTCTCACCCTCGGATAGGGAGTTGAGAAATATTCAGAACCCTAGAAGGACTGGGATGCTTGTGCTTCTTACAGAGGTGGTTTTATAGCTGGTAGTCATGGTAGAGTTCATGAATAATCAGAACTACAGAAGGTGAGGAAGTTAAGCTAAGCCAGAAGGAGCCTCTGAGCTTAGAAGATGGGGCTATTAGCTCAGTTTATTTAAAAACATCTTTTAAAAAGTGGTTATTTCAAAGCAATTTTTCCTCTTAGGCAAGGCTTTTCAAAATTGATCTTTTTGACATTTCACAGATATGGCATTTCATGGAACAGAAAATCCTCTTTTTAACAGCTCTACTTTTAGTGACAGAGGACTGTGTTCATCTTCTCAGTCAATGTCAGACTAGTACTCTGCCTGAGTTAAGCTGATAGAGCCCGAGCCTTAATCAGATGATTTTTCTCCTGTGCTTTGTTACCGTATTTTACTCCCCAGGTGACTCAACTGTGCATTCATTACATTCTCCCTATTCACTCTAGATAGTTCTTGACATGAACATATCAACAGCCAGCTGCAGTGACGAGTGAGACAAATTATGAGTTAACACATATTTCAAGAGGAAGATACTCCATTACCTGGAGATTTTTTCTTTTTTGTGGCTACTAACTTTGAGTTCAATATTTCAACAGTGAACACGTAACCACTGTACTCCTATTCAGAGAAAAGCACATGACTGCTTGATTTGTACGGTAATTCTTTATTTTTTATTTTATAAAACACTTCAATAAACCTATTCTCTCCCATAAACAAATAAGCTGGGGGAACTTGGGTTCATTTTACTTTTTGGTCAGAACATTAATTTTTTGGCTCATATGTCACCTTCTAAAAATCCATTGATGTATAGGTATAGTTATAGGTCTAATTAAAGACCTGAGCTGGAGGAATCAACTAGGTGTTTACTCACCATTTTTCAAGAATGTCATTGTGTGGCCACTGCTACAGGAACACTCTGAGACCATGCAGCAAACATAGTCAATGTACCTTGAACATACATAAAACAGTAGCATGTACATTGATATTTGGCCACCAAACACAGGGAGGGATCTAGTGTGGCTAAGTGATGCAATAATGAATTCAGAGTAACATCACCACTCTGGGGAGGCAGAATAAAAAATATAATGCTTTGTCAGTGAAAACCTTCTGCAAAGACTTCCTCCCTCCTCTGGAGCTCTGAGGAAGGTGTCTGCTTGTACTGTAATGTTAACTTCTGTAATGACACCAGGGTTTAATATCAGTGTCCCTCATCTCTTAGGCTTATTTTCCGAACCAGAAACAAGTTCAATAGTTTGTTCTGTCAAATCAATCCAAGTATATTTTATTGTAGTATTGCAGCCTCTGATTGTCTTTCTTACACAGCTGTTACACTGATGCCAGAGAGCTTGTTCTTGTATGAGTGGGGAGAAATAAGCCTATTCCACTAGTGAGGGAGACCCATAAATCCCTGTCTATTTCTGAAAGCTAGTTCAGCTTCTGGTCCCAGACAGACTGTGGTCCCATACATTAGAGAAAGTACAGTGTCAGATTAAAAATTGGTATTCTGCAGAGCATATCTAAAGTCTATAAATGGACTTTAATTTTTAAAGGTAAAAATGCAATATTAGTAATGGTTAGTTTAATTAGTTCATGGAATGTTATGAAAACCATAAAATCAGTTGAGCCAATATAATTAATCTGTTTTAAGGTTGTCTAAGAACTGAATGGGAATACTTCAAAACTTTCTTCCAAAACTCAGTGACATTTCATAGCAGGTTCATATTTATGCTTTTAGGAGTAAGAAGGCAAGACTATAAACCCTCCCCCCCACCAAAACCCACAACCCAAAACCCAACAGTGAACAAAAAAGCACCACCACCACCCACCCCCCCATGGCCTAGTTCCTCAGTAGGTATAAATTTGCACAGTATTTTTGAGTTCAATGAAGCTTTGAAAATTTATGGAAGTTCAGAACCCAGTTCAGTAAATTGCAGTCTCTGGAATGGGCTTATATGTATATCAGTATCTATGTTATTATCCCCATTTTCTTTATTTTCTTGGTAGTTCAGATATATCTTTGTATATTAATGAAGAAGATTAGTTTTATTGTGAGCATCTTTCAGAAGATTGTTTTGCATGTAATTAGGAGAAAGAGGTGTGTACATATTCTTCTTAATGAAATGGTAGGGAAGATCATATTGGAGTTCATAGATTTTAGCATTCCCTTGTTTTGGGGGGATTCATTGCACCTCTAACCTAAAACCTGTAAATGCTATGAAATTAGTAATGAGGGGTTTTAAATCGGAAAAATGAACCATAGCTAGTTGAACCACACAATATCTACAGTGTTGGAAGGCTGGCATTATCAAAAGAAAAACAGATATTTTTTTTTTTTAGTCATTTTAATCACATCAGTCATGTTGCAGCAAAGAATGCAAATATTCATATACTACAGATTGAGACTGCTCTGAAATGTTCTGACAATCTGTTATGTTTTGAGTGATGTTTCAACCCTATCACTTGGGTTTTTTGTTTTGTTTTTTTTTATGATGATAAAAAAACACTACTCATCTCTGTCACATGCTGTACAGGATAAAAAGCCTTTCAGTTTTCTTAACAAGAATCAGACGGCCAGGGTGCTGCTGGAACGCAGAGAATATGCCACTGTCTGTTCAAAGTACAGCTTAATGAGCCAGACTAAACACACTGGACAATAGAGCTGTGGAGGAAAAGTGCTTCTCGTGGATCTATGGATCAGCTGCAGCTTTAACATCTAACTAGTTTCATTTTTCATCTTTTACAAGTTCCATTTCCCTGTTTTGTTGGTATAAACTGCATTTCAATGAGCGGACTTTCCTGCCTAGGTGATGGTATTGTGTGCTTTGAAAAAGGGTATCGTGGATTATGCTAGAAATAATTTCTGTGTTTCTTTTTTCTCTCATAGTCACGACCTATTCCCTCACACCTTACTTCAGCAGTTGCAGAGAGTATCCTGGCTTCCGCCTGTGAGAGTGAAAGCAGAAATGCTGCAAAAAGGATGCGGTTGGATAGACAGCAGGTACTGTGTTGTTTGGGGGTCTACCACATCCATATTTATAAATGCACTGGACTCATTTAGAGAGGATGCCATGCAGAAGGGTGGTGCAATCCCTTATACATTTCTTGCTGGCAAGAATAATTAAAATATAAAAGCTGTAGTTCTTTAAATGAATACACAAGCATGTCTTTGTCTATATTTACATAAGGTGTATGAGGGTGTCTAGTATATTTATAATGTCCAGCTGGATAAAGCTATATATTTGCTTTTTAATGGTTGTAGATTTTGAGGGCACAGTGTTTAATCTGCGTACTAGAATTAAAAGGAACAGAATACACAGTATATATAATTTACATAAATAACAGAAATGGTGCATGTATCCATGAGTCAGTGTGCTTATCTGTGCACATACTCTCTTTCAAAATATGTACACATTTGTAAATGTAAGGTGAAATAGTGTCAGTTTCTGAAAATATCTATTTGCCTGAAACAGAAAAGTTATTGTGATATATAGCAAAATCCTGTCAATTAACTTATTAGTGAGTTTTTAAAGCTCATATCAATATTTATTTTATTTTTTTCTTATGAGATTATTCAACTATTATAGTGCATGTTAGGATTTAATTATTTTTAATTTGCTAGGAATTGCATGTTTTTCTTTCAATTTTTAGAAATCAAACTGGTAGCTCATTCCAGGCTTTGATTGTTTAATTGCTTCACAGATACAGTGAATGTCTAACATTCTTATTGCAGACTATTATGCTTTATTTCTCTTCATGATTATCACAAAGTCAAATCTTAGTAATACTCAGTTGTTCCAATATATGCTTCTGTCATGGTAGATGAACTTTTTTTGTGGAAAAGGACATTTTTTAAAAGAACATTTTCCCTTTATACATAGTCCATTGAGTTCTTTCAGGTCATGCCCTAACTGAATAAAGGATTCCTACTGCTATGCCTAGAACATTGATAGTTTAGTATCTGAGAGTGGATATTGCTATTTCTTTTTGCTGTCATATTTTTTGCTAGTATTTTCATTACTGTGGTACATTTGCCTTAAGATTTACAAATCACATGGGATGTCAAAGCACTAATGTATGGCTTAGTTTAGAAGTAGTGCTCATTCAGATTTTGCAGGTTTTATATTCTCTCATTTGTTCTCTGATTTTTCAGTAACAATTGAAAAAAAAACCCAAAACCCTACAAAGTCGATGTGCTTACCCCAAGGAGAACTAGAAAAGACTTGTGCAAACATCAGTTACTTTCATTGCGCAAAACTGGTGTCTCAATTCCTTGGTCTAGCCAGGGTGAGGCAGAGTTTTTGAGTGATTTAAATGAGAATCCCATAATACTCCCCAGAGAGCTGTTGAAACCAAAAATAATTTAAAAACTGTAGACAGAATTCAAAATGCATATTAGGAGGATATTTTTTTCTCTTATTTGTGGTATTACTATGACAGAAGGATTTGGTAACATTTATCATTGAGGGGAGAGGTATTTCTTTACTTTTCATTACAGAATTAAAAATCTGTAGGCAGAATGGCTCCAAACTGATCACCTTAATTACAATTGTGATATTAAAGTAGCAAAGCTGCCTACGAAGAATAGGTGTTGGGTTCTGCTTCCTTCAGCTCTGCCCTCTTTTTGGCAGTGAGTTCTCCGAACACTGTGGAGACAGTTGCAAATAGCACCAGCCATTTGATTCAGCAAGCAGTAAATTAGCTGGGTTGATATAGCTCTGGTGCTTGCAAAACTGTTTGTGAATTCAGGGTAGATTTGCTGAATAGTTTTGGCTGGAAAAAAATTATGGCAATGTGTGTTAGGTAGCTTCATAAAACTTGTAGTGAGAAATTTACCCTGCAGGGTGGAATAGTTAAGTCATTAGAGAAGTAGAAAAACTTCATTCTAGCCCCAGTTCCATTGAAATTTAATTATTTATTCCAAGTATGTGACATTAACAAAGTAGACCGAGAGCAAAGCATTCCAGAATATTTCTGAATGGGGTATTTAACACACACTACTGTGCTCTGTTCTTATGCTGAGATGGGAAGCGGACCTGTATCCTCACATCCAGGGAGAATGCCTTATAGGTAAAAGGGTTCTAACCTTCTCCTCTTCCTATTTTTGCCTTTTACTTACTTTTAAATTTCCTTCACTTTTCTTAGATATGTCCAAAGTGAAATACTTTCCTTGGATTTTTTTCTTAAACAGAGTAAGGTAGAAAAAGTTCAGTTCAGCATGTTGTTTTTACTGTTCCATAGCTCAAAAAAAAAAAAGATGCCTTGTTTACTTGTTAACATGTCTCCACTTTTCCTTTTTAAACATAAATTTCCAAAATTGGGCATTATGCCAATGGGTGGACTCAGGCTTTGAGGACCCTTCAGTGGAAATTTGGGAGGAGGAAAGGGGAAATAAGATTTAGATAATGAAAATTACCACTTCATAAATTATATCAAGAGGTCTTCTTATGGAGGACAACCATTAGACAGTCCTGGAAAGTAGATTGTTAAGAGGATCTGGTAAGAGCACTCATTCAGCACTTCCCCTCAGAGCTGAATGGAAGTGTTGCATTAAAGCTGCTTTATTCTTGCACACAGCACAGTGAAGGCCTGCCTTTTATTCTCCAGAAGGCTGATCTGCCTCAGAGTGAGATGTAACTTGCATCCCCACCACCACCTTTTTCAGAATATTACCCATAACACGTGAATGTATTAAGAACACGGTGAGTGTTATGCCCAATCCTGAAGCTAAGACAACACTTCAGCAGCTTCCTGAACTCCTTTTCTTGTCTTGTTTATGTTCTTTCCTCTTCTTCTCCATTTCTCCTCCTGTCCCTAGCACAACACAGTCCCTGAACAGGAAGTTCTGAGCATGTTGCATGTACGTCCCTAATGGAAGTCTGTACTTCAGTAAAATAATATGAACTTCCAAACTAAGTATGTTTTTGCCTACAGTGTTAATTTTAACAGTGGTTTGATGAAAAACCATCTCAATTATTGCTCAGCAAAAAGAATCAGCTTAAAAGTAAAAACTATGAAAACTTCTAAGAGTTCATTTTTTTCTTTTGAACTGATAGAGTATTAGCCATGCTCATGAGTATTAGCTGTTTCTTTCACAAGTATTAAATTTGAAGGATTGGCTTTATATACCTATAATCCTGTGCACAGATTTGTTATCTCTTCAGAATAAACCTCTCCAAAGTGTGTGTGTGTCTGCACACACACTAATACTGCATCTTATGAATGACTTTCTAGAAGTATTTCTGATAGCTGCAGTGCTTAATATAGCCCTGATCTAGGGATATTGTTAAGTGTGATAAAGTTAAGTCTGAAGCAGGAAGAAGCCATCCTATAAAACCCTATATGCCTTAAATTCCACTCATGTGATCTTTGTATTTCCTAACTCAAGGCTGAAAATTTCTGCCTACAAAAATCCAATTTTAAAAATAAGTTAATGAAAACTGGTCTCACTGGCATCAATTACTTATTTTCCAAATTGTTTTTTTCATGGCAATAATTTATTTCATAATGGGAAAATCAATGTGATCTTGTCTGTCAGGAAACTAGTAACTTCCCATAGTTTTTGAAGCTGCAACAATAAAAGCATTGGCAGTTTCTGAGACTTCTCTGTAAGGAATATAAATGTGTTTACTAGGTCACGGTAGCTTGGACTATAATGCTTTGGCTGTCTGACTGTGTTAGATGTTACTCAAGTGCTCTCTTTAGCTTCAGTGCATTTTCATTATCTTGAGATCAAGCTCTGCTGGTTGGCCAGTAGCTTAAGTGCCGAGAAGTTATATATTTGATTCCTATTACCCAACTGAAGAGTTCTATCGCTTCCACTTTTTAATTCTGCCTGGTAGTAAAAATAATTTATTCCCTTGCACAAATTTTATAGATTTATATATTGAAATTGTATAGGATTACTGATACTACTGCCAAACAGCGAAATGCTCATGACACTGGGCTGGATTTGGTTGATCTTTCCCAGTCTAGATCAGGCAGTGGGTACAGAGGCAATGCAGAGCTTTTGTGTTGCTCTCCAAGTCATCTTTGCTGAGTCTGGATACTGAAAAAGGGTAACTCCAGTCTTGAATTTTGAGGACTTTTTTCATCACAGTTGATAAAAAATGTAGAAACAATAAAAAATGTAGAAACAATAATTGGATCGACCTTCTGTGACTTGCTTCAGTCAGAGATAGAAGATGCAATCCTTAAGATTTCCTGTGCTTCTGAGTGATATCTTGGGATGCTCTCCTGGGATAATCCTTCAAGATCCTTATCACATTTCTAGCAATATTCAGTGTGAAGCAGTTGCACTGAAGTGGAGGTTCTGAACTACTATAAACGAGGGAGTAATGAAACAAATTAAGTAGAGCTAAAATACAGCCCTTTTTACATGCATTCCTTATATATGGTAAACAGGATGACTTCTTTTGTTGTGTCCTTCACTTTACAAACCAAATTGTGTCTTGGTTGGACAAAAGGAGAATGGTTAAATAAATAGAAAAATCTGGAAAAAGTCATCCTGTCATTACTGTCCTGGGCAGTGAACCGAGGTTGGGATGCCTGTTTTGTGGGCTGCCGCTGCAGAGGCCTCAGGCCTGTGGCTCTACTTGTTGATCACAGAAATGGAAGGTTCGCTTTAAGAGCTTAACCATTGTCAGTCTTTGCTTCTTCCGAACAGGTATGTGCGTGGTGTAGTTTTTGTAAAACCTCATCATAAAACTGTCTGGAGCACTGTTGGGCTATGGTACACTGTGGAAAGTGGAGGTGGATTAGTCTTGTTACTGTCCTGTCTGAAATCAAAAAGACCAATGAAAATTCTTCAAGGGAAGACCTAAGAGGAATAGTACTTTATATACATCAGTATGTGAGAGGACCTGCCCCTTTATTTTTCCTAAGGGAGATGAAAAGGTGAAATCTTCCTTTGGCAAAGCAAATAAGGATGATAGTAGGAAAAAATTGCCTTCACCTTTATTTGGACACAAGTGGTTTTTGTAACAGCTGCCTTTTGTTTCATTGTTTTGTCGTTTAGAATTGATTCTTTTTGCATGCTGTCATGTTGCAAAATGTATGAATGAACATTTATTCTTCTAATTGAAATAAGAAGATTTTGGTGATCAAGACAAAATGTCAGCACCTGGGAGTGAGGAGGGAGGATGAATATGGGAAAGCAGGAAAAGAACTGAATCATAGAATACTATGTCTGTAGAAGTGTATGAACCTTTTTATGGACATGTCGTGTATAGCTAGCCAGATCACTTGGAAAATTGATGTAGCTTCATTCACACCATGTTGATTCGTACCAATTAGGAATCTGGACCTTTGAGAATTCATTATTCTATTTGTAGATAGGAGAATAGTGGTCACATATGACTGCTAAGCCAGTGGACTGGATTCTCTCCTGGATTCAGTCCATGTTATTTTAGCAATTTGACCTCCATTTCAGTGAGTAATGTCATGGAAGAGCTACCATAGCATGCAGAGTTTTTTGGTCAGCCAAAGGCGTGAGCTATGTACACTTCTTTCATCCCTATGCCCCAAGTAATCGAACATGCAATGTATGATTCTTTGAAGTTACATAGCAAATGACAAGTTGAGCCCAAAGAGAGCTTAAGCTCAGAGGAAAGTCAAAGTTATCTTACATATCTCCCATCCTAACAAAGGCATTTCTCAGCCAGAGCCAGTGCTTCTTAAATTCGTAGGCTCTTCACAGAGTGCTTGTCAGTCAATATTTTATAGAATATACATGATAAGAAAAAGGTTTTCTGCATTTTCATTTTTTTTAAAATGTGAATTTAAAGGGTACAGTTTCTTTTCATTCCAGAGACTAGCTAAAAATAGCAAGTCAGAAAACTTTAGAGCCTGACAAAGGTGTTGTACTAATACCTTCACTGCACAGACATGAGAATAATACTTTTTTAATAAAATTCGTAATTTCTTTAGTTTGATTTATTTTAACTATTCTTTATCACTATCTACAAGCCAAATGTGAGGTAGTACAATGAAGCTATTAGGATATGTGTACATCTCCATGTGTGCATGGGAGGCGATTTCTCTTTCACTGAACAAACCAGTTATATGCAGACTTTAATTCTTCACATGAGATCATATTTGGAGATAGCTGCAAGACACCTTTGCAGTTGCTAGAGTATTACTTACTTCATCTCTATCTCTGCTTCAATTATTTCATTCTCTGCTAGGCATATCAAAAAAGTTCTCTAAACATAAACATTAAATGCCTTTTTTTTTTTAATCATAAGGTTAAAAGATGTGATGTAAGATTAGGATAAATAAGATTAGGATATACGTGCAGGTTATATTTCTGAGTCTTGTGGAAGTTACCAGTTTCTTTAATTATAAAAGCTAAACTCAATAAAAAAAACTTTGATTATTTCAGCTTTTCAAGTTCGTAAGAACAAGTCTATGCACTGTGCACAGACTATCATGCACTATGGTGCTATGAAGCAGTTCTTTATGATAAACACTGAATGCATTTTTTAAGAAACCTCTCATCAAGATGACAGCTATAATTTTTTTCCACGCTGTGATTTGTAACCAGGCAAATTAGATATCAATAATCATTGTGGTGGAGTGAAAGATAATATCTAACCCCCAAGAAAGAGAAAGTTTAATGATCCCAGGCTTACACTGAAACATAAATGAACATAAATTTGCAAATAGGCACCTTAAACACATTCTTCACCCCCATTCTAGTTTGGGGGATATAAGGAAGGCAAATCTAAAGTTTTCAGTGCTTTAGTAGCATTTGAATAGGGTGTTAATATTGCAACATTTAGTAATTTTAACAATACTGCTTTTAGCTGCTAGAGCAGTAGGAGTAGGTGGCTATTAGGTTTCTGACAAAGCAATTACGGCCTAGACACATATGCTGGGAGCTGACCTGACATTTGCCTCTGGATAGTTGTCATAGCAGCAACCTGAATAGAGCAGCTTGATACAAGTGCCGGTTGCAGACTGGGTATAGGTTCTGTGCTAATGCAATACATCTGAATATTAATAAAAGTGCATATGTACTGCCACTTGGAAATCACTGCTACTGTTTCCTTCCATTTATATCTAATTCCTAAATGTTCGTTTTCAAAGAAATTGAGGTTTGTAAGGAGATGTTAATGATCTGCCTCCATACAATTTCTGGTGCCATTTCTCTGCATGTAACAAGGGGGTTGACCTAAAGAAAGACTCTTCAAGCACAGTTTTATTAACAAAAAAAAAAGTCTGGTTGTTGCAGACCAGGAGCAGTTTGTGTCTTGATCAAGAAGGAAAGAAATTACTGGTGGACAAATTACAAGTAATTGTAAAACTGTTTTGGAAGAAACTAATTAAAAATCTGAATTGCAGCGAGGGCATGGACCTCCATTGCAGGATCACTGTATCTGGCTTTCAGCAGCGAGGGGGAAGAGACCTTTAAACCTTCATATTCTGAGGACAGAGAATTTGTGTTTCAGCTGTGCCACTAATGCACAGCTTCTAAATTTTGACACTGAGCAGTTATTTCCTGTATTACCCTTCAGACAGCAGGAAAGAAGGAAGAAGGATATGTATTTGTGTCCCTGTATGTAAGTTGTTCTTCTCTTTCCTGATCAATCCAAACTGCAGCTCCCAGGAGGAAGGAAGAAACAAATTGCAGGGTTCTTAAATGCTCTTTTTATTCTGTTATTTATATTGCACGTTTTTGTATCAAGGGCGGATTTGGACAATGTTCGTTACAGAAAAGGGAGTTATGCAAAAATATCTCCCAGTGGACGTTGGAGAATGCCCTGCTGAGGCAGTGCTTCTGTGGCAGAAAGCTACAAATTCAGAGGGAGCACAAAGAAGAGGTTTTGTTTCACAGAGATGGAGTCCTTGCTACAGCTGTTCAGTATGCAGGAAGAGCACATCAACTATACATCCTTGTTAGAGGTGGAGGAGAAAGCATCAGGAGTTCTCTTCCTCTTGGGTTTCACAGAGCCTAACTTGCTCTAGAGAATGGGAAAGAAAAGGAACTTCGTCCGTGCTGACCACAAGTGGCAGCAGTGCGGAGGGATGGGGCCATGTCCTCTCTCTGCTGTATATTTACATAAGACCTGAAAAATTCCAGCTCAAAGTGATTTTCACTTCAGAATGGGAGGCTTGCAGAGTCTTAGATAATAGAAAAGAGCAAAGGGAAGCAGATAGTTCACTTAACATAAAGCAAACAAATACAAATTGGAATCCCCAAAACCACAAGAGGCAAAAGTCACTTTAACTTGCAAAGACCTCAGTGCCTCTTACAGTACAGAAGCTTTATTAATAATAGCTTTTTGTATTCAGACATCTCATTGTGATTTGGTATTTAATAGGGGTCAGAGTAATTTCTGTACTTCAGTACTTTATCCTTTTTTATCTGCATTCAAAATGATCACTAAGATGACTGTAACGTCCTTGGATACCCACATGCTTGTTTGCATTTCAGGCCTTGTTCACTTCCATCATTTCCCCACCTAATGATTATTTTACTTCTGAGTTGGTCTTTGGTTTGCTTTTGTGGTTCCAAATGATATGCTTTAACCACTGAGGCACAAAATGTTATGCAGGCACCATTTAGCTGCATGTGGATTATTGTCAGGAGATCAAATTATGTACTAGTATTGGGAAACTTAGCTTCCTACCCACAATGCACTGGCCATATTGTCAAGGGGAAGAAAATAAGCGGTATGCATTGTAATTTTAAATCCTGCTGCCTTTCAAGTCAGTGGCAAAATTCCTGATTTCAGCAGTGCTGGATAGGGTTCTGTCATTAGCAGATGCAGCTGGAAGGGACTGCCGAGTATCACAGGGCAACCCCCCTGCCTCCATGCTCCAGCCCAACCTACATTAAATTTGCTCCATGTATTGGAAAGGAGTAATGTGCGAGGCATGCAATTGCAAATAATTTCATGCCTTGGATTTACAGTGAGGCCCTAAGGTAAGCAGCTAATTTTTCACCTCAACACAGAGATCATTAAATTAGAAAATGCTTTATTTTTCCAGACTGTTCGTGCTGAGCATATATGGTTGAATTTCAAGCTGCAGATTTTAGGGAACACTGTAAACACCCCAAGCTGCAATAAGATCTCAAATGTGACGTAAAATTGATGCCAATGTAAGTTTTCTGTTCTGGAGGTTGATAAAGCTGAAGGCTCAGAAATGGAGTGTCAGGTTGTTTCTTGGACAGGAACTTTTAAACAACGTTGTCCCCCTTCCTACCATAGGTGGAATGAAAAGGAACAGGGACCAGAACAGCCTTCTTCCCTGTGTCTTTAATATCCATCTCCTGTCAAGGAGGCAGAAGAGGAAAGGCTGATGGAAATGTAGATATGAAAGTTCTCTCCTCAGGCTCAAAGATGGAGGTTTTGGAGTCATGGCTTTTGTTCTTCCTGCTCCCACATTGAAAGCCAAGAATAGAGACCTTTTTACTTACCCCTCCCTTTCATATGGCAGAAAGATATTAAATGTGAAGCATTTTCTTGCCTGTCAGATGTTTCTAGCGTAGAGACAAGTATGTAAAAGGCATGATTTTGTCCTTCCTTTCCTGTGTTTAGCTAATGACTTCATTGCACACACCCTCCTGCCTACAGCACAGGCAGGGAATAATGTTTCTGGTCAGTAAATCCCTGTTATCGTGCAGAGGTTGAGCCAGTTTAATGAAATCAATGCAAACCCAGCGTGCATGTGCAAACTCTTACTTTTCAAGACTGGCATATTTTGGTTTTGGTTAATGAATTAGTATATTTAGAAGACTTTAAACAATAATAAATTACTCTTAAATTCAAAGCATCAGTTGCACAATGGATTCAGATGTATTCCTTGGTTAGAACAGTGCAATTCTCCATGCGGAGGATACATGTAGAAATGTACGCACAGACTGCTTATGTTTGGTAGCAGGAACATGTTTGTGATTCAACAACTGGCTTGATGTCCCTAAACTAAATTTAGAAACATATTTTTCTAAGAAAAAAATAAAAAATATAATAAGCTGTGGGAGCAGGAGCTGAGTGCATTGCCTGGGAGCAGCACCAGCTGCTAAAGAGGCTAGGCACAGGGCAAGGCAGCCAAGCAGGCTGTGGCCAGCAGCCCAGGCATTGTGCCAGAAGAATCCTCCCCTGAAATGAGAATATTTGGCAAACAGATTTGTACTGCAGCGCACAAATTTCATGCTTATTACTCATGGTATTTCATATTAAGCTTCAGTTTTACTGTCTCCATTAATGAAGCAAATCAGAAAGTGCATCCTCCAAAGGCCAGTCAAAGTTCATTTCTTTGTTTCTTCCAATGGCTTATGCTACTCTGGTTTGACAGTTGTGGAATCAAAAGGCCATACCCCAAAGCATCACTTCTTATCTACTGAATCTTTTAAAATACAGAACTCTCAGAGTACTGAAGTTAAAGGATGTGCACCAAGTTCTGTCAAAAATTTAGAGCAGGTCTTCCTCAGTAGCAAAACATTTTCTTTCTACTAAATAGTTTGAGACAGGGTGGGGAGGTCAGGGGTTTTTTAAAATACCTTTTATTTTGAAAAGATTTTTTTTTTTTAAACTGTAAAAGTCAAGTTGTACCTGAGGCAGTGTTCAAAAACAGACATCCTGCATTTAATTCATAGAAAGAATTTCGGTTTTCACAAACATGCAGTTCAAGTTTTAACACAGATTTGAAATAAAATAATTAGCAATCAAATGTATCAAACACAGGGTAAAATATCTTTAAAATATCTGAACCTACTGTTGAAAACAGTCATTAAGTGCATGCAGAAAAAGTAATTGCTCACTCTCTAACAGACAGAAAACTGGTTTTTTTTGAAAGACAGCTGTCTATAACTCCCACTAGAATTTACCTGTGGAAGAGACACCATACTCTAAATATGGCAATAAGCTGGAATCTTCAGCGTGCTTGTTTTTTTCCTTTTCAAAGCAGAACACAGACATTTTTAATTAGTTGAAACTGAGGAAGTTAATTCAGCATTGACCGCAAATGCTTCATGTCTACGCTGTCATCTTCTGTTTCTAAATGAGAAGAATTTCATTTAGAATCTAATATACAGTGCTTTGGTCCATTCCCCCTGCCACACACTCCAATATATGTAATATTAAAAGAAAGTGTGGGGCAGAAGAGAAATAGGAAGGAGAAACACTCAAAAGTCCAAATCATACCCCATAGTTTTCCAATAAAGCCTTTTTCAGTAGTTGCATCTCCATACCCCAGAGCTAGCAGGTGTATGGAAAGCTGTTTTGTGTCAAGAAAATATGCTGTCAGTGGTGGGAGTGATACCAGTTGTAATGCAGTAGACGAAGAGACCTATAGTGGGAGGTTTAATTATGTTGACCGTGATGATATTGTAGTAATAAATCTGCAAAGCTGGCACAAGCATTGCTCCAGTCCTCCCACACACTTTCCCCTGCATGCTCCTGAAACATTTGATTCACGAGTTAAAAAATTTTCTCTGTTGGTGCTCTGGTGCCACAGTCCTCCTGCACTGAATGGAGTAATGCTGATCTATCCCAGCTGAACGTGCTGCCCATCATAGTCACTAAAAAATGGCATGTTGGCAAGGGGGAACAGAAACGTCTCTCCCTATCGGAGTGCCTCACTGAGGTAATTTGTTGAGGACAGTACGCATAAGTATGAAAAATGAAGAGAAAAATGCTTGATTGTGATCGTAAAAGTGGAGCTGCCTGAGGCATAGCAAGGCTTGTTCTGAATGAGAGGAATGCACCACGAAGGAGGAATTTCTCTCACTTTGCATCCTTCTGGTTCAGCAGTAACTACTGCTACGCCTTTGTCATCACACATCAGTTTCAGTAATACATTGATTCATTCAGCACCATTACCTGCAGGCAAAACTGCTCTTGGGATGGGAAAAGATGACATTGTTTTCTTGTGGTTTATGTTTTTTCTGTTTGGAAGAAAGGTCAGATATTCAGACTCCACCATTTGTACTGCCTGTCAATGAGGAAGCAGCAAAAATGATCGGAGCCGTGTTCTTCTGCAAGGTGCTGGCCTCTGCAAAGAAATTGGCTTTGAAAGGACTGGAGGGGATATGCAGCAACATAAGAATAAACATGACATAACCCGTACTTCATTTGCACTGAAGTTTTACCTTTATTTTCTTCAGACTTTCAGCTAATCTAATTTCAGCAGGGGCATCCTAGGCCCTGGAGTTCATTATGCAGTGCTTCACGTTTGGGATCAGGCATGTATCAAATGAGCTCTCTTAGGAGCAGGCTTAGCAAGCCTGCTCCCACGGTGCTGTGCCTTGAGCTGTCAGGCTGAGAGATCTATGGACGTGGCACAGGGAAGGAAAGGATCCTTCCATATTCTCTCTGGTCCCATCCTCTGTGGCAGGCTGAAGGGGTCGGTGCTGCAGTCTCCCAAGTGAAACGGGCTTTCCTTTGAAGGAAAATGTTGACTGAGAGTGGGTGGGGAGGTGCAAACAGAGGAGGGGGGGGATTGTCAAGGTTGACTACTGAAACAAAGCCTAAATCAGTAACTTACGATAAGGCCCAAGGCAAGGGCCACTCTGTGCTGTTCTTTAGGTCAGAGTGAGAATCTGCCTTTGTTTTCTGCCTATCCTGAGAGGAAGAAATTCTGTATGAGGCCTGGGCCCTAACAAATCTCTTCTCTCTGCTGGTGCAACAGGGAGGAGAAAAAGTTCCTCCTGCCCCCTCTCCTCTGGTGTTCCTCTGCAAAGCAGAAAACAGTGGCCCTGAAGACTCGTCTGCTCTTTGCATGGCACCTTTGTCCCTTTTTCTGAATTTGTACCACTTTCTCGATGGGATATGTCACCTGTATTTTGTGAAATATGCCATGAGCACGTAGGAGTTTTGCCAAAACTCAAAGGCATTGGCACAATTCATGTAGTCAAACCAAGTCCAGTTCTGCCTGTTACATGCCTGTAGCTGTTTGTAATCTGGTGCTGGCCATCGCTGGACACGTTATTTAAAATTGCACTGAGGAAGTCATTGCTGTGCATACACTGCAGTGCACTATGCAGTCTTGCACTATGCACCTGTCTTATACGTTGAGACAACTTTCAATTAATAGTGTTGAAACCATTAGCTAACTAAATTTTTTCATACATTAAAATTCTCTAGAGAAATAAAGAGCATTACCATGTCCAATATAACTTATGAAACAGCTTATGAAGGGTGATAACCGCAACCTAAGACAAGAACAGCAGGAGCTATGGAGAAATTTAACTTGCAGGACGCTTTCTGTCATTAGTCACCTCAAATGTGGTTGCTACATTGAGTTACGCTTTTTAACATTCCTTTGTCCCTGATGGAAAAAAGCACACCAGGGAAAGCACATTAAAAAATCAACTATTTAGAACTTCACTAAAGAACAGTAAGTTTATCTCAAGCACCACAGAAAAAGATAAGTGCTATCCTTTTCCATTTGGACAGAGAGACATGGTCCTTTAGAAGAACGCAGTTTCTCTTTCGCCAGTGACTTTGCGTCACAGTTATCTAAACTGTAGGAATAGCTCATCCATGTGTCCATGCTCAGCCAGCACCACTAATGACCTCTGAAAGCTCATGTTGCTCTTCTGCTATCACAGTGGACAATGAACTGGCCAAAGCTGACAGGCTATGAAAAATGATCTCTCTGCTTTGCTATTGCTCCAGCAAAAGTGATTCTCCAACAACTCCTTGCAACAGCCATATGAGTACCTCTTCCAAAAACGTTTTCTGTTCTGGAGGTGAAGTGGCAGTAGTGAAAAAACAAGACTCAAACACTGCAATGTGAAAACACTAACCTTTTAAGATTAACATACCCATTCCAGTCTATAAATAATGTGTCATTCTATCAGTAATGCAGAAGACTGAGGTTCATTTTTCTCTCTTCTACACAATAGCACCTTTTTATTTCCGTGTCGGTCTCATGCTTTCATTTCTTGTTGAACACTGGCTCATGTCATTTTTGATGTCTGGTGACAGCACTGATGCTGGCAGTTCATCTCAGTGTTAATAACCTGAAAGCAAAAGGAACCTGCTGCCCTTCTGATCTGAAACTGAATCATGGTGCTTTCTTTTCTTGGCTCTATACCCTGTGTCAGGAGGACAGTTTAGAGGTCCTCAAACTTTTGGCAGCTAACTTTTAACATTTTGATAGACACTCTTCAAGTTCCTACATCACCATTGGCATTACAGGGAATTTAGATGCTTAGCTGGACTCTGTATTACACCTGATTTAGCTCAATTAGACTATATCAATATTTCCTCTCCATCTAAAAAATTATATTTATCATTTTTAATCAAAAATATGAAAATCATTTTTGATACTGGACTTCACAGCAAAATCGTCATTAGTACCTAGACTTCTGGCCGTAACATGGTCAATACAGTTGCATCTGCATGCTAGGAGCACTTTTTCATATAATGTTATATTTATGCCAGAAAATTCTGTGCTGAGACTGATGTGCTCTCCATGTAATGATGAGGTGATAGACAGAAGCAAGGAGAGTGGGATAGAGGGTATGTACTACTGGGTCACAGGCAAGGGAAAGGCAATAATCTCTGGGTGTTTAAGAAGGGGACACCTTCCAGACCCTGCAATGGGAACCAAGAATCCCATGGCTCATCTTCCTTTAAATCTTCCTTTAAATGCCCTGCTCTGTGCAGATGATGATGGCCACTTACCCTGGCAGCTGCTTCTCTGAGCAGGAGCCAGAAAACTCTGAGACTGATGTCTCTCCATGTAACAATGAGATGATAGACTCACAGCTAAAGCATGAATGTTGAGTTTAGCTGGAATACCCAGCTCTAACTGAGCTACAAATTGAGTAGTATGTCACACAAGAACAGGCTTTCTTATTTTTTTTACATACTTGATTTAAGTAAGTAAAAGTGAAGAAAATAATGCAGAGAGAGCGGCAGAGAAAAACATGGTCTAGATCTGATAACAGAGGGTGGGAAACGGAAAGCTGTGCAGTCTCCCAGACGTTTCTTATGAGAGGAGAAATAGTGTGTGTGCCTGAGGACGGCAATTATGGCCCTCTTGATTTCACTGCTAAGTCCATCCCTGAATTATCAAAACACTTACCAATCTAAAAAATACCTGGCATGAGTTCTGTGATATTATTTGAACTTGACCTCATATTTTATTTTAGCCAGCTTGCTCAAATTTACTCTTAGTACTTCTGGGGAAAACCTCAGGGGTCTTTCTGCTGGTTGTGCATAGACCTCATCCATAATTCTAGTGCCTTACCCTCTGATGAAGACCTGGAATGCTGTTTATGAGGAACAACTAAACTTAAAGGGGAAGGAATCTGTCCAGAGGTGCAATTATTTTTTAAATCTATCTGTCCTGACAATTTTGGACAACAGGTTATGGCACTGTCAATGGATGCATCATTTTAAACAATACTGTGACTAGCCTGAGAGGTGGAGAAATATCCAAGCATACATATATATAAATATAGATATCTATCTTGGAAAATTATCAGAGAATAACTTTGTCCCTCAGATAAAATATATCTGAGGTATGTTTTAAGTATTTTCCTAAATGGACTATAAAAATTCTAGCAATTCAATTTTCAGGTTTCAGCTATGGGTCTGGTGTGATAAGTTGAAATCTCAGGTAGATACTAATTTTGCATTAATAATCCCTCAATACAGGGACTGGGAATTTTGTAGAACTTTATTCAAAATAGTTTTGAGGTATGAAAGCACGATGCAGCATGGCAAACAGGTGACATGAATTAATTTTTCTGTGCTCAAATTCATCAGGGAACCTGTAGCAAGTGCTTGTTTTTTCTCACTGTGAGTACTGAAACTCTGCTGACTTCAACTGAAAATCTGGCTTTTACTCATTGTGCTGTCAGAGAAATAAGGCTTTCTGGGGAATGTAGTATGTTTTATTAGATCAGCTTTTGGGCACAGAAGTTCTTCTCCTGGTCTAGGAAAATGTATTACCTTTTTCTACAAACCTTACCTTGCCTCCAATGCTTAGATCACAGCTGTAAGAGCACCTCCTAAATGTTGAAAGATGTTGTCCTTTTAAAGGACTTTAAATAATCAGTACTTTAAATATGAAAGTCAGCCAATGAAAAGGACTACTGTGAAGCTTCATTTGGATTTCAAACTCGGTGAATTATGTAGGCCTATTTAATTTTGTTCAGGCCTCCCTAGTCTTGAACAGGTTTTATTTAGTGAGTAGTAATCCCAGCACAAACTTTAGCAACTGGAGAGGAGAGAAAGAATGTGCAATGGAAACCAAAACTAAAGTGAAGACTCACATCCATCATTTGCAGAAATACCATTTCCGCCATTGCTAAGCACACTGAGTCAACAGTCTTACTGCAGCGTTAAAGGAAAATTTAGCCTACTGTGATCTGCCAAAGTAATGTTTAGCTGTCTAGGCTTCCAGGATATTGGTCATAAAATTAAAAGCTGGGTCAAACACTAGAGAATTAATTTAATGTAATTAAAGCTAATAAAAGATCCAGTGTTCTGTCAGAACAATGTGTGCTATCCAAGCAGTTGGTAGTATCATCACTTATTAAGATTACCTGACACTTCCCATTATAATACTAGGTATGCAATTTGGTGATAACTTCATGACCTTCAGCCCCCAGGGATTACATTTTCTGTTCTCTATGTCTTCCATCTGTTGAACTCTTTCAGAGAAAACTTCAGCCATTTTCAAGAATGAGGAAAATTTTTTCCTGTAAGGGTTATTTGATCCCTAAATGTATTTACCATTCCTTAAAAAAAAAAAAAAAAAAAAAAGAAAGCCTCTGTGTTTGGTCTTGACAGTATAGTGGTGTCATTTATGCCAAGGATGTGGCAATGGATGCACATGCTTACACAGTTAAAATATTTTACTTGCTAAATTCCCAGATTATTTGAATTTCAGTGGGTGTGACTAGGAATCTGATCTTGGTGCAGAAAGGAGGGGAAGAGTGTTGGGGCTGTGAACCATGGCAGGAGCAGAGATAACAAGGGATGAAGGGAAAGGGAGATTGTTAGATGGGGTTGGATGAGGAAGTGAGTAGCTGAGACTGGTGATGTGAAGGAAACCAATCAGGTGAATTAAAGAGCTAGTGGTGAAAGAGGATCAGATATTAATAGCAAAAAATAATGTGGGTTGAAAACAGGAGCTGCCCTGGCTAATTGTAGAATCTGGCTTTGCTCCCCGTGGGACAGCATTTTGGGGATTAGGAGACTGACAGGAGTCTGAGGAGGAAGAAGAAATCTCAGATGGGACCATCAGTGGCTGTGACACTGATCAAATACAAGTTAGAAAATGAAAGGGCTCGAGTTGCTGAAGCCACTCAGGTATCACGCATGGAGAGACTTGTCTGGAGAGGAGAGATGAGGATTTGCTAGGCAAGAAGACTGCAACTGAGATGGAGGGTAGAAGATGAAACTGGAGAAGCAAGAAGGATGGAATGAGGAGTCAGGGATTTTGAAGAGACAGTATGAAATAAGTTTGAAGAGACAGAGCACAAGGTATACATGATCAGGTCATGGGCGGGGAAATGGCAGTGATCTCTCCAGATGTCTAAGAAGGGGCCACCTTCTGGGCCCTGCAATGGGAGCCAGGAATCCTTTGGCTCATCCTCCTTTAAACACTTTGGTCCGTGCAGACGATGATGGCTGCTTACCCCGGCAGCTGCTTCTCTGCGCAAGAGCTGAGACGGGCAGAGAGCTCCCAGCCCCACAGCCCCATGCGGACTCAGCAGGGTGTCCTGTGATGGAACTTCTGAGTTTCTTCCCATTATTTTAAAGCTAAGTTACACAAAGAAAGGCCCGTTATGTTGTTAGGGTTGCAGAACTCAAGCGCTTTACATATTAGGTAATGCTAGCTTAAGGTTGCCTTCGTTGCCAGAATCTCACCATCTGAAAAGCAGTGATAAAAGTCCTATCTAACAGGAGTATTGTGAGGATTAATTGGGTATGCTTTGAAAAGTGCTACATGGTTTTATCATGTGTTTCTATTTATTTTACTTTTGGTTCAAAAATCATAGAAATAAATTGGTGGGTTCCAAATCGGAAAAGTATGTGAAACTTTATCTCCTTTCTTCTAAAGCCATACTACAAGCTATTGAGGCTAAAAAAAAATTTTAAGCACATGAAAGCATGGTTTTTTTTTTCATGTGAATGATTTTTTTTTTCCTATGCTGAAAAAATGGAAGACCATATGCAAATATTGGGTCCCTGGCTTGCCTATTTGTTTGAAGACTAATCTGCATTTGAGTTTTCCTAACCTCAAAGTGGTATTCTAAGAGAAGTGTTTATTAACAAGAACAACAAGCAATCCACATTTTTCAGGTTAACATATTAGAAAAGAAAGTATCAAGAAACATGAGGCAAAAATGTGTTTGCCTTTTTGTCTCTTTTCTAATTGAATGGGAAAAAATCACCTTGCCAAATAGGCAGTTAAAAGCTGTCATTCTCAGAGTTGTTCATTTGTCGGTCTGGTAGACACTGCATTTCATGAAAGCAGTAGTTAAATGAGTGTCACCATCTTTGCCATTTTTGGAACTTTACCATTTATATTCTTATTGCAGAAGTTTTGTTAGCTTTATGGTCAGCTAGCATTGTCCATGTGGGTTGGTCTGCATACACACTCCCTTTTGGGATTTACATTTACATGTTAGCAATGCCTGTTGCTAACAGTGGAACCAAAGCAATAGCACTGCTGTCTCTTAATGGAAATACACAGAATTTCCGACACTTGTGTATATACGGGATCAAAACTCAATGTAGCACAGATTTGCCAGGGCTTTTTATTTTAACAGTCTCTTGCTTTTTTTATTATTTTGGTGGTGGTGAAGCAGATGGGGAACAGAAAGGAGCAATGGCATTGTTAGAGTTGCTTCCACAAAGGACAGACTTTTTGAAAATAAATGTGTATGCTGGGCCTCCACTGGCACAGGGAACAGGAGGCTGGGACACTCCTGGTGAGCCTCGTTCTTTGTACCACAGTCATGGCATTCTGCACTAGCATCTGTGTTGCTGTGGATGGTATTTCCTTTTAAACTATTCATTAGCTGCTCAGAATATCAGTCAGAGGAGAGCAGGGTTTCTTCAATATACAGGTTATACAACAGCTCATGAAATCCTTTCTTAGTATGTACTGTCCTTAGAGGGTTACTTAATTGCTTCCATGACTAAAAATAAAACAAATTGCATCTACTGCTTTTTTAAGGAAAAAATTGTGTTCTCCTAGTACAGACCTGGACATAAAACTGAGATATAGATGTCTCTGATATTTACCAAGTTGAGGATCATGGTATGTACTTCATGCTTCCACTTTTTCAAGTGAACAGCTAACTTTGTATTTTAGCATGCTTTTGTACCTAAAAGGTATTTTTGCATTTCTGTGATTTCCGTCGTTTTCCAGATGATATGCTCAAGACTTAAATTACTTATCCTCCAAAATAAATTCAGAAGAGAAATATTGTTAGATGGATGACTTATTTTCATTGCCATATACAAAATGAAGATGGTATAAGTCAAATTCTAGATGGATAAATGTTATATCTGCATCTTGTTCATACTTCTTATTAAAGGTAAACTATAAACAGTTTAAAAATGGTTAGTTAATACTTCACAGGTTTTATAAATCTGTTATGAATTACAACAGTGTGTGTTCCAGGTAGTTAGGTCAAACACGTTAATAAATGGTTGGTTAATTGTTACTGATTATTATGATTATTTTTTTAAAATAATATTTTAAATAAATTATTAAGCCTTTCCAGTGTAAATAAAATATATGGGGAAACAAGAAGTGCTGAATGACTAACACAGAATATTAAAAAAATCTCAGTCTGGAACAACACTATGATTGTTTAATTTCTAGATTAGTTTAAAAGCAAAGGCAATTAAGATGAAAAGAAAGAAGAGAATGAATCTGTGCAGCATAAATCTTGCGTATGCAAAAGTGAATATGATAGTCATGTTCTTTCTCCCCAAGAAAAAGAGAGCCTGGCTTCTTTATCCTTGGTGTGGCTGCAAGGAAAAAGGACACGGTTTTGCCTTTTGAAGTACAAAACGTTTCTGAAAAATGCTTAAATCCCGGGGGATGTATGAGAGGGAACACCTAACCCCCTGGGACCAGGCTAATGGTTCATAATCCTAGCAGCAGGGCTGACACCTGAGCCTGCTTGCCAAAAATCCTGCCCTACTTCTGCATTTAGTCATCCTGAAGCACTGAGCTGAGCACTTAGATGAGGCCTAGATTTCAGGTCTGAAATGTATGGCAACTTATTCATCATTTAGGTACAGGTGATTGGTCTGCTCTTTAAAAATATACGTAATATTTAGAGGAAGCCACCTTTTGTGTAGTGGCCGAGAGATTAGAGCTGATCCGCAGGACCCGGAGTCCTGGGCTCCGCATCCTCCTCAGCGCCTCTCACCCCTCCGAGGAGTGCCTTCCCCACCGGGGCGCCTGGGCTCCACCGCGAGCCCCAGCCCAGGGCAGGCCGCGGTGTGGCACAGGGCTCTGGTCAGTTCAATACGAAGATCCCCCTTCTGCAGTGCGGCCCCAGCCTTGGATTCCCGACCTCAGAGCAGCTTGTGAGCTTCGTGTTAGGGAGCAGCTGGAAGGGAGCAGGGCTGGAAGCCTCCCAGGGCAGCACTTCTCCGAAAGGGAACTGAGTCATGCTCCCTTTTTGTTTGCTATCTCTGTAGCCCTATGAATTGTGCATTTCTCTCCACACAGTAGCACAGCTTCAGCTATGACTCCCACCGCAGTTTTGCTTTGAGCCTGGTTGCTAGGAGATGGCAGCTCGGAGTTCAGGTCCCCTTCTCACCACAGCTAGCAAAGACCTTGCGTCCCAAATTTTGTGCCTCTTCACCGTGTATTGCAACAAGGGGCCAGAACTCGAGCCTCCCACTTCTTGGCCATGTGCTCTAATGCGTGGGCTGGTACGCACCAAGGGCCCTGGCTGTGCCCTCCGGCCAGGCTCTGCTCGCTGTGCTCTGCTAGAAGCTCAGTGCATCAGCTCTGCAAGAAACTCACTGTTAGGTTTTCAGTGCATTGACTAGAGGGGGCTCTGGAGCACGTGTAAATTCAGGGACGTGCAAATTTGCGGGTTCCAGACTGTCAGGATAAGGAAACAGGCCCTGAGATACTCTGCTCAGCTGTAGGAGTTAGTCCCCTTTGCACTGCACCCCTTGAACACAGTCCAGTCCTTGATAAATTTGCAGAAGAGCCCTTACTGATCTTCGCGAGAATAAAATGAGGCTCTGAGTGAGTCTATGGCAGGAACCATCCTCTAGTTTTAGACATAAGCATACAGAACATCTCAGCCTGGAGAGTGTTAGAGATTTGGACAGTGAGTTAAGCTTTGTTGCCAAGAAAGAAATTTACTGTATAGCTTATGAATATTTTCTCAGAGAAAAGAATACATTTTCTCTTATAAGAGACAGCAGTGACCTTTGGAGATAAAAGGTAAATGATATTAAAGTTGAATTCCTGGCAAAAATACATTGCAATTTTGGCCCTTTGTTTAAGTCTATAATTACTTAAGAAAATGCATAAGAGACCAGTTTGGCCAACTCTCTTAAAAATGCAAAGCTGTGCCTCAGCTCATATTAGTGCCCAAGAGGCCCCATTCTGATTGTTTATGGAATTAATTATCTGATGGCTCAGTGTTCTGTATTAAATATTAAAATTTCTGTTAATAATATATATACCATCTCCTGAGTCATGTCAGTTGTGCCCAAGTCTCTTTCACCAATAAATATCTACAAGACAGAGATATCTTCATCTCTGAAAAATTGGCAGTGTCTTATTTGAGAGGTGGAACTGGCAACTGCTCCTAATGCAAAGAGGAAAGCTGCTTCAGAACCCTTTTTTGCTTCAACACAGAGACTGGACGCTGTTTGAACTATTTGATCCCTCTGTGCTGGTATATACATTCTTATTTTTAAGTAAACACTGTAAAAAAGGTTTGAGATATTTTATAACATTCTTAATAAGGTTGGTATATTTAGCAACCATAAAAGGGTTGTGCAGAAGAGAGAGACATAAAATGGACAAAATCTTACACAAAGGAGAGATAATTTTAACAGATCATTTTTCAGTTAGTTACCCTAAAAAGGTCTGCAAACATTCTCATCTCTGTTTTTTTTAAATACTGATCTTCCATAGATCCATTTTATTTGAAATTACTGAAATATATTTTCATCACATAAGAATATAAAGTCAGGCCTGTAAAAAAAAGTCTGCAGGTTAAAAGAAACAGAGAAAAAGTTCAAATACATTTGCAGACTAAATCAGAAATTCTGGCACTCATGTCCCTGTGGTGGGCTGAGCAGTCACACACTGATAGTTTTCCTTGTTCCCAACTACTAAAACACATTAAATCTTCTCTTAATGCTTTTTTTTGTTTCACCTGTGTCATTACTAAAGTTGCCACAGGGGCATTCTGTGATCATGAGTGGAGGTGAGGTGCTCTAAGCAGTAGCTATGGTAAGTGCAGATGGGGAAAAATATGCTTTCACCTGAAACGTGATCTCATTTAGGGGAAAATTGGAGGGCATTTTGCTAAATCCTGTTAAATATTATGCAAGCATCTAAAAGGTAAACAGGGAGCATTGAGGGGAACTTATGGTGTACAGTTGCTGCTTATACAGAGATGACAAATGCTTTCAAGTCATGTTTGTAGAGGCATCCTTGCCACTTGGCCCTTTGTGGATGGACACTCACTCAGCCCTCTGCAAACACAGGAAATGCTGTTTTATTCCATTCCTCTATTCCTTCTGTCATTTCTGAGGCTGATACATCAAAAGAAGTAGTTGGTGCATTCTGTATTCATTTGTCTTATTGAGAAAGATATGATTCTCTGGCTCAGAAGAGTCACTCAGAAAGTAATGGCTTTTTTCTATCCTTTCCCACGTATTTCCGGACAGAGTTGCGTTTTGCAGGAGACTGAGCTCTTTAGGGCGAGAGGATGCATCTTCTCCTTTGAGAAACAGCATGGTTGGCTTGTGGAGCACAAATAAATGAATATTCTCAGATTTGTAGGAAACATGTATTCTTGCTTATTTCCATTGTTTCTTTTCAGCTGATATTTGGTTAATCAGAAACACATCTGTGCTTGTTTAACATGTATTATACTTTTCTGAAAGCAATAGATATGGAGTCTTAACAATGGAAAAGACCCTCTTGTGCAAGGTAAAATGTAACAATTATTCAAAACCTTTCCTTGTTTTTGCAGGACGAGGCAGCTCCAGCTGACAAGCAGTACAAACAGGAGCCAGCCCAGGTCACTTACTCAACATCAGCTGTTTCCAGCACACAGGAGGTGTTGTACATCAATGGCAACGGGACCTACAGTTACCATAGTTACAGAGGGCTCGGAGGTGGGCTGCTAAATCTCAACGATGCTTCTAGCAGTGGTGAGTTTCCTCACAAAATGTGCCTGTGTGTATATGTGCTCATGTGTACATTTCCCCCTGCTGTACAGAAAGCTAGTCCAAGGGGTTCAACATCCATAGGCTATTATCAGATAATGAGCAGGAACAAAATCCCGCAAACAGCTACTGCTGAGCAAAATACTTGCTCACTGCATGTTAGTCTCCTTTCAGTTTCCAGGGACTAATTCACAATAGGGCGAGACTGAACCTGAAGTCTCTAACAAAGCTGCGTAAAAAAGTGCCAGGTTAGATCTTCAGTCGATTTGCATGACTTTATGAGGACCTACACTGTCATTATTGTCCTCTCCTGTACTGATCACGAAATGAGGCCATTAGTATTTTTGTGGCTGGAGTTTGAAAACACTGAACTCCATATTTTGTAACACAAATGAATTGACCTAGATTTCGCACATGGTCTCTCTAGCTACTTTAATTTACTGTAGATAAGGATCTGGCATACCAAGTGTTAAATGAGAAATCAGCATATCCATCTATATTCTAAACTTAAAATGATGCAGGTAATTATGTGTCACCATGAGGCTGTATGCCCCTCTGAAAAAAACGGTGGTGTCATTTATTTAAACAACATTCTTTTCTTCTTACATTAGCAAGCTTTTGTAACAAACAGATGTAAGCGTATTGTATTATTTGTTTGAAATAGTCCCCCATATTGATTTCATACAAATTCAGAGCAAAGGAAAAGGTTTGCCCATTCTGGTAACGAGGGTATTGTCTGTCTGTCTGAGAAAAGTGATTACTCTGGAAGCCTGAGGGTCTCTGGCCTCCAAGAACGGTATTTAAAAAATGTCTGAGAGGATGGAGGAATCCCTGGGTTTTTGTCCTGCCTGATCCCTCTGTGGCCGAGTAGGAGAGTGCTGCTTCAAGTACATGGGCTGACTTAGGCAAGATGGTAATTGTTCAGCTATAGCCTCTATATTCGACATGCTAAGCAATTTTCAAAACGCTACCAGTGGTGCAGCCTGCAAGGAGCTACTGGTATGTGGTGTCCTGGTGACCTTAGGTCATGTCTGCTCCCTCAGCCCCCACCCCCAAAATCCTCAAAGGTCTGTGAATCATTTGCATTAAGTTTTCAAAAGGCTTTAAAAAGATAATATTTTAGTTGTCAAAAGCCTTTGACTTGAAGAGAGTGAATAATGATTACAATTGTTTCCATATGCATGAAGAACACATCTGAGGTACTGAATATGATCTCTGATCAATTTTTTTTCGTAAAAGTAAGACAGGCTGTGGAAAACTGGTTTCTTGGGAAAATGCACAAGAACTTTAAAATTGTCTTTTACATTGTGGCCAGAGAAGATCTGAGCCAGTTCCCACTAAAAGCAGTTGGCATTTGCTCTTTCACCCAACTAAGAGTAGGATTAAACTCCCCATGTGTTATTTGTCAGCAGAAGCCATCAGAATTGTCCTGGTTTACATAATCTTAAACTGTGAGGAATCACAACTGTTTTGTGTACTTGTTCTTCCCTGCAAACCTCTTGTAATAGGATACATTTCCATAACTCCCTTTTTTCAGTGAATTGTGGGATTTAGGCAAAAACATTCTATGTCACCTCAGCATGCAATTTTAAAAAATGAGGTACAAATTCAACATCATAAATTAGCATTACTTTCTGATTAGAAGCAACATTTTCTGTGTACCTTTAACATAGAGGACTCCAGTGTTTTTCACAATTAAAACTTAAGATGGGTTTTGCAGGACAAACAGTTGTTATTCAGGAACTGCCAGATGCTGCACAGCTAAGGCAGCCGGGGAACTGTACAGTGCACTGCATTGCTGGGGTGAAGGGACCAGTGGATGTTTACGGTTTGCATACTGACATATGCTCAAACATTTCTTCTTCCTTGCCTTTCCCTACTTGCACTGGAAAATTTTGTCTGTATGTCCTCTTACTTTGGAATATTAGTAAACCATTATACCTCTGCCAGATGGTTGTGCATAGTTGGAGTGTTGCGCAATGGTGTCTGTCTTCTCCACAGGGATCCTACAGGATCCAAAGCACATAAGCTCCATGAACCAAAAGTCTGTGTGCCAGCACTTGGAAACCAGTTGTTGATGCTAACAATCTAGCTGGCTGCTGATTTGTGACCCACTTGCCATTTCAGGAAGATCATTAGGAAAGTTGTGGAAAGGCAACTCCATCAATTTCTCAGTTTCATTGACACAAAAGCAATCAGTAGCCAACCTAATTATCTCTGGGCTATTGAGAGTAAAGTGCTCTGGCCCCATTAGCTGGTTTCCCTACAGGAGAAATGGGAGGACTTGGAGGCCAGTTCTTTGGGATCTGTCAATCCTCTCTGATATGTCCATGGATATTTGCTTTTTCGTTTGTGGACTAAGAGGAGTGGATGGAGTTGCAGTTGAGAGGGGTAACCATTGCCCTCCACAGACCTCCTAGGACAGTTGTTTGCAGTCGTTATTCTGTTTAAAGGACTCTCGTTCCAAACATATGCAAGGCTGTTATGATGGTTAATGAGTTCCCTCTCTGGAGAACAGGATATTTGCTTGTGAATTGTTTTCAGGACCTAAGAAGTCATTTAAGAATGCATTTCCTTTTCAATTTAGTAAACCATCAAATGTTCTTGTCACGTTTACAAATGTTCTTCTAGCATAAAAATAAATATACACCTCAGTCAGGATGTGTGTATAAGCAAATACAGTCTGGTTTTGTGTATCTGCTATAACAGAAAAAAGGAGAAGTTGCAAAACTATCTAAAACTCACTGCTTGAATACCTATTTCTGGACCTTCCCCCACAGTAATATGACTATGTCCAATTAGCTCTCCTCTCTAATAGTCCAGCTGATGTGTGTATTTTGTATGCCGTGACTCATTTAATTTGGTTATTTCCTCCCTATAAAGTTGGTCCCTATTCAGATCCCATCTTACAGACTTAGCTATCTGCTTGCCCAACTGTTTGGTGACTCTGGCTCAGGGACCTCTCTGTGCCTGCTGTTGCAGCGCTTCCCCCCTCAGCCTGTCCTTCCACATGGCTAATTACAGAACCATAATTAGCTCCTTACACAACTGTAAGGGGCAAGCCTTCATGCAACTGCTCAATATGAGAAAGCAGAATGCAACAGCTTGTACAGTGACCCCTCTTTTATTGTGGGCAGGAAAAAAGCACAGCAGGAAAAGGCTTGGGCTTACAGCACCAAGGTCTCTTTTTTTTTTTTTTTTTTCCCCTGCTTTTAAACCCTTTAGGCCAAGGCAGCTTGGCTGGAAAGCTTCACCCCATCACCAAGCAATCTGTGGGTTGACAGAGCCTCTGTCAGCCTATACATGAGCTGGGGAGAAGCCTTCGGGCACGTCGTCCTTGATTCTTGTAGATGCTAAAGGAGAGCTGCTCTTTGAGAAGGGTAGACTTCCACGGCTCTCTTTTTAAGACTAATGCAGGTCCTGCTACAGAACTGAATAGAGAATCTCCAAGGCAGGATAGCCCAGTGGGTGTGAAAAAAATTGCTTGCCAGCTCCTAGCTAGCCACAAAGGCTTCATCTGGCCCCACTCCATCACACCTGGACTGAGCTTGGAGGGACGCCCAGCTTGAGGGCAGGAGGGTGAGGACAGGAGACAGGCTGCTCTTTTGGGAGCAAAATCTCTTGCTGCCACCAGAAGCTGTTGAAGTCCCTGCATGCTGCCTGAGCCTCTCCTGACAGCATGGGATCACCCCTTCTCCCCACATGTTTCTGTCCAATGGGTCACTGTCCGCCCTTTCCCCATGACTGTCAGCTGTCAGCACTCTCTGAAGCCAGGGCGGGCTTATCAGAGCCTTGCTCCCCACAGCCACTCTGTTTCCTGAAGTCCATTTTCCCTAAGAGGTGTGGAAAGTGTTTCTTCTGCCATTGATGGGTTTCCTGGAGGTGATTTGGGGCTGTTTCTTCTGCATCACTGCCTGGTTTTCCAGGCAGAAATGTCAGTTGTTTCCCTTTGTGTGTGTAAAAAGAGAGGGTCTTTCAGACTCAAAGGCAGACTGGCTGTGCAGGACATGCCCTCCTGTCATGGTAAGACAAAGCATCTGTTGTGTCTCCGTTTCTCTACACAGATCTGCAGCCTACCTCCACCACAGCCTCAACTCAGCACTGCATCCCAGGCACCACAAACGTCCAGTCCCCTTCCAGCTCAGGTGAGTCTTCCTGGTGAATCTGAATATGTTCACACCACAAGCAAATCCTGAGCCCTGGCAGGCTTCTCTTTCAGCCTCCTCTCCCATGGGCGGGCCTGCAGACCATGACCAATGGCCCCATGCTCCAGCTGGTAGCTGTCAGACTCCTACCACACTGCTCACCTCTCCCTGCTGCTCCCTTCCAGAGGCCCAGAAGGGCTGCGCTCTCCCAGCCATTCCCCACTTTAGCCTGGCCTCTTACCCAGGTGCAAATCAGCCTTCCTGGTCCTTCTGCCTCCTGGTCCTTCAGGTGGTGCAGCCCTGCTGAAGACGATGGGGGTAGATGGAGGAAGGTCCTGGAACTGATGCTGCTGAGCCCCAGTGATCAGCATGGCTGTGCTGCTCTGGGGCAGGGAGAGGAGAACTGAGCACTCTTATCCACTTTTGCATGTGACAGTAGGGGGGGGGTGCCTCATTTCTGCACCCTCAGATTGGGTGAAGTTATAACCTTCTGTAAAATCTTGGCATTTGCATGAGCGGTAGTGGCTTCTTGGCAATAAACTAGGAAAAAACCCAGTCCAGCTGAGAATATCCAGTATGTAGCTAATTCATAAAGTGCTGACTGGGTTACCCGCAGCATTGCTGGCCATGATGTAGGGGTTGAATGGGATTTTTGCTGTGGTTGCTCTCTCCAGCTCTTCTTTATACCTCTACTCTTGCACAGTCTTCTGTGTTCTCAGTGCTATCCTGATGACATCAAAGTGAGAGAGAGAGGAAAGACAAAACAGCTTGTCCCTAACACAGCTGGAGCCTGGAGCATGAAAAGACACAGAACAAGAGTGTTAGAGCTAGGAACCTGGGAGAGTGTGTTTAGTCCCATTTAAAAAAGGCAAAATGTAGGGTTGGGAGAAGTTAAATGGTTTGACCTATGTTGTGGCAAAGGTGGGAATTTCTCACTGGGAAATGCTGGCTGAATTTGATATTAAGATTATGCCCACATTCCTCTTCCGCCTTCCTCCTCCTCTTCAAGTGATCGGATACATGCCATATGCAAATATTAGTCTGCTCCCACCATAGGAATGGAGATGGAATGTCTGCGATAAATTGGGCAGTATCCTACTTTTCTACCTTTGCACAAAGCTCAGGAGACAGCCATTAAGGCAAGACAGGTGTATGCCACATAACTAATCTCATACGGTGGATAGGAAACATTACTGGAGGACCTCACATAATGATTTCATCACAAACTACTGTGTTTGATGATTGTTGAAAATGCATGATATTCAGTGGCTATAGGCATTTCTGTGTTTTCGCACTTCTTTCCTCAGGCAACACAGCAGTTTATTCTGCTGTCTAAACTAGCTGAAGGTACGTTTTCCAGAGGAAAAGGTGTAGAAGGGAGAAAGAGGCTTAAAAGGTCCAATTCATTAGTCCCTGTTTTCTTCATCTGAGATCTGGCACTTGAAACAATAGTTTTAGGCACATCTGTTTGAAGGCGGGAGGAAAAGAAACATTGACATACATAATATCACAATAAAACATTATTGCAATAATGAATACATCTGATTTGGAAAAAGTAGCACACTTTTATAGTTGTTTCTATTTAGTTTTATTGGAGTATATGAGAAGCTAGTATATACTCACTCCTAAAGCCACTCATGGAGAAAAAAGGGGAGAGGAGAATAGGTGCAATAGAAGAGATACACAAGAGAGATTTCAAAGCATGTGCAAATGTATTTTTCTATAAGTGCCACTGTTTTTTACGTTTTCACTGATGGAAAGGGTTGCTTAACTATTAAGGAAAATGTAGAAGCATAGATGCTTAAGCACATATAGGTTTTTAAAATAATTTTTGTTATTTTAAATTATTATCTGCAATAGTGATAACCATTTTGAGGGTCACTGACACATTTATTATTCTTTCAGTAGTTGTTAATTATAAGATTGGTAGCTACCCAGTGACAGCATACAATTCTTAAGGGATTTTTGCTGAGACAGTTGATAGTGTGTAAGCAATCAGTAACAGCACATCTACATCTGACCCATATTTTGGAATTTGATATAAATCATGTTACTAATGAGTAGTGCATGAGGCAATAACTAGTTCCATTTAAGTCTTGCAATTTACAGAAAAGCCATTTGTCCCACAGTGTATTTAATGACAGATATTCCTAGCAGCTAATTTGATAAATGATTGTCTAGCACATGAAGAGCGGGTTTTCAGAGTTCTCATATTCAGCTTGATGTGGTTCCAACAAGAACATTTTCACCTCACAGGGGAAATTAGGTCTATGTAACTGGACTGAGGTGATAAATCGAAAATATTCCTGTGTTAAAGTGTCAATCAGGTGGCCTGGGCAAGAAGCAGAGGAACAATACTTCAGTGTTTTGAAAGAGTGTAAAAGAAAGGATCTGTCTCAGCAATTTGTTTAACTCAATGCTTAAGAGAATGTTGTGCTGTTATAAAAACATGGGAGGTGACAGCTGTGAGTTACAATAGTATGCACTAGGAGAAATAAATAAATAAAAATAAGTATCCTGTCTTCATATCTGTGATATATGCTTAATCTTTGCTTGCACACACAGACATTGTGGAACCTGATAATGTTTTTAATCAAGATTTTTAATTGTCCTGAAGTACTCCAGGATAGGGAGCAGTATGCTAAAATGTGCAGTATCACCTTGGAGGAACCAGACACTGCAAAATTCTTTACAGAAATATTCAGATTTCCCTCTGTATAAGGATACACTTCCTTGTTCCTGTGAAGACTGGCAGCTTAATAAGTAATGTTAAGTACACTAAAGAAATAGTTCTATTTAAAGTAAGGATAGTTATTAAAAAAAATGGTGGTGAAGCTGTTCAGCTTTCTCCTGATTTGGTCATCTGTAGTGATGGCTTCTGGAGATAGAGGTTCACAAAGTGTCTACCTTAACCAGCTATTTTAAGCCTTCAGAATATCTGTGATTTATTTGCCTGTTTAAAGAAATGTGCTGGATATTTATGAGTAAGATTTAAGTTCCCATGTTTCAATAGCTGATTTGCATAAAATTACACAGGAAAAATGTACACTATAAGGTGCATTTATTCCTTATTTTCTGAATGACCAGGTATGACTGATGAAGCTACAGATAAGTTACAGCATTTTTACCATGTAGCAGCCTGAACAACCTTTAAGAATCAGTAATACTGCCAGTGAGTGTCTATCATAGCTATTAAAAGCTGCAACCATCATAACTATTAAAAGCTGAGACCAATGTAATACATCCTAGGGCTAGTCTCTGAGTGCGGTGTTCTCCCAGATATAAAGCTTGGGCTATCATAGGCAAGCTTTGGAGGTGAGGTGTAGGGGGTCACGTAACATAATTAAAAGAAGAACCAAAATTGTTATCCCCACATCAAGCATGGCTTGTTCTCTTTCTGTCCAGCTATCTGCCAGCACATGCAGCTTCCCTTCCTGAAAACGCACGGGTGTACTCACTGTCCTGAAACCACAGCCATGAACGCTTTTCTGTGTGTGTGGATTTCTTTGCTTTTTTGCTCAGGGGGCTTTTCTTTGAGGGGAAGGAGGACAGTACTGTGACTTGTTAAGTGCAAGGCAGGAGTTGGAGGGTGAAGTAAAATCCTGTTTTCTTAGTATATAGCAATAAAAGAAAAATCAAGGAGTTTGAAGTAGCTGGCGTAAGTTAAAATCAGAGATTTCTTATTTCCTTTGTATACAAGAACTTTGTATACATCAGAAGTCTCCCAGACCAAGAGGAGTTCTGGGTCCTGATGATTCTCTGTGTATGCAGACTGCAGATTTGCACTTGCACAAAACTTTATTTCCAGTACCTTCAGGGATTCAAGCATATATATTCTGAAGAGTTAAAAAACTTTCCTTATGATAGTTATCCAGACATCTAGGAATACAGGGCCAGATCTTCAGTTTGTGTAAATCACTGTGACCCTATAGACTTGTGAGGAGTTACACAGATTTATGCATGCTGGACATCTTGTCTTCCCCCAATTTTTCCTTTCAGAGCAGTGCTTTTACTTTGTGTCATCATTTTTTGTAAGAAAAACCCCAGAGATGTAAGCAAGCACATTTCTATGTATTTTCTACTTATGAGTGAAGTAAACTTAATATCCTATTCAATCACTTAAAAATCTGGATTGCCAATGAGAAAAGCCCTTCAGTTTAGTTTCGGAAAAAGACATGCTCTGCTGCAGCAGCTCTGTTCTGCTGTATATTGTGTGTGTGGTTTTGGCTGTGACATGAATGAGAGACAAGGAAAGAACATAAAAGTTAAAGTAGTTTCATATGGAGCACAATGCCCTCAATGTGTCAGTGGTAGCTTTTTCACTACTGCCTCAATAAATATAGAAGTCTTTAATGGCTTCTTACAACCATTCAGTCCAGCTGGCTTTATGATTTGTATACCCTTCTTCTCTGTGCTGGGTTAAGATTTACTTAGAAATATTCTCTGAGCTTCTTCACACTGTGGTCGTTTCCCTGCAGTGTGCGGTCACACAGAAACAAATGCACCGAGCTAATTGTCCTTTTATTTATCCTTTGTACACTGGAAGTCATTTAAAAGTCAGTTCATTTATGCCAGTGTAAAACTGGATAATACAGTTGTAAGGCTAAGTGCCGTTCAGGCTAGTTGCGTAGTAGGAAATAAGATCTAATAGGACCCTTTCTGTTTGAGTAGTTTCTTTTCATAGTCCCAGCTCTGCTTTCATTCACTCAAGGGGAGATTTTCATTAACTTCAGTGAGTGTGAGAACACGGCAATCTCCACATTCTTTGTGGTCTCAGCTGTATCTCTGCATAAACATAAAAGAAAGAAATATAAGTAAGGTTTATGACCAGATCTTCAGCTTCTGGAAATCAGTACATCTCTTTCCATTAGTGCTTAGAGTCTGGTTTTGAATCTTGTGATTCTGGTGGGATTATTTAGGAGAACCTCTAGGATATGAGTCAGTGTGTTCTGTATTCTACAGGTGAATATGCTAAATTTTAAAATTATTCCAGTCTTCTTAGGAAGCAAAGTCCATCCAGTGAGCCAATGCTGAGAAATCCTTGGCATTGACATACATTGTCCAGATGAAATTGAACAGTGACGTTTTTCTCATAGGAAAGCAAGATACATAGCTTTGGATAACTTGAGCCCAGTTTCCAGGAGAGTATTAAGATTAAGATCAAGCTAGTCTGATCTTCTGCCTGCCAGAAGTATAGATTTGCTACACTGTCAAAATGAATGAGCAGTACTTTTCCAGATTTGCACATAATAAACTGCTTGGTAGGTATACTTGCCATCCGTATCCTTCCATGTTTAAAGAAGTCCTCAGTCCAATTCTACTTGTCGAAATTTACAGTCCAGGAAGAAAACATGTATTGTGTTAAGTGCAAAAGGCAAACATCTCATCAAAGCACCATACATCTTAGCTGATTAATAACTATGGTCAAACGACCAGGGAAATTCCACACAAAGCCGAACTCCATGATGGCAGATGGTTTTGCTGATCGGGGTAACCTGCAGACTGCCCTCAGGAGTGCTGTCTTCCAACGTGCATGGTCTTGAGAATATTCTTTGAGGAAAAGTGCTAAGCATATTGGTATAAGCTGCCAGTGCAACATGGTGATTGCTGCAGGTTCTCTTGTCAGTGTTCAGGCCTTACAAGATCCTTGCAACGTATTGCCAGCTGTATGCAGCCCCGCCAGATGATACTGTACTCCTCACTGTAACAGCCAGATTGTCACCAGCCTAATCTCATTCATGACCAGCTATTTATATAAGTGATCATGTGGCATCAGGGCTAGTCAAGTGAATGACCATTTATCTACGTCTGTAAGGGATTCACAATCTGGCTGCATGCTGATTGAAGCATAAAACGTGAAAAGAGATATCTAGAGAACACAAGTTTGATATTCTGTGATAAAAACTGCAAGTGTGCAGATTGCCGTGAAGGCTATGATGGCAGCTGGAGCTGGGGGAGTCACAGGAGATGAACCTTCTGCCTGCTCACCAGCATCAGATTCCAGGGCAGTGTTGGGGTGCAAGTGGCTTACACTGTTGGCATACCCCCCAGAGGGTAGTTTTCTGCTGGCGGTGGACTTGCCCCTCGTGTTACGTAAGTAGAACTTAAAAGGTATCTGTCATATAAATATAAATCGCTGTGGTTCCTGTCAAGGCAACTGGTAACTAAAGAGTTACTGCTTGTTTCTGCCGCTTCTCACTGGCACTCAGCTGAGAGCAGATTTTTGCTGCTCTGCATTTGTAGCTACAAACCTGTGAAATGTCTCTGGCGGTGGATCTGAAGCTTCTTTTCTTTTCCTTTGTTATCTGCAGGTCCAACAGATCTCAGTATGAAGAGGCAGTTAGCAACCAGCTCTGGATCCTCCAGTAGTTCAAGCTCTAGACCCCAGCTGAGTCCAACTGAAATAAATGCAGTGAGGCAGCTTGTGGCAGGGTATCGAGAATCAGCCGCATTTTTATTGCGTTCTGCAGATGAACTGGAAAACCTTATTTTGCAGCAGAACTGAGTCATGTGACCTTCACACTGGCCTGGTCTTATCTCAGAGTTTCCACTAATGACATTTTGATTTCCCAGAGCACACACTTCAGTTACTGCACAGTCTTTTAGGAGAGTTAATTACCATAATGCCACACTGTTCTTGATCCATAAAGTGATGTGTTAAGGTGCTTCAAGTGAACTTCGACCTCTGGTATTTCCGAGGTACTTTACTGTGTCCAGCCTATTGCTTTTGTTTTAGTGTGTCAGCATAAATATCGAAAAAGTGGCTAGAAATTAACTCATTCTAACAAGTGGAGGAAACAGAAGATGCTGTGATGGCTTAAAAAAAAAAATGGTTCAAGATCCAAGTGCAATATTAGTGGAATGTGATACTGACTCATTGGACTTAAAGCTGCAGTATATGGCAAAACGTTGCCAAATGTCCTGTTGCTACAGGGCACAATTGCAATTAAAAGGATCTTGTATTTTAAAAAAATGTAATTTTTATAAAAAACGAAACAAAAGATTTTTGTTTTCATTCAAGATTTTTCATTTTTACTTTGGTAAACTTTTTCACTGGTCCTGAAAATGTTTTGAGGAGCTATTTTAAGTCCCCCCTTCCTCTCTTGAACCCCTGACTGTGCCCTTCTCCCCAACTTCATATTCTTTCTACAACAAGTAACTCTTGATGCTGGATAATTCTTCCCCCGTGTACTGTAAATTGTCATCTGTGGAATACCTTCCAAAGGAAGCATGCATTTCCTGCATTCATGCCATTCTCAACTCCATTCTGTAATATATTGCAGCTTTATTAGCAATTAATAAAGAGTTGAGGTTTTTTTAAAAAAGACATATCATTGAGAAAAAAAAAGATAAATTGATTTCTTACAGTGAGCTCATCTAACTCCATGATCACTGCTGCTGTCCTATACAAGTCCCTCTAGTTGTGATTGGACGTAGATGATGAATGTTAAGAGGTTGCAAGTGACAATCTGAAAATTTGCACTCTTGTGTGTATTTATTTTTTTTTCCTTAATTTAAACAAAATTCTTACCAAGGAATGTCATTGACACTTCTGGTATGATTTGTATAATTCCCAGGCCTAGCTAAAACCTGTACAAAACTGTAAATGGATGCAGCTGCAACTATAATAAAACTCTTCTCTCCCCTTCCCCACTCTTCCCAACCCCTCTATTTCTTATTTTATAATATTGATTACACATTAATGGTGTTTTCTTTGTGCACTACGGCAGGCTTATTTTTAAGTATATAGAAAAAAGTACTTTAGTTTATGCTTACTGTACTATCTGTTCTGTTGTTTAGCTTTTGTTGAATAACAAGTTTCTTGTGCATTCCTAAATTTGCCTTATTTCATGTACAAAATTTTATGTAATTCTGTTTTTGACAATGAGTTTAAGGCATCAGTGATATTTTATATCTACTTGTTACATATAGTTTTCCAAGTAATGACTGTGATTGTGACCAAGTAATGTGCACTTTTTCTTGTAACTGTGGACATTGCTATGCTTTTTTTTCTCTAGTGTTTCTAGAATTACTGTTGCTTACAGTTATGTAAAAGAAAAAGAACTTTTGTGATACTGTTGGTGAATATTAATGTGAAAAAGCCTATGAAATATGAGTATTTTGGAGGTACATAGATACACAAACATCTCTAAGTTGTGGACTGATGTTCACGTATTTAAATGAGAATTCAAAACCTGAGGGCTGGAATCATTTCCTCTGTTTTGTTTGGGTAAATAAACAGATTTCTGTGTTTAAATACATGATTGTGAAACATTATAACATTTAAACTGAGACAGCATTTAAAGCTATAAATATCATTGTCTTTAGACAGGAAAAAGGGCCTTCCAGTCCAATTCATGCAGACACCCAAAGCTCATTTCTCAAAATTATTGAGTAAATCCAGTAGACTGATCTAGCTGGAGCTTTGTATTAATGAAGAAATTCCTCAGTAAGAGCAGAAGCGGGTGGCCCATAAATCATGAGATCTGAGTCACTAGCATTTTATCATTTTAAGTTGGCTGGAGGCAACACCATTTTACCACTCTACATTTATTCTTAAAAATCTATTGGATGTCTTTTTAAAGGCACCTATTCTTGGATATGAGAATATTGTTGCAAATTCTTAATAGTTGTTACCCATCACTTGAGAGGTGCATTTGCTCCGAACATCTCACCATGCTTGTGAAAACCTATAGCTTGTCTCTGCCATAGATGTGCGGTTGCCTCAGCTTTTGTCTCACCAGGCATTCAGAAGCCTGTTAGGAGCCAAGTGCCTGTTTCCTCCCTTCCGCTTTCAAATATCTACAGCTTCTTCTGTCTGTTGCATGCCAGGAGGGGATGAAGCAGGTACCTTGTGCCAGGTCACTATCTTGGCCTCATCCAAAGAAAAGTTCTGGCATACATCTTCCACAAAGAAGAAGAGTGGCAACTATGCCTAGGTTTCAAAGTTCCATTAGTCCTGTTTTGCAGGGCAGTGTGCCTCAAACTGCCAACTAAGCAGTAACCAGCAGTTTTTCTAAGAGGCTGTTTTCCAGCCAGGAATGCTTTGCAGCTGGACAGCCTCACTGCTTTTCGGCTGTCTTGCTAAATCCAGGTAAGGACAAGAGGCTAGAGGATGAGGAATTAAGAGATTTACTTCGGTGTTCTACCCTCTGACTCTTCTTTCCTCTCCCCCAATTACTCCTTCTCCTGAGGGAGAAGTAGGAAAGTTGGGGGGTCACCATATGATCTTCAAGGCCTATGGCTAGTTTCCCCTTTGTTCTGCTCCACCCCCCCACCTACTTGGTAGTTCTCCAAGTATGTCTTCTGCAGCACACACATCCTCTCCTTCTGGCTGCCTTCTCTGAAATATTTAGGGCCTTCAATTCTAGGAGCAGTTGATGTCCTTCTCTAAAGGCTCATACAGATACTTAGCTTTCAGTCCTGAAGTGGTTTATCTGTGCCAAATTCCAGCATACTGATGGGTTTTTTACTCTATAGCTGTTTCCACCTCTAAGTACAGGGTTTATTCATCTCTTCTTTGGAACAATCATAGATTCAACTGTAGTTTTAACTTCCTCTTCTTCTAGGAGGGTGCTGAAATTTGGACTCATCCTGTGAAGGAATGACCATAAATCTCAATCCACTTTTGTGTGTGCAAATCTAGATCCAAGCATCGCAATTAAATTTGCCCTCTTGGATCCTGTATAGGTCTCAGAGCCACTTACTCTTTGCCTGCTTTGAACCTCCTAAGGAAGTAAAGGCACAGGTGTAGAAGATCTTGCTCCAGCTATAGACTGAGTCAGGTGTCCAGAAGTAACTTCAGAGTTATTTCTTTCTCTTATCCACATCTTCTGTAATCAATGCCTGATCACCTCAGCCTAAATATTGCTGTTAAGATAAGGCCAGTCCCTTCCAGCATGGGCATGTCCCCTGAGTATGACTGCTTAAGGCTGCCTTCAGAAAAGTGTTATCCTTATATCCAATATCTTTATTAAACTAGTACTTCAAGTTGATGGATGTCTCACTACAGAACCTCATCAGTGCAGCCTGGAAGGTGCTGGTCTTCCTTGAGACAACCTCACATCTTCCCAGCTATCCTGGAGTTTCCTTGGGAATGGTCCTGTAAGACCTTCAGTCTTCAGGGTGTTGCTGGAAAGGGAGGGGTGGTGGGAGAATGTCATATAATGTCCCTGAATTAAGTACCAAACTTGACCATGGTCTCAGTGAGTTGAGTCTCTTACATCCACACTGGGAAGACAAGCCATTTTTCCATTCTTCTCTCTTCTCTCTCTGATTTCCAGGGTAGTTTTCATTGATAGGGCAAGCAGCTGTGGGTAATAGCCTTAAATGCAACCTTAGGCTGTGGAATTGGACAATCCAACCAGTTTAGCAACTAACCAGATTTGTTTACTGCTTTTGATGCCTGGAAACTGGAATCGGAACACATGAAAAGAGATCTGGAGTCAAAAGTTTTTATCCAGATTGACACCTTGCTGCCTGTCATCGAAGGAGACCACCACCATATCAGCCATGATGAGTATCAAAAGCTACAGAAAGACAATGCATAGGTAAGCAAATATTTGACAGTTCAAAACATGCCCATCCTGTATGGAGAATGAATTTTCTGAATGACAAAAATCAGATGAACATGTAGTCAACCATAGCTATAAAACTAATTGGAAAACAGTTTTACTGAAGGGATTGGATATTCTTGCTGTAATGACCTGAGTGTCTGCTGAATACAGTTTTAAGTGGAGGTAAGTTTTGTGGGTAAAACTCCATTGAAATAAGGAACAATTTCATTTCTTTCAAGTTCCTAGCACTGTGTTAAAATCTTCCCATAAATTTGTTAAGAAGCCTCTGAATTTGGCTTTGAGTGACTTGTGAGACATTCATAAGGAAGGCATATGTTCTGCTATATAAAGAAAAGCAGATCTCAGTAGATCCTGGAGTCAGGATCTAGCCCTGACTCCAGCCACTACTGAAGAACAGTTACCAGCACATGAAAAAGAATTGTGAAATAATGGCAGAAATCAAGCAATGACACACAGATGACTGCTGGAGTAAGTATGTAAGAATATAAAATGTCTGTACTGGACAAGACCAATTGTTCACAGCATTGTATTCCATCTCTGATAACAAACCAGATAAAGATGTAGCAGATATAGCAGACCAGAAGAATAGAGCAAGCATATAGCAATGCTCTCTAAGTGCACATCCATGGCCTACGACAACTTGAGGCTGCAGTGGGTTGTCTCTGGCTGGCACATAAGCCCCCACCCTGTCACTCGCTTACTCCCCCCAGCGGCACAGGGAGAGAATCAGAAGGGCAAAAGTGAGGAAAAAAAAGTGGGTTAAGTTTAGTAAGTGAAGAATGAAAAAAGAAAAAGTGATGCAAAGGCAATCACTCACCACCTCCCACCAGCAGACTGATGCCCAGCCAGTCCCTGAGCAATGGCTGCTTTGAGCACACACCCCACCCCAATTCCCCCCACATTTTATTGCCAAGAATGACATCATACGGTATGGTATATCATAAAAAAAACTATTGGGCACAAAAGGCAAATGAGTTGGCTGAGGCCATGCAATCTGTGAATGCCCAAGCCAGGTCTGCTGAGTCCTTTCAAATGTCCTGCCCCAGTAAAGCACACTCCAGATATGCCAAGTGCAGTACATAAAGTAAAAAAATTGGATTCTCTTTTTCTGCTAAGCTTTCCTCAGGACTGGATAGAATGTTGGGGAAGAGGGTGCAGAAATATTTTTTTTTTACTCTAACCCAAATAACCCGCTTAAATCTCTCTTTCACCACTGAAGAAAAGGATCACAAAGGAGCTGGAAAGGCTGTAAAATTAGTAACTGCTTTATGAATAGAAACTTTATGTTGTGCCATCTAATACAGTTAATTTCTCCAAGTGTGGAGAAAGATATTTTATGCAAAGTTTTTTGTTCCCTTTTCTAATGATGTCTGGAAACACAATGGAAAAGAATTCTAATTATTGTGACTATATATATATAATTTGTTTCGTAAGTACACCTTTGCTGTGGTAAGCCAACTATAAAATTATGGTGTAAGGAGAGTTGGGAGAAGGATCCAGTTTACCAATTGCACATAGATAGGATTGTCCTTGTTTTCCCTGAGAGTCTAGGCAACCGTTGACTCAGCAGGGGGGTAGATCACAGTAGCTAATTAAAAAGAAACAGTGTTGCCAATTTTTCCAGGTTTTCTAGAAAATAATTTTAATTTAATCTTTTCCTAATGCTTCCCTGGAAACTTAAATCAGATAATTTTTTCCCTTTTTCCTGCAAGGCTGCTGTTTTGTTATTGTAGGGTTGCTGATCAGTTCTTGGTGCTGGTTTGTTTTTTACAGTCAGTCACAACACAGTGAAGCACTCATAGCAAGGCAAGCACTAGGAAGAACTGGAAAAATAAAAAGGATAAGTATTGTTAATTTTTCAAGCATGTCTCTGTTTAACTGTTTTAAATTAATTTTATATGTGCTTGCAAACTCGGAGTGCTTTAGCACCACAAGCTTGACCTATTTATTTCCTTTTGCATTCTGTAGCAGGGAGGGAAGGATTTTCCATGTGGAGGAATAGCTTCTAGCTGAGAAAAGCTCTTACTGCCCTAGCCAGCAGGCAACCTTATTGGCGTTCATTTGCTGCCCCTGATATTTGAAAATTACAAGCTACAAGGCATGCTTAACTTGCAGATCTGTTCTCTAATAATTAGAGGCACAGGCTAATTTTTTTTAATGTCTTTGTCTAATCTTATTTTTATTCATTTCAATGCAAACGTTAAACTATAAAGAAAGACAAAAAATAAAATTATAGATTTAATATAAATCTTTAATATCCAGCCTACAGTTGAGGTCCACATTTGGAAAACTTTAGTAGTCTCAGTGCTAAAGCACAAAATCATATGATTGCTCCTTTTTTAAAAATTATTAATAGTGTGTGTTTACAGTATATGGAACCCAGATTTCTTCTGCTATGTGGGGAAATCTCTACAGTGGAAATCCACCCTCTTCTTTGGACTAGGGTGTCAAAGGCGGCAGCATGCCCTGTCTATTCTCCCTGCCAAGTTCTTTGTCACTCTGTTAGCTTACAAAAATTGCTGATGAAGGGCTTGAAATCATGCTCAATTAAAAAACTACCACATGGTTATTGACTAAAGTTTAGTGGTTTAAACACCAAATCATTTAGATCCTGGTAGAATCATAGAATCAAAGAATGGTTTGGGTTGGGAGGGATCTTAAAGACCACCTTGTTCCCCCCCCCCACTCCTGCCATGGGCAGGGGCACCTTCCACTAGACCAGGTTGCTCAAAGCCCCATCCAGCCTGGCCTGGAACACTTCCAGGGATGGGGCATCCACAACCTCTCTGGGCAACCTGTTCCAGTGCCTCACCACCCTCACAGTAAAGAACTTCTTCCTTACTTCTAATCTAAATCTACCCTCTTTCAAATTCAATCTATTGCCCCTTGTCCTGTCACTACAGGCCTTGGGAAATAGTCGCTTTCTGTCTTTCTTATTTGTTGAAAGGCTGCATTAAATCTCCCCGGAGCCTTCTCTTCTCCAGGCTGAACAACCCCAACTCCCTCAGCCTTTATTCATAGGAGAGGTGCTCCAGCCCTCTGATAATTTTTATGGCCCTCCTCTCGACTTGCTTCAACAGGTCCATGTCCTTCTTATGTTGGGGGCCCTAGGGCTGAACACAGTACTCCAGGTGGGGTCTCATGAGAGTGGAGTAGAGGGGGAGAATCACCTCCCTCGACCTGCTGGCCATACTTTTTTTAGGCAGCCAAGGATATGATTGGCTTTCTGGCCTGCAAGTGCACATTGCTGCCTCATGTCCTATTTTTCATCCACCAGTATCCCCAAGTCCTTCTCCACTCTCAATCCACTCATCCCCCAGCCTGTATTGATATTGGGGATTGCCTCGACCCAGGTGCAGGACCTTGCACTTGACCTTGTTGAATTTTATGAGGTTCACATTGGCCGCTCCTCAAGCCTCTCAAGGTCCCTCTGGATGGCATCCCAGAGTTATCAATGTTTTGACCCATTACTACATTATGCATAGGAGTGGGCTGTTATGATTACTGTGGGATACTGTAGAAAAGCTCTCATTCCCGATGGCCTTTTGGCTGCTCATTGCATTCCCAATATTTTTGGGCTGAAGAGTTTGTGGAAAATCTCTGTGAAATGCTATAGCTCAGGTATTGAGAGCAGTTTGGGAATGTTTCAGTAGGAGTTCAGAAAACCTTCCAGTGGCAGTTTCTTGTATCACTGTCACTGGGACTTCAGAGCGATATTTTAGAACTTGAAAGAGAATTCCATTGTCAAGATATTGAGAGAAATGTGATTAATAGCTGTCACTCTGTACATCATGCTAGGTAGTACATTTTTGTGATGTGAAAAAGTGAAAATTAATCTTCTTTGCTTAAAAAGGTTCACCTGCCCATCCTAGTCACTATAAAAGGCCTCTTTCTTCTTTTCTTCTGTAAGGGAGAAGGAGAATACTAACAGGGATACTGATTTTTTATTAGCCTTCTATTGCTCCCCACCAATAAGAGGATGTCATTGTTATGGTAATACAGCGTGAATGACACAATACAATGAAAGAAATCAGTAAGCATTATAGTGCCCTGATGAGTACCAAGCCCTGAAACGACTCTGCAGATCCAGATCTGTTTGTTTTAAGTTACTTGAGTCAAGACTCAACTTGACACATTTTGAGTGGGCACAGTTTACTCTACTTGTCAACATTTTGTTCACTAAATTTATATTAGTGAACTACTGGAAAGACTTACCTACAGTTCAAATGTTGCAGATCCTGTCCCAAGCTGTGAATAGCACCTATCGGGGACACTCTTGAATGAGAAAAGGGATGGCAGTTGTTGAACAGAGCAGCTCTCAGGCTAAGAGCTTAGAAAATCTTTATAAAAATAAGAAGCATTCACCTAAGCCGTAGCTTTGCCTGGTTCAGGCTTTGGCAAACCTCACAAACAGGGTGCCCTTATGACAAGGTGAAATTTCAGTTGTAACTGCAACTAAAACATTAAGAAAGATATTCAGCTAAAACAATTGCATCATTTACCTGGATGAAGTGCAGAGTTGATTACACATCTCTCATTATAACAGTTCTTCCAGTGATCACAGCTGAGTTGGGAAGCCTGTACCAAACACTCTGACTATATGTTGCTTTCTAGAAAGCTGACAGCTCTAAGATGAAGGTAAAACGCTCTTTCATTATTGACTGATTCTCCTCCAATTCAAAAAAGGGTAAGCATTTGGTTTGGGTGCAAGACACTGTGTGTTCATCCCCTGAAACTGGCTAACTAATTTGCTAATGTTCACTTGTAAAATTTAGTTGGCGAGTAATAGACTTAGCGTGAACACTAATAAATGGTAAACCACTCTGAAGTGGTCGTTATTCGTGACAAGCAGGTACACTGTGGTAGCTTCTCCTTGTGAATTTTTCATTGTTGTTTTATGTGAGAATATTGCTTTGAAACTGAGGCCAAGGTAGAGGCAAGTGAAAAATTGGCCCAGTCTGGCATGAAACAACCCAAACTGTGTTTTTGCAAGCTGCTGAGCAGCAGCAGTTTTGAAAATCAGTCCCTGGGAAGGGCCCCAGAAGAGGGTAGCTGCTTTTCTCTCTGTTTGAGAAACACTTGGATAATTAGGAATAGGATTTAAGGTAAGTATTGCCAAGACTGGGTCCTGTGTCACTGCCTTCTCTTTTCCCAAAGTGTATTTACAATAAGTGTATTTATGGTAGGAATTCAGCAGAGACCAGACTTCTGCCCAAAGTATTTTGAGAAACCAAAATAATGTAGTGATCTTGTCTCATTTCCTTCAAGAATGACAATATGACATGGTGGAGGTGTGCTGTGTAAAACCCACACTTGTCAAACTAAAGAAGTTTTATTAACAATTAAGCAGTTTTGATTCTGTTCTGCAGATGGCAGTGCTTATTGCAGTGTTGTGTTACATCCAACACTCAAGTAAGACTTGGGTGCTCAGACCTCCGGGTCAGAGGTGCAGAAGGGTTTCTGTGTAGGCAGTTGGTGAGTCTGAGCTAAAAAGCTCCGTCAAGTCTTGCCTGACTAAATGTCACTCATGGGGTCCTTGTGGTTAACCGTGTACACTGCCACGGTGCCTTCTTAACCTCATGCTATATTTTTTCTTACACTTTTGTTTGGCTTCTTTACTGAATTTGTAGGGTTGGTGTTTTCACTAAAGGGCAATGCATATTCTTAAATATTTTTGCTGCCCTCTGTCCTGAGGAATCCATTTAATGAGACTCCATTTACTTTCTCATATTAACCCCTTAAGAATCCAGAAATTCAGTTGTAAACACAAATGCCTTAAAAACACAGGAGTAGCTTCAAAATATGGGTTGCAAAAATCATCAAAAATACCTAGAATGGTTTTACATGATCCCTAGAGCTTAGAGCAAGAACTTTGCTGAGAACATGAAGCAAGGGTAGACAAAGGAGGGTTTATACATTTCTAGTAAGATATTACACTCCAGTTTTTCCTTTCCTCACTGAACAGTAACAGGCCCTTTCGTTTAACATGGTGGGGGTTTTTTTTGCAACCACAATCTTTAAAGGGCTAAGATAAATACAGAAAACCCCCACCCAAAACCAAACTCAAAACATTTTAACAGATGCTTTCACTGGGAGCAGGAAACATATTCAGAAGAAGTCATCAGGCCAGCAATCGGATCAAACTTAAAAACACCGCTAATTTATTCCTCTTAACCTGCAACATGTCTGCACAGGTAAAGGCTTGAAAACTGAGCACCCTATCTGGCATTCATACCCTCAGCTTGCATGGATGTCCATGAGAGCTGAGAATGCCTGCTGCTCTGCAGGTTGGTATGGGAAAGGTGAAAGAAAGCACGTGTCATACTGTAATTTGCCGCAGCTCATCTCCGTGAATACAGGTTTGCCTATGCTAAAACATTTCCCCCACTCTCTGGTCATTTACCCCACTCTAGAATGTGGATATTAATATGACAATCTTTCATGCTTATTTAAGGTATTTTTATGTTTCATCATCCTCCTAGCAGGAGGGAAGAGCAGGGAAAAAGTGTGACATGCAGGTATAGCTTGCTATGATGTTTTTACATTTATAACTGCAACTTCAGTGGGGCACAGCAGCATTACTGAAAGGGGATGATCCTAGTTAGCCCAGGCACCTGACTGACTATCATCTGACATATTACCATTACTTTTAATTAAATTCTCAGACTAGCAGCTTTTTTTTTTTTTTCCCCAGAAAGATGAAACCAGGATCATCAGAAAAATGGACATAGCTGCGAGTGCGCTTTGATGTGTGACAAAAACATCTAAGCGGACAGCTTTTAGATGTAGCAAATGTGTGTGGCATTCGTTTTGAATCTCTCTCTTCAAAGGAGAGGTTATCATGAATTTCTTCAGAGGATGTCACTCCTCAGTCACTTACCCACCCCATTATTAGTCTGTCCCACTGAAGGGCAGGTACCATTCCTGGAACAAGGGAAAGAGATATATTATACAGGCATCAAAAAGAAAATTTTGGGGCAGTGACAGAGGTTTTCATTTGCAGCGCACTCAAAACAAGGAAACTAACGTCTGGGTGTTAGCATCTAGCAAAATTAACCACCTTTTTAACTACTGACATCCAATAATTTAAATAAAATTCCATAATTCTTACTGTTTCTTTAACCACTTTATCTCCTACTACACCAAGAATTTTCACAGGTTGCTGTCTCATGACACCTACTGGCAGAGAGAACCAAAATAAACAGATGCAGCTCTTTCTGAATGATGAAATATATGTTTCTGTCTACATTGGGATTTTTGTTTCACATTGAAGTGATTACTGATGTATGTACATTCACGTGGGCTGCCCAATCACTGCGGCTTGGAGAGGGGTGAGGAGGGAAGGGAGGTGGTGTGTTTAAACACAACAGTGTCTGCAAGGGGCCAGTGCACCCCAGGTCAGCGTGGCCTGGGGAAGTATTGCCTCTCAGCTTCTGTGCCCTGGCATCCAGACAAGCCACTTCATTTTGTGTTTGTCTTCAGTTGAAGCTATAATTCATTTCTGGTTTGCCCTAGTCAGGAGAGCAGAACGCTCACGTAAAAGACACCACTCCTGCCTGAAAAGTGCAGCTGCTGGTTTAGGCTAGTTTTTGGAAAGCAATAGCTCATCACTGAGAAGCAGCTTTAACAGACGTATTCTACACGGGCTGCTGTAGGTAAGCTTGAATTTCTTTTATTTGAGGTAACAGTTGATTCTGAAGACATTAGGGATGGATTGAGGGTGCTGTGAAGGGAAGCAGTGGAACTGAGCTTTAAACCCTTTTGTGTGGTTGTCATTTTTGGGGGTCTCTTTTTGACTTACAGACCTTCTCACCTTATATCATCTGTCCTTTGTTGGGGCTAAAATACCCATATGAACAAATACAGAAAACAGATTTGTATGAACTATAATCAGGCACTGGTGGGTTGAAATTAAAAATACCATATTTTACCCTACCACTCCGTCAATGGGTGCAGAATTTTCTGAAATGTTTCTAAACCAAGAAACTTTTTGGCATGTTCACAAAAATAAAGCATCTTTCCATTCCTCGGTGCTAACTCCATTGGACTCTGACCCTTTCAACCATTTTATTCCAACTGAGATCCGCACTCATACTTCTGTTACCACCTGGAAAGCCACCTGCTTCCTTAATGTGTCTTGGTTTATTATTGAATAGAATTTCCCTATTTGACAGCACACTGGCAGCACTTTCATTCCTCAGGATATGGTTTACCAGTGAGCTATTATCTATGTCTACTCAAGCTTTTGAGATCTAGTCTAGGTTTTCTTCTCTTATTAAACTACCGTAACAATGTCAGTTATCAAATTGTCATCCCTGTTAAGTTCTTCCACTGTGCATAAATCCATTTTCACACTGCACAAGGCAGAATCAAGCAGCTTTTCCAGCAGTTTACAAGCGGTATGTCTGGCCAATACTTCAGCTGCATAAATCATCTTATGTCACAAAAATATGAATGGGAGCTTAGGTATATGGAGAGAGAGACAAGCAAAAGCTAGTAAGGACACCAGCATTTCTCATTTGTTGTTTGGTCTTTCCTTCTAGGACGAAGGAGCACAACAAAAGGAACTTTTTTCTATTGCAGCTTCCAAAGCAGTAAACCATATGGCACAGTCTCCCAATAGAAAAAGTACCTTTTCTTTAACCATTTTTGAAAACTCCAGTTTGAGATGTCAAAATATTTTTTCCCACATGACCATCGCTTTAAAAGCTGTGATTGTATTTTGGCTGCATTCAGTTGGATTTCACCTGGAACAATGTTTCAGCGTGTGTTTTTGTATTGGCCCCTAAGCAGATGCCCCACAGTTTTGTCAAGGAGGAAAATGCAGACCTGAATTTTGTTGTTAGGTTCCTTTTTCCTGCAGCCACATTGCCTCACTGGTTTACGCATGAGAAAACCCCTACTTTCTTCACTTGTATTTTCTTTTTGCAAATGAGGACTTGCTCTTGGATGTTCCTTTCAATAGCAAATTGCCTCTCACCTGAGATAAGACAGTGGCAGGAGCCTTCTTGTTAGATCAACCTCTCCTGAGACCTTTAACTGATGTATTTATTGCGCATTGCAGCCAACAGAGGCTGAACCAGGAAATTTGTCTCCTAAATCTTTGCAGAAAGAGACTGTTTTTTTTCATTAATTTACACCAGATAAGGTGATTTCTAAGACATGTTTTTCCTTGAAAAAAGCTTAAATGGGTAATTATAGCTGCAATGCCACTTCCACTGTCATCTTTCCTCCTGGGTAAAATGTTGTGCCAATTCACACAGGCAAGTTATTTAAAAGGGAGTACCTCTCCAAGAACCAGCTTTTCAGCTATTTTGCATTATAAGGAATCCTTTCCTGATGCCATCCCCTATAGTAGTGCTATTTACAAGCTCAAAGGATGGCTTGCAAGTTCAGGGAACTGACTGTTCAACACCATCCACATCCCCATGCACTGACATTGCACCTCTAAGCCTTAGCAAAAAAGACAGCTGCCACTCTGGATGTCCTGAAGGTCTTCTGAGCATGGAGCAAAGCACCTGCATGGACTTGGGGGTGGAAACAGATCTAGGTATTAACAACCACTACAAAAAAAAAAAAAAAAAAAAAGAAACAAATTCTGTTTACACATCTACATTTAACTCTGTATAAAGACTGCAGGCTGCATTTACATTTGATTCACAAATCCTCACTCTTCTTTGTAGGGTTTTCCCTTTATAAGGTTAGTGACTTAGTGGCCCAGATCCAACAAAATACATAGTATTACTGTGCTCCCCTTCGCAATCTTTTTCCCCATGTCTAAGGGCAAGAGGGAAGGGAAAGGGACTTAAGGAGGGAGGCTCAGCTTTCGGCTCCCAAACTCAGAGCAGCCCCACCTGCTTTTGCTAGGCATGCGGAAACTGTGCCTTTAGGGATCTCAGGCTCCTGATACAGCAACCAATTTTTCACCTCTGTTCAGGCAATCAAAATCTTAAGCTTATCTGGAGCACACAAAATCTGGTGTTTCTTTTCTTCGTGTGCCATTGTGTGTGTAAGAGGAAAGAGTGTGGATCAACAGCTGCCTTTAGTCAACACAGTCAATCGGCTTAAGAATGTAATCATCTAGAAAAAGGAAGGGAGGCTAAACTGCTGTCACTTGCTGCTAATAAAAGTTACAGCATTAAGCAACAGCGGGAGACAGGCTTTTGTTCACTCTAAGTGAGCATTTGGCTCTCTGTGTGCCTTATACTGTGGCAACACTGTACATTGAGAAGGGTTCTTACAATGGACCAAACTTGGAGGAGACATTTATTCAACATGCTACTTACTCTGCCATTCATTTCCAGTGTCCCTGCTAGTTTGGTGAACATTAGCGCTTGAATAAAGCTCCCCTGTCCTCTACCATCTAATTCTGCATTGTTAGGCACAATCCAGTGGTTTTGTTTCTTGGATTTTGAGGGGTTTCTTTTTTAAACAGCAGTTGGTGGAGTTTGGCACAGTAATTACTGTTGTGTCATAAATTCAGCATAATGGCTGCACTGCAGGACCAAGCAGACAGGCTGTGAGGCAGCAAGCCCTTGCTTAAACAAAAGAGAGCTTTGACAAATAGTAATATTGGCCAGAAAAAGTATTATAAAATATTTGCAACAAAGTATGGGCTCAGTTACCTGACAGATACCATATTTTAACACACCTTTCCCTTTTAATATATTATTTCTCTTAGCTTATTTGGGATTGTGGGTTTGGGGGGATTTTAGCCGAGTTTACTTCTCACATAGCAAGCACTAGGAAGAATGCTAGAGTCCTGTTCACCCACAGAAGAGATGAACATTAATTCAGACATCTGCATTGCCTGATGTGACTAAGGAATGATATGGGAAATCAGATGCCTTGGAGCTAGTACTTGCCAGATGATTCACGCCTTTGTGTCCTTTCTGAGACCTTCAAGGAGCTTACCCGTGTTGCCAGTAACTGTGATGTCCACTGTAAACTGCAAGAAGAGAGTAGAATTACTTTAGATAGATAGTGAATAGTTACCTGAAAGTTATTCTCTTTTTCAGTATTGCTAACGTGCTGGGATGAAGCAAGAAAACCAAGGCTACAACAACTGATCAAGCCATGACAAAAGAAAAGTTCAATATCCGAGTACAAGACATGAAAAACCAAAGCCAAATGCAAAAATGAAAAATATTCCTAATTAAAACAACAACTGTCATTGGGTTACTGGCTACTGCTATTCAGATAAGTTGTTTCTAGGAGGAATCCCAAATTGAATGAGTTTTCTACGTACTTTACAAACTAAGTAAATATGAAAATAGTGCTATAGTTGTCTACATAGTAGAGATGATGATTGCACCAAAGCACTTGAACTGGGAGAAAAAAAGCTGCCCTTCCTACACAGAATGTAAAAAAAGGAGGAATATTTTAGCCTGTCAGTGGACAAAGTAAGACTCCTAGACTTTAGTTTATCATTTACATTCCTTCTTTCTCTTATACTATTGTTTCTAACATCATCAATATTTGGGGAGCTTGGGATGACAATCTGTTAAGATTCAGTCAAGCATCTGTTTCTCAGCTCCTCTGAACCGACTCTGCACACCACTGTATATACTGCACTTGGGATTATTAAAAGCATTTAACAACAAGCGGTTAATGTAAGCCAGTGTTAAGTGTATCCGAGATGCTGGGATCAGCCCTTGAAAGAAAGCTAAGTGTGTATTTCAGATAATGCCAGAAGCTAATAGTGGGTGAACACTGACTTTAATTGTAACTCACCGCAGTTTGCTGCCCTGCATGGTGAGAAACTTCTGTCTGCAGGTCAGAAGCCACAGCATGCCTTGAATGCCCAAAGGGTGGTTGCAAAAGCAGCAACCAAAAACTTCTCATTTGAGTTATTCCTGACCACTTAGTGCTGGCCTGGTTAACACTGCCAGAGGCCTTTCTGCCAGCAGAGAAGGACAGGCAAGGCACCCACCAGTAACACTATGCTGGAGTTCATCCCATGTGGGACACAGCAAAGCTGATGGCCCACGGAGGCTCAGGGCAGGGGTAACAGCATCGCAGTTTCCCTTGTGAGGTCTTGAGTTTTCTTACCTGAGAATTAAGTTGCTAATGTCTGGCTGGGTAAGGTACGCAAGTTAAGGAGTTGGGTAAGGTATGCAGTGGCAGTCAGAGGTAAGACGTTGTTCAGCCCAGAAATTGAGCACTTAGCCTGAGATCCTGAACTAGAAGTGACAGCCTGAGTCCGCAGAGCCATTCAAGGAAGGAAAGAAGAGCAGCCTTTAAGCCTGACAGTTATGTGCCTCCCTGGTACAGTAATACCAGAAACATGTCATGGGAAGATTTAAATAGAAAGTGTTCCATTTAATGGGATTTTGGTCACAGTACTGTGGATCTCTTTAGCAGCATAAAATGTACATTCGAAGCACTGCCCCTTTGCCTTAAACTTCTGGCTCATTTTTCTTTGCTAGTGCCTTAATGGTGGGCACTTTTTTCCAAAGGGAGAAATGATCTGCAGCACATAGACAATTTGATGGCTTAACATATTGCACTGCCGACTGCTGAAGGCAAAACACCAACCACTGCCTCCTTGCTTTATCTGTTATATGCTAATTTATGTAACCACAAGAAAAAGGAATTAATTATGGGATTGTACAGTTAATTTCATTGAACAAGAACACTACCCAAGACAACTAATATGGCACTCCTTCCTCAATTGAAGATTTTTTCTCTGGCCTGTATTTTGCTTCTCCAAACCCCTTGTTACTCCAGTCCCTTCTTACTATACTGAAGAAGCTTAGGCTTTGTGTGTGAGACCTGAGATAGGGACAACAGAGGAGGTAAAATGGATGAGAGAGTAACTGGCAAAGAAGACAGGGGAGGGGAAGGTTGGTGAGAAGGGAAGCAGTAAAAGAGTGAAGGTATGTCTACATTTTTCATCAGAACGTCCTTTGCTCTCATGTACCCCAGTTCCAAGTAGGAAATGGTGTGATTCTTGGAGGAGCTGCCCAGTCACACCTGAGATACCCATGTTTCTTTCATTCAACAACCTGCTATCTTTTCTGAGGCAGACAGCAACCCCCAGAGTGGATACTGCTTTCAGCAGTACTGCAAGATTCAAACAAAAATAAATTTGAATAAATTCAGGATATACAGTTCTTCTATTACCAAGAATACACAATTCTTGATCAAGTCCCACATACTATCTGGAGCTCCTTGGAGGCCCTTCCACCCCTCAGACCAGTGGAGCAGTCCCTCCCCACACAGAAATTTGTGACAGCATATTCATTTCCCCTCTTTGGACTGGTCATCGTCCTCCTAAGCAGAAATAAGTCTTCATTCCTCTACTCCACTCCCTGGTGCCCCTTCAAGATTGAAGCTCCTTTTTCCTGTAGAAAGCAATTCCTTAAGCCTGCTTCCTTCTCTGCCCCCTCACTGCCCCCAGCCAGTAGCTTCTGAAGCAGAGGGTCTAATGATATCATAGCAATTCTCTTCTTCCTCAACACCAACTACTATCCACTGCCAACATTTTTTTTGAAGACCCTAAAACCAGTACCTAGTTTTCACTCTGAAAACTTTTCCTGATGCCTTCTACTATTTCTGCACATCCTGCAAGCATTTGCAAACATTCTTGCCATGAACAAATAATACATGGTGCCATGATTAAATGGTGGTTTTAGAAAAGCTAATAGTTACTAAATGTTCAATATTTGCTTGTAGCTATAACACATCTGAAATTTTTAAATGCAGGAGGAGAAACTAAGTAGGATTGGTGTGCAAATAAGTAATACAATGCAAATGTGATATGCAAATCACACTATCTTTATAAAAATTATGGAATTGCCCCATAAATGATACTTTGCACAAACACAGATGTTTGAGGTTAAGGGCAGGGAAAGTAATTCCCAGTTCCAAGTGGTTCATATGGTCTGAGAAGAGAAACTGCAGCCATTGCTTCCACACCTTTTGTTCTTCCCTAACTTTCAACATCTTGCTTTTTCTACTTCTCCTGCCATATCTGTTTTGCTTTCCCTCCTTTCTCCTAACCCCTCAGCCAGAAAGGCCCCTATAAGTGGTTTCCAGCTCAATGCATCATTGTGCATACATGCAGCACAAAGCACATCTCCAGCCTATCCCTCACCCTCAGCAGTGAGAGATGTCAGGTTCCACGCACCTGTCCACACGCAGGAGAAGGCATTTCAGCTGTAGGTCAGCATGGACCTGCAAGGTCCCAGTTGAACCCCAGTTTTGTCTGTTGCTTACAGATAATCTCATCCTCTTAGTCATTTGTGTTTTGTTCTCTTTTCTTCTCTAGGTTAGTATTCTGGAACCTGTCCATCCACCCAACATGTTTTAACACTTCTGCTGAACAGGTAAAGGGCTAGGTCTCAACTTTCTTCAGAGTTCTGAGTTACCAGCTCCTTCCACCCTTGCAGCTATCTACCCTCCAGCAGAGAGGATGGGCCATTCTGTAAAGCCAGAGTTATCCTTTTATAGGCATCATGGGCAGAAAAAAAATACCCTGTATACAAAGGTGCTTCTTCTCATATGAAGCTCCTTCCTTGATTTCTTGGTTCAACTGCAATTCACGCTACCACATTCCTGAAAACTCTGTTCTCACAAATGTGTTCCCAAATCCCAGCCCTAATCCTTTGCTCTGGCCTCCACATGGCATAGAACTGTATTGCTAAATAACTGAAATAAACATTATTACTTTAGGCTGAAATAAAGTTAGGTTCTCTGTCTTCTGCTCAGTAAACAAGTGATTGTGCTTTCAACCTCAGTGCAGGCATATTAGCAGCACCTTCCACTTTGATGTGCTCATAAGCCTTCTATCTTCCCATTCTTTTTGATAGCTCTCTCTGCAAGACACCCAGACATGATCATACACCAAAGCATTTTGCACGCTTGTGATGAGCTGCCCTACGTACCTCCTCATCTCCCCACTGGAGTCCCAGCACCCTGTGGTTGGCTCCAGGTCCTCTGGCAATGGCATGCCTGGAAAAGGGGGTTCCCATGAGCCGTGCATGGCTGAGCTGCATGTGCTTTGTGTTGGTAACAGTTTTCCAGCTCTTCTAAGTGATCAGCAAAGCCCCAGCAGGTGACACTTGCTATTTCCAGTGGTGATGCTGCTGAGGCTCTTTGTAGGCTCAGTTTTGCATCTGTTGAAATCTTTGTACTCAATTCAGTGGGAGCAGTTTTGACCATCGGAAAAGGCATAACTACACTAGGTGTATTTAATGATTCAAAGACTTCCTTCTCGGCAAGATGTAGTTTACTATCCAACAGCTTTCACTTGAGACCTCCTCAGATTACTTTTCCTATTCTACTTTAATCTTCTTCCTCATTGACCTCTCTTATTCTTTGCTTTGATACATCATCTACTTCCAAAATTTCTCTGTCCTGTTACCCAATTTAGTTTTGTCTTTTATCTCATGCCAGCATCTGCATTTCCTTGGCTTTTACACAGAAGTTCACCTGATGACTCTATTTCAGATTGTCACTTTGAACTTCGTTTAAAAAATAAAAAATAATAGTCACAAATCACAGCATTTGCTGACAGTTACTACTATGGCATACCTAGTGTAACACAGTTATTTGTCCCCTAAAGAAGAGCTACCAGCAATGGACCCTAGCATCCCACTGAGTTACTGATTTTTTATAGGTTAGCTTTTTTGATCCATCTTATGTGTTGCCCCATCTTTCAGCTGAAATCTTGTCTCATTGCCCATCTCCCTGCCACAATAAATGAAGAGATCACATGTTAGAGGGCAATTATTAGCATGGCTTTTCTTGATTAAAAATAAAAAGGTGATTCAGAAAGCCTTTTTTATTATTTTTTTTCCTAAACTCTAGAAATCTGAATTTCATGGATGAATGACAGGGCAGTATTTCTGAAGTGTAGTAATCTGCACATTATCCTGTGATGGTCCTGTAAGTGCTACCTTAATCACAAATGGTGCATATTAATGAAGGTCCTCACCAGATGAAAGAGAATGTTAAAGAGTAGATGAAGCTTGATGGAATTAATACAACCCACTTTGAGTTGTGCTCAGATTGAGTCAAAGAGCTTCAAGCTACATTTCTGCAAGAGGGGGAGGGGGAAATCCCAAGATGACAGATGCCGTGCAGAGCAAAGCCCTCTCTAAAGAAAGAAATAAATCATTTATGTACAGTATTCACTAAAAACTGCAGGGGGCAAGAGACTGCAGGTTTTCCTTTCAAACAAGGAAGAAAAATGTATATATAATAATTGCTGTTGCAAACATACACAATACACAGAAGGTGAGTCCAGATAAGAGTCATTCCCTTCCCCATGAAGGAACATGGCTAAGTAACTCCTGGGGTAATCATCTGCTAAGAGTATTGGGATCCTCTTGTTGCAAAACAAAAGGAACCTCTAACTTTATCTGCTACATTTCTGACTTTTTATTGTTCAGTCGAACAATCCAAAATACACAATTACCCATACTAACAGGCACGCACACACAGTCCATCTGCCTAAACACGAGAGGTGGTCACAGAGTGTACACAGAGTTGCAAACAGAAGCAGTCAGATGGGGTTTGCACGAACCAGGGTAGGTTGTTGTGCTGCAGCGCTGTCCGTTTTGTTGAACTCATTAATTTAGCAAGGTCAGCGATGTAAGCAGCTGTTCCCACAATCACATTCTGAGTAAGTTTTTTTGCTTTTCTTTTCAAAACAAAGCACAATTCAGAACAGCAATCCTCTAACTGTCTCAAACTTCATAAAGTAGACCACCCATTTATGTGCTTACGCACACAGGAAAAATAAACTCTCAGGGTCTAATGTACAGCAATGAATTGAAAAGCCTTCTACGTATTGGTCCCCCCTCCTCCTGTTCTGACTGTTATTACTCGTTGTATTTCCGGAAGCTGCAGGACACTCTCCCCAGCTGGAGAAGAACTCCCAGTGGGGAGGCTTCCCCGCAGACCCGGTGCTCAGCGCTGCCAGCGCCCAGCCCTCCTGCCTGCTCCTCCAGCATCGCTCCTGCGCCGAGGGCGCGAGGGCAGGGGCCATGTCGCTGCTGTGATCCAGCCATTTCTGGCTGGCCAACGGTCCCTTGAGGGCTATTAGCCACAGACATTGTGTGGAGGAACTCTGAGGGACTACTGCTGATCTCTGGTTGAGTCACCTCACAGAAGGAACAGCCTGTAACTCTTTTTGGCCTCTTTCCCTGAGTTATGCTCTCAGAGGACAGCGGCAGAATATCATGGGTGTCTCATACACCGAAGTAACAGAAGCACTATTCATCATATGCATTCTCAGAAGTGTATTAATCATCGAAAGAGGCGCTTTTAAATATTTCAAAGATCTGATTTTTTTTCAGTAGTAGCATCTGTTCTTTTTGGGGGGAAGTTTGTGACTAATGGCACTAATTGTACCAATCTCAGTTAACAGAGCAGAGATCATATACACACTTACAAATCAATTAAGTGGCTAACCTATAAGCCTGCCTGCCTTGCATGTGGAGGCAAGAAAGCCCACGCAATACCCAGGTTCCCAGGGGAAAAACAACCCCATGCTGAAACATTAGGCTGCGGTTGGCAGGCCTGGTCCATGCTAGAGCTCCGCCATGTGCATCGTACCTTTCTCCTGCCGTCAGCAGCACAGCACCAGTTCACCCCACTTAAGGACTGGGCCCTACGTGTTTGAGAGGGTAAAGTCTGAAGTGGTTGTTGGTGTTTCTCAAACATCCTGCCCTCACATCTGTTGGTGGTAAGGGAACACTGGCATATCTTATCTCTTCAAGCCCTTGCTGCGATAGCTGGCGCACACATGTTGCTGTCAGCTAAACCCACAAATGGCTTAATGGCAGGTACATAACTGTTAGTACAGGTTTGCCTGGGATGCTGGCAGGTGTTTACATGAAATTTTGCCCTGCTTGTCATAGCATATAGGACAGCCAGCACCTGGCAACCCCCTACCGAACAACACATTCTTTAATTGCTCTGAAGCGGTAGCAGCAGCTGCCGCCAACCTTGTTAAATAAACAGCAGGTTCTGCACCTGCCTGAGCAAAATCCTGACCCGGCTTGCAGCCAGCCAGCAGGCATGCAAGTAGCCCTGCCTTCCCCCTACACAGCCGCCTCTGGCACTGGCAGGAGTCTATCGGTATTGATTTGTCCTTTGGCTGCGGAGGTTTGCCCTGCCCTTCTCTCAGGAGTATTTTACTGAGCTGGGAGACATGAAAATCTCCCTAATTAGATTTCTGGTTTATGGATGATTCTTGTCATACACACACACATAACTCCCCAGACATACAGGTGCAATGGTAATGAGAAAAAAATGACCATGTCACAATAGCCAAGTGCCTGTCCCTTGCAGGGCACTTTGATATAGTACAGAATAATTCTGAGTTGTTTCTGAGGATCCAAAGACTTGGTACAGGACAGGGCTTTTTATTCTTTAAGGAGTGAAGCTGTGCAAAAAGCACAATTTTTGTTAGGTATAGCTAGCAAAGACATGAGAACTATGTATCCTGACTTATAACAGGTGAGCTTGTACGCTCAAAGCCATAAATAATTATTTTATCATTCTCCTTTCTACCATGTGTAATTAAAACTTGGATCCACCGACTTACCAAATTAGGAGGAATAATGGGGAGGAGGTTACTTACCTGCTGCCAGGATACTTCCCCTCTGTTTGGTTTTTTTTCCCCACTCCTTCATGTTGTTGAACAGGACATGCTCGGGGGGCCCCCTCCAGCCAGTGGCAGGTGCCTGAAGAGGCTGTGCATGAAGCACAAGTGATTAAAAAGAAATAAATGCAAAGGTCCTTGTTATTCATGCATAAGACAAAAGCCACTGTAAGAAACAAAGAGATGACAACAAAGAGAGTGGATTTCCAGGTGAGTGCTAGGAAAAAAGCAAACAAAATAACTCCCCCCGCAAAAAGGTGACAAAAGATCAAAATGGTCCATTTAAAAGCTGTAGGGGACCTAGTTTGGGGCAGCACTCCAAGAGCAGAGCACCATGCTAATTGGGCTCCATTCTTTTGATCCATAGAGCAAGACTTCCTCCATTTACATCTTTTCCTGAAAATTAAGAGGCAGAAAATACTTAGTGGCAGCTCTTATACTACAGTTTTAACACACAGACACAGCAAGGACCATCTGTTGGGTCTCTCAGCTACAAGGGAGATGAAAAGGAAAAGGTGAAACAGGAGCACTGCATCTATTTTGTGGTTGTATATCCAAACAGATATAGGGACATATTAACTATGCTTTGGGAGCATTAAATTCCTGACAGGGACAAGTTATTTACTACTAATAGTTCCCAAAAGCAAGCTGGCACAGCAAATCCCCTTCACACAGTTATACAGGGCTTCAGGTCTAAGAAACCAGTAATGATCATCAAGACACTATTACTTGCATTTACTATTTTCAAATAAATTGCCATCAGCCTGCTTTGCAAACATAGCTAATTATAAATACAGTAAATGCTGTTAAAGTACAAGGCTGAAATGCCTGCGTGATGACCGTCTCTTCTCATGATCTGCCTTTCAAATGCCATGGTGCTGCAATCACTGCCCAAGTAAAATGCTGTAGTTTTAATAGATCACCTACTAATTATGCATACGAGTGACAAAAGTGATTTTATTGAGCAGAAGTGCAGGTTTCAGCGTGAGTAGCTCGGAGGCAATATTACCTTTGGCTGTTTGTGGGATCACGTTGCCTTCTAGTGGCTGGCCCTAGCTCCCTCGTACCAGAAAGGTTTCAGGATACTCTTCCACAAACATATCCAGAGTGCATGATATTTTGTTAATTCCTTCTAAGGAAGAAACAACTGTCTGGCAAGGCTCATGCTCTATATTGCTTAGGAGGCAAGAAAGAACAGTCATAAGAAAACTCCCTTTTTCTTGACACACATTACTGTTCATTTTGAGTGTCTTCTAGAAGAAATTTTGTATATGTTTTAAGCTCTCCACAACCTGTAGCAAGCCAAAACAGTGGAAGTTTATCAATTCATGGCACTGAACAAGCCCATCTCTCCTGCATGAGCACAGAGAAAGAGAGAAAATTTTAGAAGTCAAGAAAAGTGACTAATTTCTTTCAAAATACTGATTGCACAATACCCATGAGAACTGGAGCTAAAAGAGAGCTCTGGGACAAGGTTTGCTTACTCAACTGTGAGAGCCAGGGTGGTCTCCATCTTGGCGTGAGGGGAAAAACCAGGTACTGCTGCAAAGTAGAAATAGGCTGGGGAAATATTTAAGTCCAGGAATACAGAAAGCAGGAGAGAAAGAGAGATGACAAAGCCAGATGGGGCAGTCTGCCCTCCCAGATTTGCTAGAGGAAGAATTCACTAGTGAGGCAGTTACCCAAAGCTCTTTTTATCTGCATGTAAAAACAATTTCATCTGAAGTGGCTGCACTTGAAAGGTGTTGGCTGCTTCAACAAAATACTTCCTATGAGCTTGATGTTGGTGGTCCATATTACCTTCAGGATCATCTGCAGGGCTGGATCCTAAATTGCTTATCTGCAAATGCAAGAAAAGTCATTACAAGAAGAGGAATTAGAAATTACTTCAAGAAAACAGTGACTAAGCTACATCACTGAAAGAGGGAGCCACATGAAAATGGCCAAATCTGTGGACTATTTAAAGAAACACAGATATGGAAGACAATTTTTTCCTCCTTTGATGTACAAAACTAAGGTGCGGCGGGGGGGAGGGGAATAGAGATTGGACACAAAGAACAGAGGGAGAGGAAACAGAATTACAGCTGAAAATTAGAAGCAGAAGCCAAATCATTGGAGGAACAAAGACTGGATCGTCAGCTCAGAAGGTGAAAGAAAATGTGACAGTAAGTAAAATGTAAGGGGCCTGTTACAAGAGAGCTGAAGAAAATGAAAACAAAATGGTGAGAAATTTGAAGGAAAGGCTTTCAGTTGCACAGACTGCAAAGAGCAAGTGGTCAAGGACCGATGCATGGGCTTGGAGAGGAATCCAGTCATTGATGGGGTGGGCATTTTTAAAATTCAACACCCCACCATCGCCTTCTTGCTTCAACAAATAAAAAGTTTATTATCTCAGGAGAAATAAGGTCCTCAGTATTGAGGACTGCTGATTAACATAGCTAAGGAAATAAATGTTTAAATCAAAACGGGTTGTTTCCCCCCAAACTATTTTATGCATGTACAGAAGAGCATTATATAAGAAGTCTGATTAGACTGTTGCAGTCCTGCCTCTTGGCTCCGTAATCTATGAATATACTTGCAACACATGGCTGTGTCATTTCCACCTGTTCTCCAAAATTCTGCTCATGCACACATTGCATACATAATGGGGAAAAAAGCAACGCATACGTGACCAGCAACTGTCTTCAACGCAATCTGCAAGAGATAAACATGACAGAGATGAGTTAAACACATGAATATACCATGCAAAATCCAAGTCTGTTTCTTCTATTCAGAGCTCCGAGTACTGACTCTTGGGGAACTGCCAGTTTGAAGAATGTAGCTTATCTTCCTTGAATATCCAAGCAGAAGGATTGGTGGAAATACAGGTTTCCTTTCCTCTAATGTATTCGTTATATAACTGGAACTCTGAATCTCCTGCAAAGTATAGAAGCATTAATTGGTATACCTCCTTTTTTAAACCCAGTAGTAAAAAATAAGAGGCTCCTCATAACTGTGGATTTATACTTAGTAAGATCGCATAACTTATTATGATCCCTTCCGCAAAAAGCCTGCCATCCAAGAAAGCTGTGCACTTTGTAGAATATTCCTTTCTGTTGGTCCACTGAAGGAACAGATGCATACAAGACTGAATTTAACCTACTAATTGCCATTTTTTTGCACCAAAGGCCATCGGCCACTTTTTTTTCTGTCTTGTTAGATTCTTGGGTAACATCACACTGCATGATAAATTCAGAATAACTTGAAACACACAAATATAGTCTTCCAAATTGTCACCTGCAAACTTAGGTCACAAAAAGAAGGAGAAGGACAAAGAGAAAGAGAACTGTTAGAAAAATGTTACTAGCAATTTCCTTATGGTTTTGATGCTTTGAGAAAGTTGTGGGTCAAAACTTTACACCATTTTCTAATGAAATGTCTCCTAAAGTATTCAGAGGACTACCTCTTGGAAAGAGAAAATAACCCAGACTACTGTAATCACTGTGGGCTATCTAATGAGATGATCCTGAAGGTAATATGGACCATCAATGTCAAGCCCATAGAAAATATTTTGTTGAAGCAGCTAATGCCTTTCAAGTGCAGCCACTTCAGATGAAATTGTTTTTACATGCAGATAAAAAGGGTTTGGTTGTGGTAAACAAAGGAATGCGTTTGGTATAGGGTAATTAATCACTGTAACTAACTGGAATACTACCTCACTAAAAAAATAAACTTACACCTAAACTTAAGAAAACTATCCAACTTTAAAAACAGTAATTGCTTTTTTTTCAAGAAAGATAAAAAAATCCCCCTCCAATATGTTGATAAGCCTGATAAGGCAAACGTATATATATTTAATAATTCTACAATATCATCTTTTCAGAAAGTCATAGCATAGGTCAAATGAACTGTATTTGTGAGCCAAATTGAAAGTAGAAAGGAAAGTGGAGTTCAGATTTTAAATACAAAATCATTGGGATTCAGTTAGATGAAGTAGTGCCAAGGGAGAATTCAAAATATCTTCAGGTTCATTATAGCACATTGAATAAAAATCAAAATGTCTGTTCCTTAATCTTCCAGAAAGGATTAATAACCAAGGTAGGCAATGTGGAACAATATTAGTGTTTGTGTCTATGAATTTAGATAGTTGCACCACCATTATACATTTCTAAATTCATTTATTCAATGAGACACAAAAAATAAAGGCTGGTAGCCCTTATGTCAGCATCCCCAGCTAAGCTTCACAGGGGCAAGGTTCCAGCCCCTTGTGGATGGAGGCAAAAGCTTTTTGTTCCCAAGCAGGTAGTTCTTATTTTCCAGTGTAAACTGAGCTACAGCCACTATGTAGCTTAGTGTGTATGTAGCACTTCATTATTATTCTTCCCATATTGCCATCAAGACAAAAAAAAAAATCAGTCTCCTGGTACCCTGTGCCTGGAACCATACTAGCCTCTATATTTGCAAGCAATGGGAGGTTCATCTCAAGACCATAAAATGCCATCTTAGATTCAGAAATAATGACAGCATGTGGATGACTGATTTCATATGAGGAACCCTAAAATATAGACTAAGCAGCTTTTCTAGGAGGAATCCCATTCTAAACAGGGAGAGTTGATTCATCAGTTTTCTTCCTTTTAACTTAATCACTTACTCTCAAATTGAAGTGTTAAAAGAACATCATGTTTTTAAAAACCATGAGGAACTCAGTTATGTCTGCATGGCATTTTCTGTACTGTCATTATCTTATTCTGCCCACACTTGGAGTTAGCTAGAAGCAAGCGAGCTCTGAACGAAAGCAAGACAGCCATGCTTGCAGAAAGCTGGGCCCAAGCTAATAAGCCTTGCTAAGAATCAAATTTTTTTGTTGCTGCATGTTGGCAACACATTAACACAGCTATGTAGCTTCCAGTAAGGCTAATAGCTTCAGTGAAGTAAGCTCATGTCTGCTCGGGGCATGTGTAGGCATATTCACGGTCTGGGGGAATAAGAGAAGCAAAACAGAGGGTTTTATTCCTTAAAAACCATACACTTAGTGTCTGTGCTGCAGTCATCGCCAGCGCACCAGTCAGCACAGTCAATCTGCTGTTAGTAAGAAAGCACCAACTAATCCTTCTACGTCATGTCTCAGGGAGCATGGAGCCATAGAACAGCTTCCAGAGTCACCGCTCTGTCCCTCATCTGCTCCCGAGACAGCCCAGCCGTAACCCATGACTGCTGCAGGGCCCATGTTATAAAGCTAACAATTGGCTTATGATTAGTCTTAATTTTCCCTTAACCAGCCGTAGAGTTGGTGTCTTCTTTTACAAATATTGTAATTAAGATGATGTGAATGCTTAGTAATCCTGATTTGCAATAATGACATATTATCCATTCCTAATTGCTATTCAATCCTAATTGTCTCCTTGGAACACATACCTGATTAGAACAAGTTTTAAAGGCAAGAACCAGAGCAACCACTTGGGATCTCAGACCACTGAGGGCAGGGCAGGAGGAGGTCTGCTGAAGTTGGAGGAGGTAGCAGTGCAAGACAATAGGGTACAGCTAGGAGAGAGACTCCACCGTGCCTTTGCTTCTGCCTGGAAACTCCATAGCTGTAACACCAGCTCTGCATCCGATGTTAAAAAAAAAAAAGTTGCTCTGGAGTGTGAGACACCACATGTCAGAAGTGTACTGTGAAACATATGTTCATGTTTTCCCTTTAAGACAGAGTATTTCACATTTCATTTTTTATGTATACTTTAGATTACAGATGAATCTATTGTACCAAAATATTGGCAGCTGCTTTCCAACATGGGAGACTGCCTTCCATGTTCAGCGAACTCTCCATGCTTTCGACTATAAAACATTTCAGCAGACTCTTGTATATTGATACTCATTACCTGCACAGTTTGCATAACAGACATGCAAACAGCCCAATCAATAATATCAGCTCATATTGACTAGCTATTTCTACCCTGAAATAGGAATGTCAGGCTTCAATTGATTCACATTCATGCACTGTGTAAACATAATTTAAAATTAACATATACAAGATAGAGCACATACTTTTATTACCATGTGGAGTAACCCGGGGGATGCACTGTAACACAAAGCTGGTGTACTGGACAGAACTAGTCAATCAAATGCAAGGTATAATTTGCCACCTGAATGTCCCATAAACTGCTGCTGGCTGCTACGAAGCTATAGGCCATTCTTGTGTTAGCATCAGTAGCTCCCTGCAAGCCACAGGAGGGGCAGTGGGAGAGGTTACAAAACATGGCTAACGCAGCCAGAGCTGCACAGGAGGAGGAGCAGTAGCTGCAGCTATAAGTCCAAGAGACAGTGCTTGGGACAACGGGATGCTCTGGGTACCAAAATACCTCTCTGTTTCCTCTACAGCACACTGAAGAAACAGACTCCCACCTACCCTGCACAACTGATTAGAAAAGAAAATGTAGCTTACACGACATGGTCTAAATATTTCATAGAATCATAGAATATCTCAAGTTGGAAGGGCCCCATAAGGATCGTTGAGTCCAACTCCCTGCTCCTTGCAGGACTACCTAAAAATAAACCATATGACTAAAAGCATCGTCCAGATGCTCTTTGAACTCTGACAGGCTTGGTGCCATGACCACTTCCCTGGGGAGCCTGTTCCAGTGACCGACCACCCTCTCAGTGACAAACATTTTAATAATCTCCAATCCAAACTTCCCCTGATGCAGCTTCATTCCATTTCCTCATGCCCTATTGCTGGTTACCAGAAAGAGGCAGCACCTCCCCCTCCGCTGCCCCCCTTGGGGAAGTTATAGACTGTGATGAGGTCACCCCTCAGCCTTCTCTTCTCCAAGCTGAACAAACCAAGTGACCTCAGTCGCTCCTCGTAAGTCTTGCCCTTGAGACCTTTCACCATCTTAGTCGCCCTCCTCTGAACATGCTCTAATAGTTTGATGTTCTTCTTACATTGAGGCACCCCAAACTGCGAACTGTACTCAAGGTGGGGCCACAGCGGTGCAGTGCAGAGTAGGAGTCACCTCCCTCAACCAGCTGGCTCTGCTGTGCTTGATGCACTCCAGGACACAGTTGGCCCATTCAGCTGCCAGGGCACACTGCTGACTCATATTCAATTTGCCATCAACCCAGGCCCCCAGATCTCTTTCCATGGGGCTGCTCTCCAGCCTCTCATCCCCCAATTTGTATGTATAACCAAGATTAACCCATCCCAGGTGGAGAATCGGGCACTTGCTCTTGTTAAATTTCATACGGTTGGTGATTGCCCAGCTCTCTAGTCTATCCAGATCTCTCTGTAAGGCCTCTCTACCCTCAAGGGAGTCCACAGCTCCTCCTAGTTTAATTTCATTGGCAAACTTACTTAATGTACATTGGATTCCTGCGTCCATATCATTTATAAAAACATTAAAGGGCACTGGCCCTAAAATTGAGCCCTGAGGAACCGCATTGGTGACTGGCCGTCAGCCTGATGTAACCCCATTTGTTACAACCTTTTGAGCCCAATGTGTCAACCAATTGCTCACCCAACGTATTATGGACCCATCTACCTGTGTGCTGGGCAGTTTATTCAGAAGGATACTGTGAGAGACAGTATCAAAAGCTCTGCTAAAATCCAAACCCACCATATCTACTGGCTTCCCTTGGTCAACTGGATGGGTGACCTTGTTATAAAAGGAAATTAAGTTGTTCATGCGGGACTTTCCCCTCACAAACCTGTGCTGGCATGACCAATGACTGTGTTTTCTCTTAAGTGTTTTTCAGTAACTCCCAGAATAACCTTCTCTGTAATTTTACCAGGCACTGAAGTGAGACTGGCAGGCCTGTAATTACCAGGGTCTTCCTTCTTACCTTTCTTGAAACTTGGGACAACATTTGCCAGCTTCCAGTCAACTGGGACCTCTTCAGACTCCCAAGACCATTGAAAAATAGTGGAGAGAGGTCCTGTGATGACATCAGCCAGCTCTTTCAGTACCGTGGGATGAATCCCATCGGACCCCATAGATTTATGTGCATCCAGCTGGAGCAGCAAGTCTCGAATCATAGATTTGTACAACTTCATGTTATACCTGGCTTCTCATGCTGCACGTGCTAGTTTTCATGCACTTTATCCATAGGAGTTCTTCTCAGTTTGGGCAAGTACCATGTTCCAGTTCAAACAAGCAAGCTCTGAAGACCCAGGAAGACCCCACTCACCCTCACTCTGAGGACTACTTCTTTCCTCCCCGGATGCTTGCCTCCGTCTGGTGCCTTTGTCCTTCAACCACCCCGAGGAGAGAAAGAGAGAGGTGTGATCCCTTCTTTACCTATGGTCAGCTGAGGCATAGCAATTTCCCCAACACACAGAGGAAAAATGTGGCTGAGTAGTGCAGTCCTGAGTTAATTGGTAGACTCTAATGCTCCTTAAACACACACATGCATTTCTGAACATCCACAGCACTTCTTTCAGTGCCAGTGCTGTTCGGTGATTCATGGCTCACCCTTTACAAGGCTTTGATGTTCTTGTCTCAGTAACCACAGATGAACAAAACACCCAAAAGATGTTTTTCCACCAGTTTATGTCTTTGCCCGTTACACTGGCAGCCTAGAGTTGGCTGTCCATGCCCTCGCATCACTTTGTCCTTTCTCTGCTGCCTTGGCAGCGAGTTCCCCAACCTCTGTATTCACAAGGCAGCCTAAAGGGGGATGTGGCAGAGCAAACAGCCAATGTTTAGTTATATGTAGAGGTAAAAAGATCCAACATAATTCCCTTTTAACTAAGCTACTATCAATTAACTGCAGGGGAAGGGGGGACAGGGCAAAAATCTCAAGCTCTAGAGATAATAAAATAGATAAAATTAAAACCTTTCTACAGGCGGTCACTAAAACCTATTTGGTACCAAAACACACTGTGAATCACAGAAGAGTCATTAAGAGCTGTAGGAAGAATAGTTTTTTTCCTAGTCCTGGGGAACAAAAAAGAATAATTAAAAAATCAGGATAGTATTCACAAACTCCTCTAGAGTTTTCTGCCTCTCTTTTGCTACCACCACAAAACTTCTGACAAGATTTTCCAGCTATTTTCTCACCTGGGTTTGCTTGCTTTTTAACAAAGAAAAACCCATAAAGAACCCCAAAGTAAGCCACTCAGCACAAATGTTACCATTCTAATGACAGCCTGAATGAAAACAATTAAAAAAAAATCAAAGAACTAAGTAGTTTATTTTCCAAAATAAAGAAAAAAGAGTTCCTTCAGCAGAAGAGAAAAAGACACTTAGCTATCTTCTTGTCAAGTCAGGACTAGACCCTGGTCCTGCAGCTCTCCAGTTCCACAAACAAGTTTCACTGACACTCTCCGCTGGTGATGAGAGGGACCATATTTTATCCACCACCACCCTGATGCTGTAAGATCTCTGTGCCCTACATTTTTATCTACTGAGGGCTCATCATCTAGTGTTTTCAAGGAAAAGAAAATGCAGCTCAATGATGAGAAGAAAAAGATACCATAGAGCAGCTGCAGCTGTAATTGGCTGAAGGGCTAACAAATGACCTAATATTCTTCTAGCTAGGATTTATCCAGCTGCTCACTGTTCTGATTAAATAGGACTAATCCATCAGATGAAAATTGCTTTGCTGGTTCGAGAAATAAACTTACCTGTTTCTTAATTTTTCTTTATTTTTATTATTAGAAGATAAAGCTCTACTTCTCTAAATCTAGTGTTTGTTCTAAATTATTCATGGATAATTTTGTAAATTAACACATAAACCTACTCCCATAGAGCTCTCTTATGAAGCTGCTGTTTCTGATCTTTATTTAAAGCTGTGAATTAAAACAAAGCACAAGATGAACCACTAAAACTCCCTGACTTCTCTGTCATACAAGATAGTTTTTTCTAATATTTGACCTCTGAAATAGGAAGCTACTACAGTTATAATTAGCATTTGATTGACCACAATATATACGTATCACTGTTCCACTGCCAATAAATGCTTTGCATTCCAAGATAAATATGCCCAATTAAATTGTAATCAATATGATTTTTTGAAGTCATTTGGTCCCCATCATCAGAAATAATATGAAAGTGTCATGGTTTAACCCCAGCCAGCAACTAAGCACCACGCAGCCGCTCACTCACTCCCCCCCACACCCAGTGGGATGGGGGAGAAAATCAGGAAAGAGTAAAACTCGTGGCTTGAGATAAGAACGGTTTAATAGAGCAGAAAAGAAGAAACTAATAATGATAATGATAACACTAGTAAAATGACAACAGCAATAATAAAAGGATTGGAATGTACAAATGATGCGCAGGGCAATTGCTCACCACCCGCCGACCGACACCCAGCCAGTACCCGAGCGGCGACTCCCTGCCCCCCACTCCCCAGTTCCTATACTAGATGGGACGTCCCATGGTATGGAATACACTGTTGGCCAGTTTGGGTCAGCTGCCCTGGCTGTGTCCTGTGACAACTTCTTGTGCCCTTCCAGCTTTCTTGCTGGCTGGGCATGAGAAGCTGAAAAATCCTGGACTTTAGACTAAACACTACTTAGCAACAACTGAAAACATCCATGTTATCAACATTCTTCTCATACTGAACTCAAAAACATAGCACTGTACCAGCTACTAGGAAGACAATTAACTCTATCCCAGCTGAAACCAGGACAAAAAGGAATGTTAAAAATGATTGAACCTTTGACAGTCCTCACCTTATTTCAGTTCTCTCTCCTGATTCAACTTCTCAGCAACCTGCCTTAAAACCTGGCTGGCAGACAGGCTCCCTTTTCCCCTGAACACCTCATTGTGAACGCACCAGCCACAGACCACCATCTTTTGGTGTTCTGCTACTGCAATAATGGAGCATCTTCCATCTCATCACCGTCTTTGTCTTAGCCTTCCTCGTACTGAGGAGAATAATGATTCAAAGCCCTGAGTGTACTGCTATCAAAAGAACTAAAACGTTTAGTATCAGATAGTGTACTACAGTATATTGTACACCTTTGGTTAATGTCACTGTGCTTCAGCAAACATTCCGGGTCTAGTGCTAGTAAACATCACTTGATTTGCTACTAAGTCCTGCCAGCAGAATACATATTTAAAAAAAAAAAAAAAAAAAAAAAGGGGAGAAAGCAGGAAAACAGAACAGTACAGCAGCTTCCACTTAGAGAAGAAATTTGTTATGAATCCACTTAATGAGCAGAATGTTCCTCTTCCAGTGTCATTTGTAAAAGCCAGTTTCCAACACTGCATGTCTTTTTATAGAATCATAGAATCATTTAGGTTGGAAAAGACCTTTAAGATCATCCAGTCCAACTGTCAACCATGCCCACTAAACCATGTCCTGAAGTGCCTTGTCTACACGTTTTTTTAACCCCTCCAGGGATGGTGACTCAACCACTTCCCTGTGCAGCCTGTGCCAGTGCCCGACAACCCTTTCAGTAAAGAAATTTTTCCTAATATCCAATCTAAACCTCCCCTGCCGCAGCTTGAGGCCATTTCCTCAACTTTGCACTGAAATACATGACAAATCTTCCCTATAAAGTCATTCAAGAGCTTAGCATGCATACAAACAAAAAGTGTTCACTGTGGCATTTTCTTTCCCCCATTGCTCAAGTGACATCCATCAATACCATGTTTCACTGCTGTTCCATATGGCTGAGGTCATGTTTCAGGATCTTGCTCCACATCAATATAGAGGTTGCTATGGCTTCAGTTCTGGGACAGCTTCACTATTGAAACCAGGAAAGAAAATGGAAATGCTGTGAGGTTCTTCAAATGGGACTGCTGGAATGGACCCCTAAAAGAAATAAAAGACCAAAGACTGAAGAGTTTATGAATGTAAGAACCAACTTCCAAGCTTCTTTTCATTTACAATACGCAATGTGGTTTAGCTACCAGAGAAATGGAACAACAATCAAAGCTGTAACACAACTTGTATTTTACTAGATGGCAGTATCGGAAATAGCCTTTACAAGATCGAACTGGCCAGAGAAAAGATCAGATTTTGGTGGAGCGCTGTTTGCTGGATCCGACAGAGGACCTTTTACAAGGTGCACATCTCAGCATTAGAAGAGTTCACCGCTTTAGTCTGTTCAAATCAATAATTGCAAACTGACTACAGACTGATTGTTTTTAAGTATACAAATAATCAAAAGAATCAAAGAAAATAGTATCAAAATGTTTACTCTTAAATTTAATTTATATTCCTGCTAATGAATCAAGAGTGTGTGTTTTGGAAAAGAACCCTGCAACCTTGCTTGGTCTGATTTCCCATCTGCTCAAAAACGAAGGCAAAAAATAGAAAATAGCATTAACAAAAGGTGCCATATATGTTAAGTGCAAGTGAATATTATTACTGAAAGAACTGTGTATAGATATGGTCCTTCAGCAAGAAACAGACTTAAGCAACCTACCGTCTTGCCTGAGGGACCCAATCACCAGCCATGGGTTCATTTCAACGTTTCTGACATTTGGTCCTTAACTCTCTCTGACACCTGGGAGCCCCTTGGGACTGAGCCCTCCTGGCAGACAAGGAGAGATGGCAGCAGTTCCAGGGAATGGGTTTCTCCTGGGCAGAGTGAGCATTTTCTAGTGCTAAAATTGGTGGTAGTCAGCTCCCTGCTAAGATCACTCCCCACATCCCATTGTCATCTTGAAGCTCACACGAAACCCATGCTCTGTATAAGGCTCAGAAAAGCTGATCTAAAATGAAATGTCATACCTTCATAAGAAACAGAGGCTCATAAAATTGTGATCGTTAAGCCTCCTCGGTCAAGTGAAGCAGGAAAAAGAAATATATCTAAAGGTTTTAGTAAACACATCTGAATTTGTCATCTTGAATAACTGAGTACTGCAATAAAGTGCCAAGTAGAGACTAATACATACTTACATGCTACTAATTTCCTGGTTTCAATAAATCCAATATAATAAAATTGACAGATGCTGTTTTACCTACTCAAGTGATTCATGAAGGGCCTGAAACTGTAATGCTGCAACAAAATATGCCATCTGTGCTAGGGTTTGTTGGTTTTTTTTAAAAAAAAGAACTGACTGGCCGAAGAGTGGTGACAGCACATGATTTGCCTAGCACAAAATGAGAAGCTTGACACCTTTACCTATAGAGGTAAAAGAATTACTGGACTTGGCTACTATTTTCCTATTGTCTACCCAGACTGTTATTTTGCAAATGCTGAAAAGAAAGAAAAATAAACCAAAGAATTGAAATTTAAAGCAAAATTAGATATTTTTGCATGTCTCCTTTTAAAATTATGTTAATTGGCATGCATTTTTAATGACAACATTAGCAGACAGTAATAAAATGTCAGCAGGATCTACACATGGATAAATAACAACACACTAATGATAATTACATAAACCTTCTGTGTAGTGACATGTGGGTCAGGAATTGAATCTGCACTCTCAGATTAAATCATCTATCAGGTCTCCACATCATCAGTAACAAATGTCACTGGTATGTTTCATTGTCTCTTATTCACAGTGCTGTCATAGTTCTGCTTGTTAACATCCAAAAAAAGATTATGTTTCAAGGCCAAATCTTGACACGTAATGGTAGTCAACGGGAGTGTTGATTGCAAAAGGATAGCAACATTTGAATTTCAAAAAAGAGCTTATTTCAGAAACTTAGAGAACATAATTTCTACTTTATATTTAGGCATTTAGAAGGGCCTTTATGATAAAAAAGGATCAACTTAAATACATGTGTTTATATACTGGCATAACTGCCTTGCTGAAATGGGACCTGTTTTAAGCAGGTGACTTTAACAGTGAAGATTTAAAGACTGAGCAAAGAGTTTCTGTATTACTGAGATCAGGCCAAATAACAAATGATTGAAGTCAAATGGAAAGGTTGCCTTCAGTTTCAGAGAAAATACACATTTTTACATCCTTTTTTTTTGACATAATGCAATATGCTTTCTTGTCATTATAGAACAAACTGACAAAGTAGCTGACAATAAGTCTCATAAGATCAGAAGAACATGGTGCTTCCAAACAGGACTTTATTCTGTGGTACCAGGAAGCATTTGGCAGAATAAGACACATAACACAGGCTGTTTGTGGACCCTGAGAATGGCATCTGCTCTGCCTCACTTTAGACACAGGTAGGACAACGGTTTGCTTACAAAGCCTGTGGTCCTGAGCTACACTGACATATGAAAAATAAAAGTTAATCTAATACCTGTTGTATTGAGCATAACTGGCAGCATTTGGGTAGCTGGATGTTGCATGGGAGAAGGTCATGAGTTGCCCTGAGCAGGTAACAGCTACGTCCAGCCAGCTCTGAAACTAATGTGAGCAACCCATTGCCTGCCAAAACTTCAACGTTGAAGGGGCACGTCGTGTCTCTGCTCAAATGCATTTCAGAAAAAGCAGCAGCCACAAAGGGCAGGGGACACATGGGGAGATGCTTTTGGGCAGATGCACGGAGGGCCACAGGGAAGGAGACATTTTGGGACATAGAGGTGACCCATATCAGAGTGGGGACAACCTTGGGGGACTGCAGCCCAGGATGACACATGCCAGGGCAGGGGCACCCCTGAAGGACCATGTCCATGGGTGGTCCTCACTGGAGCAGGGGAAAAAATGAGCAAGGAGCAGCAGAAAGAAACCATTAAGCACCAGACCTGCCTGTGGGCTCATGGAATGAATAAGGAGGGACTGAGCATAACCCCCAGCAAAAACAAGGCAAGATGACACTAATAAGAGGAGAGCAGAGATGTTTGTCTTAAGATAAGCCTGGGAAAGAGGAATGAAAGTGTATTACCTAAGTGTTTGTTTTCTCATTTATGTCCCCCCCCAGTACCTAAATCAGAAGATAGAGTTAATTGGCAGTAAATCAAATCACGTAAAAATTCCCCCAGTTGAGATTGTTTTGCCCATGACACCTGTGTCTTTTCAGTTGTAGCTGTTGAAAGAGAACAGATCTAGTGAAATGTCCTGTCAAGCTTGACTTACAAATTTACAATGGATGATGGAGAATCTGCCACAACTCTTGATGCTTCAGGACCTCTTTACTGTTTATCAGTTTCCTGTCATTGTTAAAAATGTATATTTTAAATTGCTCAGCTTAGCTTCCAACCAATAGATTTTGTTACACCTTCAACAAAGAGTGAGCTATTAATAATCCATGTTCAAGTCCCTTTACCTTCAGTATTTAGATACTATGAACCTTCAGAGTCTTTTATCTTCAGAATTTCTATTTTTTTAAATCATTCTACAGTTATTTGGCAGTTTCTTACCAGGCTTTCAATGTTATTCATTAGTTACAGACTCCTGAATTGGTGGGTTTTAATAGCAAATGCACAAAAGCTGAAGAAAGAAGTAATACAATCTCTACATTCCAATGTAAATCTAAACAGGATTGTCTATTGCCAACAAAAGATACACTAATTTATTAAACTCAGTCTATTAAATTTGATGATTACACATGGAAGGGTAATACATTTTTAACTCAGCCTTTGTGTTTGCGAATTTTACCTTGAACCAATATTTGCTGTGTTAATTTGATATGCTGCTATTCAGTTTTCATGGAGAAAATATCAATTTCTTTTCATAGATAGTGTAGGTACACAGTGGTGAAACCATAGTTTCCTGAAAGTCAAGTTATATTTTTGAAGGTTCAATATGATTCTCAGAAAGGATAATTTAAAAATAGGGTTAATGATGTATCGAAGTGCAATATGCATTTAAAGTTAAATAATGGGGAGATGTAGCTAGGCAAATATTTCCCAGAAGAACCTGTCCGCTTGCTTCCATTAAACTAGCTATATTAAGTATGTGTAGACCATTAATATCATGAAAAAGAATGCATAAAATCTAATAGTCTAATAGAACACCTCTCATCTTTTGGATATTTCTTGTTGAGAAGTTATTTTTATCCTGAAATCCTGATTCCAAATATCTTAATAGGCTTGAGAAGCCAAAGTTAGGTTCCTTAGCATGGACTAGAGAAAAACAGGTGATTAGCCAAACAAAAGGTTGCTTTATCTATCTTCACTTCCACTGACTGAGCCCAGTCACCTCTCTCAAAGTAATGACAAGGCATCAAAAAGCGGAAGAAATTATTGAGGACACTTGCCTCATTCAGCACTGTTTTTCAGGAGAGGGAGATTTAGATTTATTAGTTATTACAGCTACACAGCTAAAGGAATTTTAAGTTAAATTAATTCAGTCTTAAAGTTCTGTGCTTTTTGTTGCTTTAGAGCAAGTTCTGTTTGAATTTACAGATCTTTGAACTGTGGATTGATTTTCGCTTTTACCAATGAAATCCTATACAAACACATTTTTTACAAGCATTATTCAGGCTTACTTCTCTTGGATATAGTATATACTGTGTTCAAACTGATTATTTTTACCAGAGATGTCACCTGGGCTCTACCCATAGTCACCTCTTAAGCATACCAAGCACACCTTGGAATCCCGGTCATCAAATGTTCTCATCAAGTGTTTTCAGAGGCCAAAGTGATAGTTTTGGGTCTTTTGCAAACCAAGACTTCCTTTCAATGAAAAAAATCACGGGTGAGGCTGATGCATGACTCTAGTATGGAATCAGGATGTGGACAGGGTATGTATTCACCAGTGCTGGAACCAGTAATTTAGATGTAAATCTTGGTCACCAAGATTGATAGATCAGTTAATACACAGGACAGTAACTCCATTGCCACATATAACTTGAATGACAGGCTCCTGAGGAAAGCCAGAGACGGTGTGAGCAGGATGTTCATCAATGGAAGCTTCCTTTTTCATTCTTCATTGAACATTCTTTCAGCAGAAAGTGGTGGGACCGTGCTTTCACACAGCTCACATAAGCCAAGAATAAAAAGTATTATGTTGAGACTTGTGAGGCTGCATAAACTGCATAAACAGTTTTGGGGTTTTTTTCCCAGTTTGTAATTGAGAAGCAAACAGAAGAAGGATGTTCAAAAGCTAAATAGTGAAAAACAGAACGAGAAGATGACAATAATAATTAACAACTAGTACTATTACTACCTATAAATAATAATAATAATTAATAACTAAGAACTACAGGAATAATACTATTTTCTTTTTTTTCCCCAATTTTTTTTACCCCCATTTTTTCTGTGTAGTTTCCATCTGACAGCTCTGAGGACACAAAATTGCAGAAACAGAAATCAAACAAAGCTGGTATGTGGTTTTTATGTACTGTCATATAGGAAGAGTCCTATTGAGAGACCAGAATACAGTGAAAAGTCCAAAATAATCGTGAGATAAAAGGATAGTCCTCATGTCAGGAAGATGAAATTAGAAAAAAAGGGTAAGACCCTGTTCCTATTCCCAGAGGAGCATCTTGTTCATCCATGCAGACCTCCTGCTGGCTTTGCTTCATTTCATGTTTGTATGGATGGACCATACCTGAGCTCAGAGTAAGTCATCCTTGAAAATCAGCCAGCTCTCCTGGACCCTCCTTTTCTCCAAGGCTGCATCCTATGGGATTCTCCCGAGCAGATCCTTGAACTTGTGGATGTATAAAAGCATCACCCTTCATCTTAAACACATCAAACTGGGTCTCCATTATCCTTTGGAGATGAACATCACTGGGAAATGAGGACTTGTCTCAAAGACCAAACACCCCCTGGTTCCCTCAAAATGTCAGCAGCCAACAAGTGTTGAGCAATTAAACTCTGAGGAACCAAAAGAATTAGACCAAAGGCAGCAGATGCAGGAGACACAGCACCACTGGACAAATCAGAGCAGTAAAATGAGAAGGAAAGTAGATATGGAGGAGATACAATCAGAGGGTTAGAAGAGGAACTGGAGAAAGGTTACATTTGTGAGGCAGAGAAGAGATAATGAAAAAAGTGAGAGTGTTTACACTATGAATGTTCTTACCTGGGGAAAAATCCAATATTGAGATTTTGCAGAAGATAATGAAAATTTCAAAATGTTTTTTAAATACTGGAGAAAGGAATTATTTTCTCTGAACTCTCCATTTTTCTTTCTACCTTCTGTGAAGTAAATTCTGGCTTTCAGAAGTACAGTTGACTAACAGGGCATGTTTAGAGAGAAGAAAAGAACCAAATTATACCAGAATAAAGTTCAGGTGATAGATGCATAATGCTGAGGCCAACAGTATAAGCAAGCCACATCTGTATTTATCTTGAGAACGTAAGTATGCTAAGCTCCCAAATGAGAAAAACTACTGGGAAACACAACAATAAGGAGATCATGAATAAAATCTGTGTCCTGGTTTCAGCATGGATATAGTTAATTTTCTTTCTAGTAGCTGCTATAGTGTTATGTCTTGGATTCAGTATGAGAATAATGTTGATAACACACTGATGTTTTCAGTTGTGGCTAAGTAGTGTTTAGACTAAGTCAAGGATTTTTCAGCTTCTCATGCCCAGCCAGCGAGAAAGCTGGAGGGGCACAAGAAGATGGCACAGGACACAGCCAGGACAGCTGACCCAAAGTGGCCAACAGGGTATTCCATACCATGTGATGTCATGCCCAGTATGTAAACTGGGGGTAGTTGGCCTGGGGGAATTGGTGCTCAGGAACTAACTGGGCATCGGTCGGCAGGTGGTAAGCAATTGCATTGTGCATTACTTGTTTTGTATATTCCAATTCTTTTATTTTTATTATTGTAATTTTATTATTGTTATTATTATCATTACTATTTTCTTCCTCTCTGTCCTATTCAACTGTTCTTATCTCAACCTACGAGTTTTACCTTTTTCCTCCTGATTCTCTGCCCCATCCCACTGGGCAGGGGGGAAGTGAGTCAGTGGCTGCGTGGTGCTTAGTTGCTGGCTGGGGTTAAACCGCTAATCTGCAACTATGTTAATCTTACACTTACAGCTTTTCAACAAAGCACAGCAGCAAATGATAGAAGGAAGTGTACATCTTTAAGATCAAAAGGCTAAAAAATTCTTTGCAGAGACTCAGCCACACTTTTCGGGTTACCATATTACTGCCTGAGATTTTCAGGCTAAAACTGTGTCTATAGTGCTCATGCAGCAAGTCTGATATGCCCAGGATCCATCAAATTTACTGGTGACCAAGGTATGCCCATAGAAGTGATGCATCACAAACTCCTCGTATGCTTGTACCTTCACACATCACCTATGCAACTCACGTACAGGAAATAAATCCTATACATCTTGATGGACACCTTGGCTGCATCTATGATTGTAAATTAAGAAGTGTCCAGGACCTTTGCCAGCATTTAAACATGATCATGCCTGCTAATATACTGTAGGAATATCCTCTGCTGAGGTTCTGGCCTGCGCCAAGAAGCATCATTCCACGCAAGTCCTGGGGCTGGCTCTGCCAGTTGGCCTCGGAGCCCACAAGCATTCCCAGGCACGGGTAACTCAGTATCTTATATGCCTAGCATACCCAAATGCATATGTAATTAGGAAGTCATGGTGATTAACAGCACCCACGTACTTTGGGACAGTTTATGTGCTTGTGTTGTGTAATGCAGCTGCATTCCCCATTACATCAGTGTGAATACTGTGGATTCATGCACCTTTTAGTGGGAGGATGAGTATAAAGTATGTTAATAGTTTTGAGGATGTAAGCAGGCAGACAACTAAATATTAGAAATTTAAAAATATAAGAAAAAGTTCTTGTGTAAAACCAAGTACTTTACTAATAAATTCCTATCATTTAAGCAATAATAAACCTACTTCTCTATGCAATCAATCTTCAATATAAGAAAATCCATGTGTATAAGCCCCATACTCTTTAATAACATTTTGTATCAAGCAGCAGAAGGATTATTTTTGAGGCACAAATAAGGAGTGTTTACTTTTGTAAATGTCTGATTAGCATTTATTTCTTTTACACTCCTGCATCTGCCAAAGCTGAGACCTGCCCTGCTTGGTAGAATGGTAGAGAATTTATTTCTTTTCCGCAACAGCTGCTTCTTGGCGAAGTGACAGGGGGCATTACTGCACGGGGCTGATAGCAGCAGCCGCAGCGTGGGTTTTTGCTGCACTTTGGTTGGATGTTCAAATCTGGGTTCCTTCTGCATATGTGTGTCGGTTCCAAACAAATCTCAATCTATTCTAAGCAAAAAAAAAAGATCAAAACATAACTAATGCCAGTGAGTTTCTTTCTTCTCTGTGTATGTGCTTTGAATATGACTGTCCCCCAAACAAGAGTTTTCACTTCATGCACTTGTAATGCTTCTGCATGAGGTGGCCCCAGACCATATAATAATGTTAGAGGAAATAGTTTCTTGCTCCTTGACAAGTGACAGAGATCTTTACGCAGGTAAAACAAACATTAAATTGATCTAAAACCCTATAATTGTGAACTGGTATCTATTTACAGTTTCTAACACTGGAGCAAATAACTACAAGCTGTATAGCCACAGAAAATCTGTCAAAAAATACTAAATTTTGCAAAATGTGTAGTAAAGCAAGAAAGTGTAGCTAATTTCAATTCACTGTTTATAACAGGTGAATTAGTCCTTTGAAATTATTTTTGTACAGTGTTTCAAAGGGATTTAATCTATTAGGTTTTTAGACTATACAGACATTATGCTCATTATTACGTTATTGTTGGTATTTGTGTTCATTTTCTGATATTCAGTAGGGACCCCTTTTTTGTTTCAGGACTAGCTTTAGCTTGATAAAAACACATGCTGTCTCAAAGTACTGTTTTCTTCATTATTTGTCTTTATGATCTTAATGTTAGAGTTCATCTCTCATATAATGTATATTATTGATCTTTAAGATCTTGAAATCCATTTGATCTTTTAATTTTTAAAACTTCTTAATAATGGTTGGTAGGTATTTTAATATTTAGTTTAAAATTACTTTATGGGCTTGGATTGTCCAAAGAGTTTTCTTGTGTTCCTTTTTCAGCTCAACCAAAGTTTTGAAGAAGCAAATCAATTTTACTGCAGAGAAGTGATAAGCATAGCCAGAGGAGAACCTTTAATAACGCTTCCTCTTCATGAGCACTTCTTTCCTCAAGGAAAGGTAGTACACAGAAAGTGGTAACCTGTAGTATAAGCATGTAAGGGTGAAATCAGAAAGGCCAAGCACAAAGTTAGGTTCGACCAGCAAAGGACATTAAAAACAACCAAAGAAGTCACTCTTGAAATACATCAGCAGTAAGAGGAACACCAAGGTGCCAGCTGGTCAGCTACTTAATGGAGAGGGAAAGCCATCCCTAAAAATGTCAACTATAATCAGATAATTAACACAATTGGTACCAGAGACAAAAAGCTACTATCTCAGCCTTGAATAGGTTAGAGAGCACTTGTACGAGCGATAAATTTTAAAATTATGTGGGCATAATGGCCTTCATTGCATAGCACTTGAAGGGTGGCTGATTCAGTCACAGGGCCGTCAGGAGCTATCTTCCAGAACGCATGTAAACGGGTGAAGCCAGGAAGACTGGGGAAGGATGAACATAATAACCACCTAGATTTCAAAAGAGGAGGAGAGAAGGGAATTAGTACTATCAGCTTCATTTCACTCTCTGGAAAAATGTTAGCACAAGTTAATGGTTTATAAGGACTCAGAGATAAAAAGTAAACCAGCTACGGTCAACATAAATTTGTCAAGAAGAAGGTGGGTCAACCCAGTCTTACTTCCTTCCATGACAGAGTAACAGGCACCGTGGACTGAGGAGCAGTAGATCTCACATCTCCATTTCACTAAAGCTTTTAGCACTACTGCGACATTTTCATAAATAAAACAGCAAAATATGGTCTAGACAAAACTGTTACCCAGTTAGTCAAAAGTGGGTGGGAAACCTTCTCACACAGTCGTAGCAGCAACCATAGCAGAGTCAGTTCTGGCACGGCTCCAGTTCCTTCCAGCATTTTAGTTAATGAGATGGGTGATGGGACAACGAGTTCTGAGTGGGAGGCTGGTCTCGATGACCTACTGAGGGCCCTTCCAACAGGAATTATCCTGTGATACTGTGGTCCTGTTTTTCTAAATTTGCAGATGATACCTACCTGGGAAATACTGTTAGCTTGTTGCCAGATGAGATTGGAATTTCAGATGATCCAGACAACTTCAAGCTATGTTTCAAAGCTTAGGATAGCACTAAGCACTGACAAATAGAATATTCTACACTTAGAAATAATTAATTATTCAAATACAGGATGGGGAAGAAGAAGCTGGAAGCATTTTTATGGGAAAGGATGCAGCAGTTACTGGGACCAACCTGAACCCAAGTTAAACAGGCCATGGACAAACCAAACACTGTTCTGGGACACAGGAGCACAATTTTAGCCTCCAAGGCATGCAAACCAGTCCTACTGCTCTGCTTGGCCTCATCTGAGATAACGTATTCACTTTCTCCTGGGAACTGAACAGCAAAAAGGATTTGAACTAACTGGAGAGAGTCCACAGAAGATCAATGAAAACGATAAGGGGTTGGAAAACATGACCTGTAAAGAAAGGCTGAGTATTAGGATTGTTTAGCTTAAACAATGGAAAACCAAGAGAGACAAATTAACAGCCTAACTATCTAATAGACTGCTAGAAAGAGGAAAGAAGGAAGTTATTTTCAGTGTCTGTGAAGTGTAGATAAGACTGAATGGGCTTAAACAGCAGCAGGGAAGATTTGGGTTAAACATTAAGATAAGCTCTCTAATTGTAAGAACAGCGAAGCACTGAAAGAAACCGTGTCCCTGACTGGGTACCTACCTTGCAGGGCAGGTGAGGCACACCGCCCTCAGCAGCTGTCTGAGCCTACTGGGCAACAGCAGGGACAAGTTGGCCTTCAGATTTCTGGCAATCGTATTTTTCAGATTCTATAATTTATGAATAAAATCATCCTTCTTTTTGCAGCACAAGAAATACCCTAATATTTAATCCTGACTTAAGTGTACCTCATAGCCTGCTTTCCTAATGCCTTACTCTCCTTCAGTAGTCCTTAAATACAACTTTTGTTTTTAACCACGTCACAATCATCAGATGCCAGAGAGAAGAACCCCTTGTGACTGACGCCTCACATGTATTTCTTTCTATTCCTCCCAAGCGTTTCATTTTCTCCCTAAGTCTCTATAAATTCTTTTTTATTAAATATTCAAGCACCATTGGCACTGGTGTACATATCATTCCTCTTTACTGTCACCTACACTCTTCATAAAGATCTTGATATTATTTCCCTGAAAATTTAGAACATGCAGAATGCAGAAGGTCTGTTCCTCAGGTCCAGCAATACTCTACAATGTCCCTTGAATCACGTGGCTATTTTCATTGTCTTTTCATTTTATTTTAAAGGAGACAAAAAGACAAATGCAGATTTTCCCCACCCAGATTAATTCATTCTAGGTAGCATGACATACCTAACTAAAATAAGTGACACAATGTATTTCTAGATTACTTTTTGAACTGTCCTATACAGTGACGAACATAAATCAGACCGCCTGGCAATGCAAGCAAGGACTTTTAGAATCAGGAAACTAAAGTAAGGCTCTGGAATTCCTATTTTAGGAAACCAAAACAGAGACCCTTAATTTGAAAAATGCTCAGCATACACTAACTTTTAAATTTTCTAACCAGAAATATTTTAAAATACCTTCAAACAGCCATTTTTAAGGAACTAGCCATTAGGTCTTGTAATTTTATACTATGAACTAGCTCTGAGTCTGTTTTTCCTTAAATATTTCTCCCCAATTTAGACCTACAAAAGATGTTCTTAATATTTGCAATTCTATACAGATACTGAACTTTTAAAACAATTGGCAGGATCACTTGTTCCAAAAACATAACTAAGCTTCTTTTTCACTAGTCTTATGCTGACTGTTTCCTTATCCATGCCTCTTTTCAGTGACAGACTATCTGTGTTGGCTGTGTTTTCCTAATACTCTGAGGACATTTATTTGGACTTGTTGAACAGTAAATGCTCATTTCTGGATGGAACCCGAGACTATGGTCTATTCTGGCTGCTATGGATCAGCTCCTGCTCACACTCATTAAAAAATCTGAGGCTTGGACTTTTCCACTCAATAACCTAAACGAAGACAAGGGATGTATGTTAGGATTATTGCATTTTCACAGTTTTATTCTTTTCCCCAAAGACTCCATACCATTCTGCATAGTGCCTAAGTAAATGAGTGAAGGGTGAGGCAGTACATACAAGTCTCTCCACAATCGCCCACATTTGCTCCTTTAAAAGCCAGAAATGCACACAGCAATAGCAAAGATTCTGCACGATGGATGTTGGGCTGAGAGTTCACAATCAGGGGGCATGAAAAAGTGATTTGCAGGATGGATATGAGCAGTTGGGAAAGAATCAGAAGCAAATAAGATGCTTGACAGCAAGGCCCAATTTTTATTTTTTTTTTTTCCCAAAAGGTGTATCTCCTTTATCTTAATATCAACAGTCATTTCTTTACTCCACATAGCATGATTTCTTGTTAATAGAAGTCAATTATCCAATATATTCAGCTTACTTTCAGATTTGTTTTTTCTGTGTGGGCTCTTAAACTATTCCCTGCCCTGGTGGTACATGCATGAGGATGCTCAGAGATATTGGAAGAAAGCTCTTGGCTTTTCATTGGAAAGATACGGAGATAAGACTCTGAAGGCTGAACTAAGCTCTACAAGACCAGGACAAAGGACACAGAACAGAAGGGGTTTAGAAAGGTGACCTGTACACAGAAATTCACATTTATCCAAGGTGTCATCAGCTTCCAAAAAGTACAATCCAGGCATTTTTTCCCCCATGGATATGTGAAACAACTGTTGTTTTAATCACTGCTGGTGCGTCAATAGGCACCTCCCAGGCTGAGAGCGTGAACTTACAGTACTTAAAAGTAAACAGCTGTCATTTAACTGAGATATAACAAACTCCTCTTATCAGTGCCTGCTATGTATTTGTAGAGTACCAGTGTCCAGGTGTCTGAATTATCTCAACAAGTGTTGCTTTATTTCTACGTCTAGGTGAGCTTCCACAAAAACCAGCCATACTAATAATGTACTCTGTCTCCACAAGCAGGTACGAGCAGGTATCAGCGCCTGTGCCTGCCTACCTTCTTTATCATGGAGAGCTGTCTCCAAGGTGGTGGGGCTCAGAGGTATTGCTGTTTGGTGGTCCTTCAACCGCAAGCCACGTCATCCAACAAAGCCAGGCTTGACAACAGCACTCCCTTTGCACACCAAGCAGTGATAATACCTTCATATTTATTTGTGAAGCGCCTCGGTACAAAGAGCTGCGTTGCTGTCTATCTTCATCCACGAGTGGCAAGGGAAACAGCAGGAAAAAAAAAACAACCCGCCTGGGCTCTGGCCTGGGGAGGAATCTTTTCCAGTGCATCGGTACTTCACTTCCATAGACTGCACAACTCCGACAGTGCCAACTGCAGGAAAGGATGACGTGAGCTTCAGGGCATCAGTTCTGTTGAAAGCCATGTCCCAGGACTTGGAGGGGGGTGGGGAGGATGGCTTGTTTTCACTGCAGCTAAAGCTCCACCCTGCAGAAAGACAAACCCTGTGCCTTCGTGGTTGGTTTTCTCCGTGCCATCTGCTTTTGTGGAGGGAGGGTCCGGCTGCAGGGAGCAGGGCAGCCTGCTGGCCCCCGGTGCCGTCTGCCGGCTGGGCTGACCTCAGGGGCGCGCACGGGCTCGATACCTGGAAGGTCCTTAGCAAACGCCACAGAAAAGCTAAATACTTTTTAAGGTCGAATAAAAATGTGCAGAAATACTTTCCAGGTTTTAAAAAAGTAAAAAGAAGGAAAAGGACAAAAGTGAGTATTTGGCTAGTACAGATTTAACAAATCGATTCGCATGACTTTGCTTAGATGAAAAATTGTAAAAGAAAAAAAGGCAGTTACTGGCAGAAGCAGAGCTGATCCCTGATTTGGCACAGCCCCATGCCAAAACAAATATCTAAGCAGAACTAAATAAGTTAAATAATCTGCATGACAGTACTAGCTGAGGGAGTTTGTCAGATGGGTATTGGATATGAAAAGATCGTCACCGGATTATAAGCTACATAGGTTGGTACTGTCTTCTTTCTGGATTTGGACAGATTTTAGCAGAAGGCTGCTGCTAACGACCCTCAGATGGTACCACATCTGAAATAATGACAGGAGGCTGGACAAAAGATGGTGTTTAGGATGCACTGTTCTGGTATTTCAGGCTTTTTGTTGCCCACCCTCTAACACTTGCACCCTAACCACCAGTACTCAAAGCTCTCTTTGCAGAGTAACATGATGAAAACTTTTTTTTTTGTTGTTAATTTTTTTAAGATAATGGCTACTGAATTTCCATCTCAGGAAGGCCTTCTAGACTTCAAAAGATAAGTGGTTTGAGGAATATAACTTGGACTGGCTGCCTTTCATGCACCATGGATGTTTAATTTCCTCTGCTATGGGGATGAGAAATAACAGAGGTGTATGCCTGGATTGCTGCTGCTGTTGTTAAGCACGTTCTGGGCAGGGTTGCAGATGGAGGCCAAGTACTAAAATACACCCGGCATTAACTACCCAAAGCAATATAATCACTTTCATCCACAAACTATTCTCCTTACAACAACTTAATATACAACACCTAGTTTTATTTTACTAGTATAAGATGATTAATACTTGAGTTACATCAGAAGTCATTCAAACTATGTCTTACATCATTGTAATTGAAAAATCTTTTACAAAGGACTGATTTTTCTCTCACATTTCTATTTCATCAACCTGTACATACAATGGATGTGCACAAGCAGGATCTCCTGCCTAAGGCACTGAACATAAAATAAATAAACAAATGACAAATATTATTTTATCTCTTTATTTTTTTTTCAGAATATTTTAATATTGAAGCCCAAGTTGTTATTTTCAAGGGACAGGGGAGGGGAAAAGGAAAGGGAGAAGAGAGAATTTATGAAGACAAATTATTTTATTTAATTTATGGTTTTGTGAATGGTCATTTCTGTAGGCAACAAAAGGTTGTTTTCTTAAAAAAAAAATTAAAACAAACAGCACCATTAAAGAAAGCATGATCCCTGAATTCTAAACAAAACACTGTCTTGAAACAAAAAAAAATTGCTAAAATGCTTGTTTCACCGAGTCACCTCTGGCGGGGTAACAAAGCAAAGCATAACAGCATTAAACCGTAGCAATCCCGCTGAAACCAACTACACCCCCTTCTGAAGATTCAGAGAACCACTTTCCGAGCTTGTCCTGTGGGAATAATATTTTCTTTGGTAGAGGACTGAAGGAGGGTATTTACTTCACTGAATGCGGATAGAAAAAATATCTATGCACATTAGGGATCTCCCCAATAAATCTGTATTTCTCATGCATGGTAGGTATGAGTGGATTTCACATTGCTGTTATACTGCAGGAGTAATACTGCCCTATAAAGGCATAGAATGGCTAATGTCGAACAGATGTAAACATTCAGAATACTGACAAAAAAAATACATACACACAAAAAACCCTGTACTGAAAATGTGAATCGAGTTAAGTTTCTGTAAAGCAGAAAAAATATTTTACAGCAGTACAAGAGAATTATGGCAACAAAGTAAAGCACTTTTCTTGTAACATTCATGAACAGTACAAATACAACAAAGTTATTCTACGGACTAAATTATTCTTTAACTATCAAATATAGTACAAAGCGAAATATTATGTGCTATAAAAGAAGCAGCTCCTTAAATTAGACTAAAAAATGCTTTTTTTCTTTTCGTTGGTTTTACAGTGACAAAGCATGATGACCGAAGACAACAGGATTTCATAGATTCAGAAACATTTAGCTACACAGGTCCATGATAAATCCACTGAATATTTTGTTGCTTTCCCCCCAGTGTTCTGCAGAGCCACAGAAGATGAACCGCTGCGCTGCTGCCAGGAGACTGCAGAAGTCATTCAGTGTTCAGAGCAGGGCCGTTCACGTGTGTCAGCTAAAATGATCGATTTCGGTGACACTTCTCAGCTCATCTTGAGTGTTTATCCTGGTACTTCACCACACCTTGGAGAAACTGCTAAACCAGAGGCTACAATAACGATTCTGAAATTGTGCGTGTGTTTATAAGGGGAAGGGGGTGCAGCATAAGGTAATTTTACTTCAGAAATTGCATTATAAAGCACCATATGCACCAGCTTAAAAACTGTGCAAGGAATTGCAGGGCCCTGAAAAACCATCTGCACGTTCTGTAGCTTACCCTGACAACATGCACCACCCTCAAGAAGAAAGTCTATAGTACAGAGAATATACCTTTTGCTTTATGGCTCAACCTTTATTTTTGTCTTTTAAATGCTATTTCATGTACTAGACCTCAGCAGATAAATAAAATGCAAACAGGGAGCATCCAGTTCACCATTTCTTAATTATTTTCTTTTAAACATTATTTCAAAGGGAGTTTCTGCTTGGAAAATTAGTTGAGAACAGAAACACACAAACACACACACTGCAAATGCCCTAACGTTATCTGCATATCTCACAGGTATGCAATTAAAACAATAAAGAGGGAGGAAAGAAAAAAGTGTGTTTCTCCCTCTCACCCAAAAGTGCTGCTCCAGGGGTCGGAGTGGGGGAACAATTTTGGAGGTTTAAAAAAAAAAAGGTAAATTATACATGCTGGACATTGGGACACATACATACGTACACGCAAACACAGAGCAGTGTGTTCTTAAGCAATTCTTTCACCACTTTTCAGTGCATAAACTATTAACACCCCACGGTGCAAACTGCATGGTCATTAGAAAACACAATGACACTGGGCCTGAAACCTGGACAATTAAACAAAAAAAGTAATTCAAAATTAACGTCTAAACGTGACTGTGTTCTTATTGAAGACCAAGGGTCACTCTCCCCCAAGCATCTGTGTGATACCAGAATCCAAGTAAGGTTTTCGGTCACACTAGGATTAAGTCAGGCTCCTACATCACCGCAGTTGCTTTTGAGTATTTTAATACCCTAAAACTATAATCTGTAACAACACTTCACGACTGTTGCTAACTAATTGGTCAAATTTATTCCTGGTGCAACTCCAATGACTCAAGAATGAAAAGAGTGGAACTGCACTATGGAAGAGTTTGGTCGGTTGTGTAATATAACATAGCACCATCCAGTCTAATGCCATTTTAAATAACATTTTATCACGACCTCACACATGCAAGTTGCAATCCTGATACAAAAATGACAATATGACATGAATGAATTACCTACCACATTAGTCACAATCTTATCCTTCGAACAAAGTAAAACTATTTTGTGGCCGGAATTTATTTCTGTATTATGTCAGTCAATACAAGAAGTATTTCAAGATGCAAGTACAAACAAATATTGACTTATGTGCTGTGGACAGGAAAACCTGAGCTAGAAATAAGGATTCCCAGCAGGCTTATATAAACATAGGTTATTAGAAGTTTAAGACTGGTTGCTTTCTTTATTTTAAATGGAAGTATCCTACCTCTACCCGGGATAAATACAATGCAATACAATTCCGATACAAAGGCTCCTCAAATATGAATTTGATACGCATTAACCGACTACACTCATGCTTACTCATGAGTATTTTTCAGTCACTGTTTTGCCAGCAGCTGGCGTAGCACTGGATGCTAATTTTCATGTAGTTACTCCTAGGTTTTTGCTTGGCTGGCTTGTTTTCCTACCAGAAGACTTGAAAAGTGCTGAGAAGCCATTTCTTAACTCGCATGTCATATTAAGGAGCACTTTTGTATAGAAAAAATATATTATTGTATCAGCAACAAATTTGTTAGTGTAATTATAAATGGCCTTTGTACCACACAGTGTCAAAAATAATATTGATATGTTGCTAATTACAATAAAAGAGAACATCAAGGTGCACCATAGAGCTTCCTACGACAGGAATGTATGTTGTAGATATTCCAGCTCACTTTTAAGACAATAAATGGCATTTATCATGTTTGTGAAAATGGTCCCACAAGAAAATAAATGTGGTTCCTCCATTCAGTAGAACCTCATTAATATGCACCCATGTCAGGGAGATCAACTACAGCTTATGAATAAGTATTCAAACAACGATCATATAAAAAGAGTATAGTGTAAAATGTAGCATAGTTTTTATTTCCTAAATGTAGTTCTATCATTCACAATAGTATTTCAGAAAGCAACAGTAAATGCATCAGGGAATCCAAGCAGTATTACATCTTGCACATTCTTACTACGTTGCTCTCTGAAAATTGTGGAAGGAAAATAATTTTCTTGACCAGACTGTAAGGTCTTTGGATTAGTGAGGTTCTACTGTAATGGTAAAAATAACATTTCTCTCTGATGCTGACATTTGGGCAGACTGAACCACATATTGGCAGATGGATGACTTGCACTCCACATTTTGTGTTCTTGAAGTGGGAATAAAAAAACTCAAGGTATTTTCATCTCCCCAGCAACTGCATGTGCTTTATCCCTTTATAATACTTTCCTTTTAGGTGAATAGGGCCCCAAAATTATTGTGTTTCTTCTCTGCTGTTATGGTGGCTAGCGCATCTGGAATGCAGCTATAGTCCTGAATGTAAATACAGTACTGGATAAATACTGAAGGTTACTTTAAAGATGCAGTATCCCTTTTGAAAATGCCTTTTTGATTCCAAATTTCTAAAAGGTAGAGTAAGGGGTCTGAATTCCTTTGAGAATAAAAAAGTTAGTGTTGTAAGTAATTCTAAGAATCACTTTAAATGGCAAAACTCTGAGATGTTTTTTAAATAGAGTAACTCACGTAAGAGGAAAAACAACTGATTAACTAATATTTAACTGATATGCAGTTAGAATCTTTCCTTATTCATTCATCACAAAAGCGCATCATTTTTAGGCCACAGAAAGGCTAAAACATCCAAAACCTATTACATAAGTCTGACCCTATAAATATATATATATAAAAATATATATATTTGGGACTGACAAACCAAGTGGACAGATTAGAGAGACAAATGCAAATAAAGAATATTTGAGTGGGAAACGGGAAAAGAAAACAGGTTTTTAAGCCCCAGTAGAGAAGTTACTTTCTCCAGACCCTACTGAAGCCAATGTGATTCCAGTTTTGGTCCCACTAACCTATCGCATATACAATTTTTTCTCAAGGAATCAACAAGAAGAGATGATGAGTAAGATTTGAGTTCCATAGTCCCTGGCAGGCATATAAGGAAACTCCTCTAACAATTGAAATTCCTCTTTTTTTTTTTTTTTGGTAGGTGAGGTGACTATATTTTAGCCCTAGATAGCGAAAGTCAATTGAAGAAAACAATCCTATCAGCAGAAAAACTGCAAACCGACTTCGGAGCTACGATGGCCAACACCCCACACCTTGCCACTACCCCACTCAAAACAGTCACTATTCAGTGTGTTATTCATTCTGCATAGTTACTCCACTTCTTGCAGAGTTATTCTTCCACTGATCTTTAACCTGCAGCTTGTATCAACTATCAAAAAGTGGAGAAAAAAATGTGCTGCACTTTGTGCAAATAAATAGAAGCTACGAATGACATGCGTTGATGCCTTTTTTTTTTTTTTAGCACAGTAAGAGAGCTCATAGAAGCTTCAGTAACAAGGCTATCTTTTTTTTTAAACTACTTCTACAGGTTTCCGCTTCTTCCCAGAAAACGGCACTCAGGCAGGAATAACTAAATTCTGAAAGCACCACTTGGAAGAAAAAAAAAAAACGATTAAAAAAAAATAAATCAATCAACTAATTGCAAACCATTAATGGCCTAAACTGTTCCAATTTCTCTGTTCCTTTGTCCTGCTCTCCCATGCTGATAAGGGATACTGCATCTTTGATTCAGTTCCTATCGTACAACCAGACAAGCTACACACAGTTTGGAAGGCCCTATGCAGTCATCATGACAGAAGGCTCCGCAGCCTTTGCACACGATCATGGCTTTCAGCCTGCAAGAGCATTTCAGTTCCAGTTCATCGGCATTGCTACTGTCAGCAAATTTCTGAACCGGGATCTGCGCATTCTGGTTAGACAGGCCTGTGGCAGTGTTTGAGCCACTTCCTAAAATCCCAATCGATTTCTCAATTGCAGATGCTGCCCTTTTGAAGCTTGTGCTACCGAAGTGTATTGTTGGATAATTTCCACAGAGCTGCTGCTGCTGCTGCTGCTGCTGCTGTGGGTGCTGCGTCTGTATTTTCTGAGCAGCAAGTTGGGTAAAAGGCTTCTGTGGCTCAGAAAGTAAATAGGAAGAGAAATCTGCATTTTTTAATGCAAACGCTTTTAACTGTTCTTTCACTTCGTTCTGATCATAGGAAGTTTGTTTCATGCCCAGTTCGCAGCTGCTGCTTAAACCTTCCTCAAAAGAAATAGGTTCAGATTTTATATTGCTACAGATGCTTGCTGGCTGAGGCCAACTAAGTCTTTTAGTGGTTTCCATAGTAACTGTCGGTTGTTTTTGATCAGAGGGGACTTCGGCATTTGGGTGAGGAGGGGGAGGAGGTGGCAGGGGTGGAGGGGGAGGAGGGGGATGCACTAGTGTTTTGCTCTGCAGAGTTTGAGAGGCACTGGCAATGTCATCACCTTCCTTAATTTGAATATTAGGGGAAAACACACTTCCTAGCCTCAGCTGGTGAGCTGCTGTAGAAATATTCACATCTCCCAAGCCCTTCTGTTCCAGGTGTCTGCTAAAAGCAAATGCGTTGCAGCCAGGTGGGCCTTTTGAAGTAGTTTGCAACAAAGCTGCCGTAGGAATGGGGCCTCTTGCAGCCATGGACATTTGGTAAAAATGCTGTCTATGTGAGGTACTAGCTTCTGCGTGAAAGCTGCCATTTTTATCAATGTGAAATAAGCTCTGCTGGAAACTGCATGAAGGCAACGGCCTCTTCTGCTGCTTGATCTCTGGGCTCTGAGCAATTCGGCTCTGAATGGCATGTTTGTTCAGCCACTCCTGCTTAAATGGCTGACCATGCCCTAGCTGATTCATGCTGGAACTAATTACACAAGGAGCCGCTTTAACATCTGTGTCCATTGACACCTTCCCAGGCTCACATTTAATTTGAGCATGTTCCCCTACAGTCCTGGCCATCCTCTTTTTCGGATGGTTTTCACGCTTTCTGATTTGTAGCGGGGCTACGCTGCCTGCTGTAAATCCTTTACCATCTGGATTAGGAGAGTTGGAAGGATGTTCAACAATATTTCTCTCGGACACTACTGTTTTACATACTGAGGTAGTTTGCAAAGGCAAGGGAAGCCTGTTAATTTCTAGTTTGGCTCCTGATCTGGGCTGCGGCAGTACTTTCTCTAAAGGCAGGTTGCCTTGCAGTAACTGTGTCACTAAAGGATTGTTGGCCTCCACTGACGACAAGCGACAGCTAGAGCCCCCGGCACCGGTAACTCTCTTTAGGGTTTCTGTTGTCAGGGACAGGGTGTCTTCCATAGAGTCCACAATGGATGTCTTGGAGGTCTGCGGTGGCTGCGCGCTCGTGGCTATTTCTGCAGTCTGGGCAGGCATTTCAGGTCCTGTAAAATCCTCGGTGTCCATCCTGAAGCACTTGTCAGACTCATTCGTTTCCGATTTAACAGGAACAGCAATGCTTGTCAGAAGACTCCTGGATTGCAGTTCTGACATTTGCGTGTAACTGGAAGGTTCGGTTTTGACATTTTTTAAGCAGTTTTGCTCTGCGTATTCCTTATGCTTACCGGAGTTAAGATGGCTGACCACTGGCTGGTCTGTACTCATTGCCTCTTCATCATGCCAACAAATTCTATTGTTAGTGCTATACTGACTGGCACAGGCAGCATCTGCTTCATTTTTAAATGCTGAAGGACCTCTTAATTGCTCAGCAAAACCTTGGCTGGGAGTAACAACCTCAATTAATTTATCTTGAGGAGCAAGAGGCACTTCTCGAAGACTTGAACAACCTGCCTGCAAGTTCTTGCTGTCTTGCTTTGCTGTAATGGTGATAAAGCTGGAACTGTGCTCAAGGCTTTCATTAGAGACCACTTCAGGCCTGCTTATGACAGACACCTGAGGACAGGCTATACTTTGTAAGGCAGCTTCTGTCCTTACAGGTCTGCTCTGCAGGTCAATGCTGTTCTCTGCATTTTCAATAGAAGAAGAAAGTGACAGACTGGAATTCAGATTTGTAGTGTGGTCAACAATGACTTTGCAAGGTATAGACCTATTCATGGCAGTTTGTGTAAAGCTCACTGGCTGAGGTTTACCAGAGAGATCCATTCGGTTTCGTGCTCCAGAGCTTTTTTCTAAGAGATCAGCATTTAATTTAGTAGCATTATCGTAAGAGCTTATTGTCACCATGTTACCAGTAAACATTGAAATGGGTGGCCTTGCAACAGCATCTGCTACTGCAAGGGCCTCACTGCAACTTAAAGCTGATCTAACGGTAGTGTGAATGGAGACAGTGCTTTGCTCGTTACACCCAGTTATGGCTATCTTATCAGAAGAAAATCTGTTGGTAGTCCCCACTGGGGGAATCAGTACAGAACTACCAGAGAGATGATTTGGCAAATTATTTGCAATAGATGAAGCTGGCACAGTGGCATAATGACTGGAGACTGTGTTATTCGCATTGCTACTTGGTATCGGCAACCTTTTGTCATCAATGGCGTTTGATAAGACTGTATTGTCTATGGAGACTGGTACATTAGTGTTATCAATACATTTTGGTCCAACAGTTATGCATGGAGTATCAGCCCCTTGGATGGTTTTCAGCATATTTATATTACAAGCTGAAACTGCTGTGTTTGCACTGTCAACAGACATTAAAACAGAGGATTTATCAACAGAACTTGCAAAAGAAAGTTCTTTAATTGCTCCAGACATAGCAGTGCTGCAAACAGACACAGAGACTGAACTTTTATTATAAAGCACTGGCACACTGTTACTTTCAGTAGAGGTAGATGAAATAATTTTCTCACACAATTGTGGCATAGGTATATTTTCATCAGAACTGTGCACCGATATCTCAGTAGCAGTTTCTGGTAATATAGCTGTGTTAAGTGACTGCTGCAATAAAGTGGTAGTCTCACGGTGATGAGCAGACTTGTTGCTAGGGGACCTGCAGTTAGGATTAACTATGATGACACCAGTGGAACCTTCAATCTTTGTGTCAGTAGAAGTTGGTATCTCCAGAGATGAGGTACTTTCCTTTGAGCTGAACTGCGACTTTGATTCTTTATTAGTCTGGAGTAAATGAGCTCTGGCTTGATGCTTTGCAAATAGCTTGGCCTTTGTTTGTTCCTTGATGTGTGCCAGCGTTCTTGTCTTCCCACCTTCGCATGGGGTCCCCATTGCTCCAGAGACTATGCTTGCAGCTGCTGCCACGGCTGCTGCAGCTGCAGCTTCTCTTTGGGCTCTTGCTTGCTGAGCTCTTGCTTTGATATCTGCAAGAGTTCTAGCCCCAGTGTTTCTCCCACTGCTGACTGATGTACTTGGGGAAACTCGAGGTTCTGGTTTACAAACAGGTTGGCTCTTGATGATAAAAGGTGGTCCAATTTTTGAAAGCTGAATCTAAAGGAAGAAAAGAACCAGTAATTTTAATGAGATCATCAACTCGCTAAAATCACCAGCTGTCTCTTAAAGGGTCAGAGAAAGGTAATGAGGGGAATTACTGTTCAGTGCAGTTCGACAGAAAAATACTACAAATTAGTGATATTTACACTTCAGTATTTTACCATCCGCCAGCATGAATAACTGACACCTGTATTAGCCTACTCACATTGACCCTTCTGACAGGAAGAAAGATTGAACTGGATGACAACATGATGCTTATCTGATACAATTTGACAGACCTGTTTTATATGCAGTGTACCTAACTGAGAAGATCAACAAGCCTAGTGCAGCGATACTAGAGAAGAGCCTATGACTAAGCACTTGCTGCAAATGTGTGAAAAAATAACAATCATGTAGTGCTTTTGCTCCTTGGTCTCCAATGACTGAGACATTAGGAACAGCCTGTCTTTCACTTATATACCAGACAACCTATCTTGCCTTTAGATAGGGTGTACCAGTATCTCCACTGAGCCTATTTTTCATGTTACACCACAGAGCACTTTAGTGGTATAAAAGAAGTGAATCACCAAAGGATATGCCTTTCCCTTCCTCACTTGCAATTTTAAAGAGACTTGCTTTAGTATATCCCTGGGATACCTCCTACACCACTGCATTTCAAAAATGAAATCCTCAAACCTACAAATATTAAAAATGCAAATATTAAAGTTTTAAATACCTAAAACTTTAAGCAAAATAATTACCTGTGAAATCACTGGGATTATTAGTATGTTTCCAATTAGACACATCTGTTTTCAGGATTAGAGAATAAGAGTCCTGGGACCACTTTATAACTCATACACTCTCTCAGAATACCCAAACATTGGCAAAAAACCATTTCAATTTCTTAAAAGGGACATACATTTACCGGCTGCCCACAGTAATAGGACTTAGTGGTAATGCTGTCACTTCTCTTCTGAAAGGAACTGACAAGAAAACTAGGTAGTATTTGTAGGAAAAGTAGTCATAAGGTGTGATGGGAAGTAAGAGCCATATAGCAGAATGATTTGGGAGAACTGAGGTTCTTTTTCCTCTTCTAATTACAGAGGATAGGGGTTGTTGGTGAAATGACCCAAGAGCCAAATATTTGTTACACAAAAAACATACTAGAATTGATTGTCCAAAATTATTTTTCAAAATGCTTGCCAATTTTTCAGTATTGTCATTCACTGGCTGGAGGCTTCAGGGAGATTAAATTCTTAAGACTGTGCAAGGCTGACAGCATCTGACTTTCCATAAGAGATCAATATTAAGATGGTATTGTAATATTTAGCCACTTATATAACCATACAACTCTATGCTGGTCTAGAGGGTTGGAATACTTCACTTTTCCTAGCAGGTAAATTTTTGGCTTATAAATAAACACTCATGCCTAATATTGTGAGGCTTTACTATTTACTTGAACATATCTTAAAGAATATCACAAACTCACAACTACTTCAAAATACTTTGCTTTCTGTTTCAGTAGCAACTTTTTTCAGTTTCCACTTCGCATCATCAGAACTGCTAAATCTCTATGTGCTTGATTATTTTTATTATTATAGTCATGACCCTTTCTTTGTTCCCTAGTGATCTATTTTTCTTTGTGCTTAGAGAGTGATTATAATTTATTAGGCTAGATAGAGACTTTTGAAATATGAAAGATATCACTAAACTCAGAATGGGCTAACTTCCAATTGCATCACTGCTCATAAAAATAAATTAGTTGAAATATGCTGCCGCACCAGTGATTAAAACAGTTAGCCTATTTGCCCTCCTGGCCATACTGACAATGTTCAGTGATGGCAGCAGTTAAAAATAAATGCAGAAAAGGGCATTTCTGAATAATCAGGAAGTAGTATTGCACAGTCAATGTCTTAAGTTCAGCAAATTGAATCTAAAACTTGGCTGATGTCATAATGTACAAAATTAAAAGGGTCAAAACACTGAGCCTATATATAACTAAATCTATAGATCCCTCTGTTAGGGAAAAAAAAAAGCTTTCAACTGGAATTTACTTTCTTACATAGCAGAATGAGACACATAAAAGTGTTTGCTTAGTTGGTGTATCTTTTTTACCTTTTGCTTTGCCATTAACAAAGATATCTGTCTATATATATCAATTAGACACTTCCCCCTAATAGCCAAGTCTCTGTTTTCAATTAATTCTACAGGTAAGACTTATACTTCAGCCTACCCCAAGCTTTGGGCTTGCAAAGGGATCTCCAACTATTCTGACCCTAGGTTCTCTTGCTGGATTAAGGCACCAGTTGTTTTTCTTAGTATTGGTTATGGTACCATTTATTATTCATGCTTGCTGAAGAAGTCACCCACAGGAAAACAAGTGGATAATACAGCTGGGTAATTAGAAAAAGAAGTAGCACTGTGTAAATGATGGGGAAGCTCTTGGATTAGATTAAGCCGTAGATTCTGGAAAACTTTCCCTCACACAAAAGCAATTTTGTAGCAAAGACCCTGACTGAACAATTATAGATATATTTACATCAGAAGTAATTTGGCATGGTACGAATGTAATAGTAAAGCGAAACCACCAGTACTAACACACCTCACACCTCCACAAAAAATACACCATGCACTGTGTCTGCATGCGGTCAGTAGGAGGGAGATAATAAACCTTTAGTTTCCAAGTTGGCCTGTTTATTCATTACTTTACCTTAAGGGGTGGAACTCGGGGTTCTTCTCTGGGTGGCTGATCTTTATCAGATGGACTTGTTGATGAAGCACTACGGTTAGGCTGATCATCATCTATTCTAGCTCTCTTCTCTTTGCAGATTCCAAAACTGTGCTGTTCTGCTGTTTTCCTTTTTGGGATCTCTGGGTCTCTACTTTCATTCCTCACTTCGGGTGATTTTGTGGGTTCTAATGACTTGGAAGAATGTGAACTCTCTAGACGGCTTTGGGTGCTGCCTGTTAGCTTGTGAGATTTACTTCTGCACACTTCAGAGAACGTAGCTTTCTCTAAAGATGAGGTATATAGTTTATCATGTGGCTTTGATGGAAGCAGTTCGATATTTTTGCCAACTGATCCTTCTGATAAGACAGCTACCTCTGATGGCAAAAGTGTACCTTTCTTGTCACCTCTTTGCTGAACACCGTGATTTTTAATTTTGATCACCTCTGGAGGAGAGTGTTCTGGGATGGATGCAATGTAAGATTTCTCAATTTCAGAACGTGACTTACATGGCTGATGACTGAGGCTTTTGCTTTGGGGCTCTTCCAATACTGAAGTATCAGGTATAATTGTTAGTGAACCAACTTTCATATTTTCAGGAGCAGTCTGAAGTTGCTTTGGCTGAACAACAAGATTCTCTTCTTGAACCACCTTAGGAATGGCAGAGCTTTCTTCTTTCAAAGTGGGAAGGGAGTCTTCCAACAAACACGGCGATTTCCTTTGTTGCAGAGTAAGTCTTTCATTGCTTGGGGAATTAGAAACTGGAGATGTCTCCAATGGAAGAGGCAAACTATTTGCCACAGATGTTTCAGAAGTTAGAAGAACAGAAGATACTGAAGATGTTTCTGATGTTAAAGGCAAATCAGACATTGGAGATGTTTCTGATGTTAAAGGTAAATTAGAAGCTGGTGATGCCTCTGATGTTAAAGGTAAATTTGACATCAGAGATGCTTCTGAGGTTACAGGTGAGGTGGACATTGGAGAGATTTCCGACATTAAAGGTGTGTGCAAGTTTTCATCACTGGCCTTTTGCTGAATATCACCTTCAATGTTTTCAGTACTGGACACTTCAGATGAGCAAGCTGTTTCAAGAGATGCTGGAGTACAGGGTTCCTCTGAAGTCGACTGAGTGTCTCCTCCAGGAGAGGCAACACAAACACATGGTCCTTCTGGACTTCCAGACGAAAAGGAAGTTTCAGAAATACAAGCATTCTCAGACAACTGTTCCTCAGGGTCACTTTGAAGCTCCATATCCACCGCAATGCCTCCACCAGTGAACAAAGAGCCTTCCAGAGCAGCATTTTGCATTTCTGGTGCAATTAGCTCTTTTGCAGACTCAGAATCCTTCTCTGCTGTATCACTGACGGAGTTTGTGGATGAAGCTGATTGTGCTGGTGATACACAATCCTCCAGCTGATCTATCACAACTGACATCTCCTCCTGAGAGCATTCTGACTTCAACTCCACTTTAATTTCAATGTGAGATACAGTATCAGTTACATCATTCATCATGACACAGGACTCAGTGCTGTCTGCAAGCTGTACTGCCTCTGTTTCTTCATTTGTGCCAGCTGGACTTACTGACTCCTCAGAAAACTCATGTTCTGTTTTATGGTTTTCCTCTTGGCATTCACAAATACTTGTCTCAACCTCCTCAGCAATCTCCTCCTGAATGATTGATTCTTCAGGTATCAGTATATCCTCTGAGTCTGCCGTTAGATCCTTGACAGGAACCTGTTCCATACTACAAAGAGATGGACAATAATCTCTCTCTGGTAAAGGTGGAATTTTAGCACCTTTCTCTTCTTGGTCTTCAAAGGTTGCTTGCTTAGAAGGACCAGGTGTGCCAGAAGATCCACACAAAGAATTGCTTTCATCTTCATCATTGTTCTGCACTGCAGTGAGTTTCATTGATTCCCCTCTTGACATTCCCAATCTAAATAAAAACACACAAATTAAAAAGGTCTTTTCATCACAGACATGATAAAGGAATAGGATCGCCTTTCTCGCCCACATCTTTTATTTACAAAAAGGACATCTTTTCGAGTTTAAAATAATGGTTTGGTTAAGTGGTGGCTGACTGATTTATATATGGTTTTATACATTTTGGAAACCTAGCTACCTGGATTTTCTTACCAGTGTTAAAAAACTTAAATATTTTTAAAATAAGTAATCTATTATTCATTATTTAACTATTTGGCACATCAATGAAACAAAAAAGCAAGCTACACAGATTCACCAGTACCCATACTCTGTTTAAATTTCTGTGTTTTGTTTTGTTTTTTAATACCAGCACAATACTGCAATACTAATACAGCATGCATTGCAGACAAAATGCACAACTGTATCTTCTTCCATCAGTAACAGTTCTAAAGCAAATCCCTTTTTTCCCTCCTACACCTGCATTTAGGGTCAACGCAGCCAGCAATATGGCTTAAATGCTGCACTTTAAATAAAAAGCTGTACCTAAAACTAATAAGGCAAAGCACGTGTTTCAGTTTTGCAATTTGACAGTCATTTCAAATTTATCATGAAAATCAAAATAACTCCACTTCAGCCTCATTTTACAACTCAAGAGGCAATTATAAAGATCTCAGTTGACAGCTTGTGTGTTTTTGCTCCATTCTTTCAGCAAACTAAATACTTCATTTAAGATGAAAACTATTTCTAAATAAACAGATCTATCTATATACCATTCATTTGATTTCACTATAATTAAAAAGAAGATTAACATTCTTAAGCAGCTAAAAAGACATATTTATAAGCTATGCATTCATTCTCATGGATGAAGTGCAAAGGAACCATCCCTGTGTATACTTCTCTTCTGAAGATTTTCTTACCTCTGGTCCTGAAAATGTTAGTTTAAAAAATTTAAAAAAACCCACACAACAAACCAAAACAAAACAAAAGCCAAGGGCTGAAAAAAATAGTTATTTTTAAAAATGTATGCACTCTGACATCCTCATTTCTTTCCAAGGACAGCGGGAGTACAGGTGTTCAGCATCTTTAGTAAGATTTTCCAAGCAAACTTTGTGCATCAGCAATTCCATAATAGTAGAAAATACACAAAAGCTTGACTGGAGGCCTTAACAGAAATTTCATGGTCTTAAGTATCTTCTAATCTAATTAACAGAAGTTTGATCTCTGTTCTCATTTTAATCAGAAAACAAAGAATAATATGGAAATAAGCAAGCATAAAAGATATTCAGAAATTATGGAAGCAAGATAACTTGTCATTGTGCAGCCAGAGGATACAGAGATCACAAAGGCCCATGTATATGGACGTACAGAATAAACATGTAAAAAATCCCAAATCTGTGGTTGCGCATTTTAAAAATACTGAACTTATGCATTACTGTGAGAGCTGTAAATGCAAAAAAACCCCAAACCAGCCTGCAATTGGTACCCCAAAAAGCACTCTCAGGGTAATTATTAATATTACCTACTAGTAGTCACTTAATATGCACAAAATCTCCCTATGCCATCAATATGCTGAGGAAGAATCCTCTGGAGAGCAATTCAGAAGAGCAAATTTACATCTCTCACATTGAATGCATTTCAGAAGATGTGTCTTTCTTCTATATAGACTATAGGTTCCCTATATTGTCTAAGTTTAGGTTATAAGTAGGTGAGTAAAGTTTAGTTTACCTAGGTTTAGGTGAGTAATTTCCTTCCTCTAAAATTCCTTGTGTAAACAAGCAAAAGGTATCTCAATGAGGAGGGCAAAGAAATCCACTGCATTACTGAAAACTGAATCAGTGGTCTATTTTCTCTAGCTGGCTTACATCACAAAAAGATATTGCCTGATATTTATCTTTATGGAATGAAAATCAGCAAAGGAATGAAGGACAGGATAAAAGTGAATGCAACTGTCACATGGACACTACACAAATTCACACATTCTAGCAACATATTGAAGAGGAAGAAGTGTAAGAAAAAATAAGATAATGCAGGATTAAGGCCAGCAGAACACGTACTGAATCTTAATTGGTTTTTTGCAGTATTGGAAATACTACTATCTTGAAGAAGATACTGCAGTGAAGAAAAAGGCTTTCAAAAGGAGAAGGCTCAAGATCAGCATGTTTAAGGCAATCTCAGATTGCAAGATAAAAAGCTGATCTGTCTTCTTCCTTAGAGAAAAAGACACCCAAAGTTTGCAGAACAGCACAAAAATATGAGGACACCAGTGAAAAGCAGTCAGTGAAAGTGCTAAGGACAGGGTTCAGCTGATAAAGTGAGGGCAGTCAATCATCAAATAAAAAAAACCTAAACAGCTACTCAAGGATATATGGATGCTAATATTCTAGTGCTGTGATAAGTAGTACCGGGGAAAATAAAAAAATAAAAAAATAAAAAAATTTAAAAAAAGAACAATTAAATCAGCAATAAAATTGAGAGGAGACCTACCCAAAATTAAATTTTTGATTTAGTGAGCTGGCAGCACTATCCTGACACATAACTCTCTCAAGACTGGGAAAAGAAACAATAAATTGAGACAAGAGAATGTAACCCTTGCAATCCTGGGGCAATGAGCCAGAAGAATGTGGATTTCTGGCAACATGCATCAGCTGATCCTAGACAAATGAGTGCAGAATGAAGTTTTTGGTTTTTAGAAATTCAGAGAGAGGAAAAATGAACAACCATGAGGAAGCGGAAAGAGAACATAAATGGATGGAAGTAAACTACAACTGACAGTCCCATGATAAACAGCTTGGGTAAGGTAAGAGCAAACACAAGAAACATAATGTATAGAGCCAACGTGGAAGAAGCACTCTAAAGCCTTTGAATGCCATGTACTGGAGAGTGTGTAAAAATGTTTACAAAGATTGTGCATCTATTAATAGTCCTTCTCTAAGTATAAGGTGAAACTTGAATTTACTATTAAAAGATCAAATTAGCGGAAGTCAGAGCAAAAATACCACATTGACTGTAAAGTGAGCAAGTTAGACTGCAAGAGAGATCCATTTTGCAGAGAGTGCATGTGAGAAATAACTCAGGAAGCTTTCAAAATCTGTTACTTCAGTCGAATCAACATAGCTGAAAAGAGACAAAGAGCAATCATACTCAAAGCAAGCTTAAAAACCAAACTGAAGAAAGGTGAGAGAACTTACACAAGGTGGAAGCTATAGCAAAAGCTACCATTCAGTCAGTAAATAATGAGAAAAAGTACTTAAATCTGGCCAAACAGTAAAGTAGGCTCTGCCTACATAACAGCCAGCAAGAAGAATCCAAGTGAAACAACGCAAGCTGGGGAAAGGGCAGGGGGGACCAGATTCAGTACTGTAGTCAAAATGGAAATTATGTGTAATATGACATTTTGCATAACAATGTTGATGTCAGGAACCTATCAACCCAAATGACATGTATCACTGCAGACTGAGTAATTATCTGCCAATCATTATAGTGTCCAGCAGTCAGCTACCATGGCAGGACTGCTGGCTCTGTAAAAGTATGAGTATCATTCTCTGTGTATGTGACAGTCATATGTGACTGAGGAATAGGCTTCAGCTAGAGTGAGGTCCTCAGGCTTTGCTGGTACAAATCTTCTACTTCTTGTGGAAGGCCCTATGCCAATACCTTACGCAGCCCTTTCCTTCATGAAAAGTTGGTAACTGACTCTTCTCTTGACATGCATAATGAAAAGCTACTACATTCCTTATCTAAAAACCTAATTAATATTTTTCAATACTAAAGGGATCAACACCTGCACTACATTGAGGTCTCAAAGCTGTTAAGTAAGAAATTAAGCACTTGACAATAAGAAAGTCTGCCATATTAAGACCATAGAATTTCCATTATATGTAAAGATAAGGTGTGTAGAAATAGTATTCACACTGGGAGAAGGCACCTAGCAAGGGTGTGCAAAATAAAATATTAAAATGCATCTGTCCATTTGTTTCCTTGTTTTCACTACATTTCCCAGTGGTCCAAGGCAGTGGATTGTGAGAAGTAGCATTGTTATCGCAGAAACACTTTAGTTAATGCCTTAATCTTTAAGTTATTCACTTATATGAAGGGTTCCCTGTGCCCTGGATTTTCTAAGTAAAAAACATCTAATAACAAAAAGTAAGACATCCCATGTGATGATGGTTCCCATGGCACATTTTTGTCTGCTAAGTATTATGCAAAAATTCCATTAAAACATACCTGAAAATAAAATAAATAAAAAAATCAGTAACTCTTAAAGAATTATTTTGTAGTTATAATAATTAATACTTTTATTATTTAGTATTTTTTAAAACAGGGAGGTAATTCTAAGTATTGATAGATTAACTTTTTAAAGCAATTTTTAAAAGGAAGATTCTTGAATTTTAAAAAGATGTGAATCTCCTTAAATTTGATTAAAAAAAAAAAATATATAAGAACTGAATCTTCAGCTGCTGCAGAATGCCATCTCTGTGGCATCATCAATGAAATTGTGCTGACTCGTCCCAGTTGTGCACCTGGATTGGTACTATCTAATTCATTTTAGTCAGTTAAGGGTATTTATTTATTCTTTGCATCTCACTTCTAAAATTAGACTAGTCATTGTCACCTTCATTTGTCTCTAGCCAATATTTCTTCTATATTGCACATTCTATTCCAGCAAGGGCCATCTGAGTCAAACAATAAAAAACACTATTTGATTTTAGAAACATTGCAACTAGCTTAGAAAAAATAAAATTAACAAAAACATACTATGGAAATATCTCTACTCATCTTCTAGTCTGTAGAAGCTGTATTTATATTTTGCAGGAGGGAAGAATTGCCCTAATGCTATCTTTTAAAAGATAATTAGAAAATACTCACATGCTTCGCCCTGTGTCTTAAGCTCTCCTTGGAATGAATTTTTATGGATGAGTTATGAACCTTTAAAAATGCAATTGTAATGCAAGTGCAGACACACCACTATAATTCTACCCACAACTTCTTATACTGGGGAATGACTGCCTTTGATAACTGCTTTATTAAGTTTTACAGCATATGACCATGCTATGTGAAGCAAAGAATTATATTTTCATTTTCTCCTAAAAGAAAATAAAAAATGCTTTATTTGCTTCAGTACTTACTTTTCACCATAAAACCTTTCAAAGAATTTTTCCTTCCAAGGTTCTGTTTTCTTTTCTTTTTCAATCTCTTGTCTGATGCGCAACTGCATTTCTGGTGTAAATTCTCCTAAAAAACAAATACTAACATATTGAATGAAAGTTGTCAAGGATTAGCTTAATATGGGTAATTATAAATTACAGATACAAAGGTGACATACAGTGATTTCTGTTACAGTCATCCAACAATTCCAAATGAAAATAATTAAAAACAAAAGGGAGTGTGACATAGAAAAATTTAATTTACCATATGACATCAGTATTTCAAAAGTATATTGGTGGGATGTAGTTGCATGCATTTATGTTTCCAAGGCTGGCAGTGATGAAGATGCTGGGTTTTTTTTTTAAACTGTCAAAATAAGCTGCCACAGCAAGCTGTAAAAATGTACAGTAAATTCAAAATGGAATCAGCAATTCTTCTTTGGCTGAATTACTGGTGTATTACACTTTCTATTATAAAAGTATTTCTCAAATGTAGAAACAGAGACATTCTTCATAAAAACAATTAACCTTTGGTAAATCTGAGAACAAGTAGTGAGTTACCTTCTGCCAATCGCTGTTTCCACCCTTGTGCTGCATATGCGAAGAATTCATTATTTAGAGCGGAACTACTGAGGCGCAAAACTCCATCACTTCCCATCTAGAAAATAAGCCGATGGTAGCAGAAGATAGTGTCAGAAATAGTGTCAGCTAAGATTACATAAAAACAGAGTTCCAATTAAGGGAAATGGGGAGGGATAGGGAGTGGGAATAACAAAGAAAATTACCTACTACTACTAAAACAGCATTTTCATTATAGTTGTTACTGTAAATGCAAGTGGGCTAATCCAGCATCAGTGTGCTCTCTTCAGTCGTCAGTATTACTGATGATAACTCAGTTTACAACTGATTGATGTGTTTTAATCATAGCCCTCTATCTTAGGCCTATGTCTAGAGCTATTGTACACAATCAAAAATCAATATCATTGTTGTACTTGTGCATATGCCTGGAATATGGTACAAAACAAATTAATTAAATGTAATGAAGACAGTAAAGTTGCTGTTTCTAAATAAACCTAACACTCATGTTAGCTAATATGTTGTACTGGCAGAAGAGTGGGTGACAGGTAACCTTAACAAAATAACTGGTGTAAACTCAGCACTAAAACTAAAACCAGCTATACACATAATTTTATAGGCATCAACAGTGAAAACGGTGGAAGAACATTATAATTATTTTTACTTTCTACATCCGTCACACATTCAATGATAAACCACTATTAAAAATCACAATATTTTCTACAATAACTTTTAAAAGCAATCCAACTGTTGAGCTTTTACCATAAAACTTAATGCTTATTTTCAGGTTGTAAGGATATGTCTGACTGTTGAAGGAATTCGAATAACTGGAAAAAGTAATTATATAAAACAAACTAGCGGTGGGTATCACCTCTAGCATAATAAACAAACAGACAATAAAAACAAGCTAGCAAATAAAGAAAGAAAGACAGGAAGCAGCAGAAGAGGTAACGTTGCTAGAACAAAACTCTCACTGTTTTACATCCTTTAAGGTAACTAAGAGACAAATGTTTGCCAACACCATTTGTGACCTAGCAGCAAAAACCAGCACATTTTCCAGCATATTAACATGTTTCAGCTACGTACTATCCCGTAATTCTCAGTGCCTGTTTCAAACTGGAGCCAGAAAGAAGGAGACGTGTCAGAAACATTAAACGATATTTAGCTGTATCTCCCTCACTGAGCTCTATATTTCACTGATAAAATTGGCCCTACTTTCAGAACAATCTTTGTTAATTTACTCATTACCTAGCTGACATCCTGTCCCACAATAATCTCATAGGAGTACACCAGAAAGATGTGAAGTAAAAAGAGAAACAGAATGATAAGCATGGACTCTGAAGAACAGGCAATGCTAAAGGCATTTGATTACAGCAAGAAAACAATATGTGCATGGTACCAGGCTCCCTCAGCAGGATATGAACCTACAGTTGTGCTGCCTGTGATTTCCTGCTATATGGCATTGTTTTGCCAACAAGTCATAGGATTTGCATTCAAGTAGGGTGGATATGTAATGCTTCTACACTTCTCATGATGTGGGTTGTGGAACACATGCATATTAATTACAGATAGGCTATGACTAATGCTGAAACTGGAGAAAAAATGGAAAGAATTCTAGAAGTAATATATTAAAGTGAGATTTTTAGATACCAGTGCCTCTTGCACCTGAACAAACAAACCAATATATGGTCGAAAACAGCACTTACACAATTTCCTAAAAAGGTAAGATGAGAAGTTACAAAGAAAAGAATCACAAGTTACTAAATAAACAATTCTTTGTTCCTCAAAGAAAGGCGCAGCTTGAAGCTACCTTGAATTTCAACATAAAAGGAGATGAAATAGTAACACCTACTCGTGTCATTGTAGGTTCTACTCCAAACTTCAGTAAATTTAAGATTTTATCCCTAAGCCTGACAGTGTTTTGCAGGAAAGAGTAATACAGACATGAAATTGTTATTATCATATTTAACCTCATTTAACTGCAGGCTGTCTCTGAAAGGCATGGTCCTCCTGAAACTCCATTGCTCAGCTGATGGCAAATAGTGTAGCCATATGACTAGCCAGAACAACAAATCTCTTAGGAAAGTAATAATTTGCGGACAATAATTTTCTGTTAAATCAGCAAGATGACCCAACTTATCCTAAGGTCATATGATCACTAGATCTCATGCAAAGTTGGAATGTACTACAAGAGGTGGAAGAGAATGCCACTTTTCAGCACCAATCCACTTTCAGATTGCATTAAACATAATACGAAACTGTAGCCAACTGTGATTGAGCTATTTCACCTGGCTGCATAAATCAAGAGCATTATGAAGACCGCCAAGTAGTATTACCATGTGAATACAAGAAGAACAGTATTAGCTTCATTGTAACCCTGTTGTTGTAAGGACATGAGAAAAGCAAGCTTTGCAGGAAGAGTTACTGCATCTTTTATTTTATTGGCTAATATACTTGGAAAAAAGTGCCAAGTTTTTGGGTGCACAATTTCTTATAAGGTGTGACAAAGAAACCGCAAACCTCAAGCTAAATGCTAGAAAGAGGTTCAACTTCATTCAAATGTTAACTAGTCCACCTGAGAGAAAAGCACAGGCTGGAACTTCAGAACAGAAAGCAAATGGTAGCAAGGTCATAGGTAAAGTTCATTAGCTCTTGTGGACCAGAAAACATGCCAAATAGTAAGTACCCATGGGAAAAAAAAGGAGGTGGAAAAAAAACAGAAGAAGAATAGCAGAAAAGGGGAATGAGAGGATTGCAGTGGGTTACCAAAGAAGAAAAAATAGTATAGGTCAAATAGCAATGAAACAACAGATCATTTGTGGACTGCATTGGAAAACAGATGCATGCTGCACTGACCACTTTAGATATTAATTGTAACAGCTTACAAGTATTAGGGAACTAGGTTTACAAGATCAAAAATATGATGTTAAAGAGGCTTAGGTTAAGAAAAGAAAGAAGAACAAACTCAAGAAGAAGTCATTGCTAACTTCATGATAGTCATTGCCTTTGATGAACTGGCAGAGGAGGACCTTTCCTGAGACCTGTGTTCACGAGACCACACAACTCATGGAACATTTAAGTAGCTGGAACAGCTGAAATCTGGACAGAAGGGCATATAATGATACAGAAGGTGGAAACACACTAAATAATTAGAGGAGGAGCTTCCAGTGATGTATTTTAACATGATGTGAAAGAATAATTTCAGGCTAAAACACTATGGAAGGGTGCATGAAAGTAGTCATCATTACCTACATTTGGTACACATAATGCACAGTGACTTCACCAAACTTGCTCAGAAATCTGAGATCAAAGAAAACCTGTGCTGGCAATTAGAACAGGAAGAATTTGTTCAGTCAGTTAAAAGCTCAGAGAGAAAAGAATGAGGACAAAAAAGCTAAAGGAACTCATAATGGCCAAAGAGCTAAAGTGAATGAGGCAGAAATGTTCAAGATGTTATAAGAAGAAAAAAGTACTAAGCAGAAAGCAGATCCACTACCAAATGAGGAAAACAACCCAAACTAAACTAACAAGAAGTTCAATTGTTTGGCTATTTTTGATTCATTTAACGATTTCTACACAGGGAAAAATGTTTGAACAAGTTAGAACAGACACAAAATGAGCAATTTTATGTCTAGTTGTTATGAAAGAGTCAAGCAGAAACAACAACACTAACAAAGATGTTTTATTCCTTTTCTCAATACCCCAGTCATGGGAAATCAGGCTGACATTTTTTCTGCTCTGTTAAACTTGAAAGGGCTAAGAGGTCTTCCTCCTACAATATTAGCTAACAATCTCTACTGAAATCTTCTTTTCTTACCTCACTCAGAGAACGCATTTTCACCTAAGTCAAAAAGTTAAAGTGGAAATTGAAAATTTTGAATCCAAAGGGTGTATTTACTTCTCTCTGCTCTGATGATAGACACAGCACAATTAACCACTAGGTCTAAATTAGCATTTGAAGAAACATGCCAATAAAGCAGATCTTAAATACACTATTAATTTTTATGGTATTTAAAAAATGCTGTCTAACAGAGACAGTGTGTTAATGAGCTGGAACAACAAACATTTCTTGGAAAGTTTATGTTTTATTCTGTTGAGCTTTAAATTTCTGTTTTTCTGATTCAGCACAATGGTAGAATTATGTTTTCTAATTAATACTTTTGTGCAGAATTCACAATGGCTTTTAAAAGTTCCTCTTTTTACTGAAAGCAAACAAAAACCCACTCAACCCCAAAACTTCTCTGCTAAAACCCAACATCTGTTTGCATTATAAAGCAAATGTCAAACATTCTTATCAAAAGGAACTGAGTAATCTTTCTATGAACAGCTACTTCAATTATTTTCCTCCAAGTTCCACTGAAATTCTCTTCTGACAATAAGGCAGGGATTATTTTTCTATCTCAACCTGAAGATGCACACTGGTGGTTTAGTAGGGATACAGCAAGTACTGCACAGGTGTGTACTGGTAGGTTATCTGATCTTGGCTAGAATGTCTGAAGACAAGGAATTAGCAAATCTATTATTTTTATCTCTCTTTCAAATGATTCAAAATTCTCCTAATGTATTCATAAAACTACTAATGATCCACTATACATAGTTCCTGTGTAGTAGAACATATTTCTTACATAAAAGCTTATGTGTGAACATCACGCCATTTGACCATAATACCTGACAATATAAAACCAAACAAAAAAACAGTGAGAGAAGTGAAGATTTATCCAAGTGAATTGTTCAGTACCACTCAAGTAATTATATACTTTCTACAAACTGCTAGTAAGCCTCTTTTGTGCTTTTATACTTTATATTGGGGGAAGAACAGTCCTGTAATTCATAGACTTTCCCAAAGGTATGTAAAAGGAATTATGTGCAAAAGATGGAAGGTATGACAAAATACATTTTGACGCTTTTGCACTAAAGCCTCCAAAATATTAAAAATGAAAAATTTAGCAGCATTTATATCACACACAGGAAAAATTACATTTTAGTTATGTATGTGGAGAGAAACCGCCACCGTTTTCTAACATGGAACAAATGCGATTCTCCAGTACTGGGCACCAGCATCAAACTGACCTGTGATGAATGTACAGTGCAAATGTAGCAGCTGAAGATGCAGCAACCTTAGTGACTGACTTTCTGAAGGCAAACACTTTGGAGAGCTGGTGAGACAACATGCCGAGCCTGGCTCATTTTACTCTTGACAATCATAGAGCAGAAGTTCACAGGTGACAGGGAAGACCAGTACCTGTATTGTCCCCCCAAAATCTCCAATACTAAGGGGAACTCTCTCCAAGAAACAGAACTGTCTGAGTCCAAGTACACAGAAATAAAAACTTTATTTAGGTACTCTGTATAATCACTCTGGAAGAGCTCCTCTGTTTCTACTAACAGTAAAGGAAGCAGAAAGATCAGACTCCTAATTTGGGTCTCTACATTTGCTACCTAAGCCAGTCAGCATGAAACACCCCCTTGCAACCTAAATACAAACAAAACATCAATAGATACGTTTGAAGCATACCAGATTCTCTCTGGCTCCACAAAATCCCCAAAGGATTAAAAATTGCTATCAAATCTAGTATAAAGTGATAGTAAGCTTTAGAAGAGATTGCAACAACACAATGCATGTCTCAACATGCACAAGCTTTTACCAATTGGACATCCTCTGAATGCAGACTAGTGTAAATTGGGGGAGTACTTTGGAACAAACACTTTGGTGACTAATTCTTGGGCTTTCCTTACACCTCCATTACACTGCGCAGGCCAACCATGTCCAAATTCATGCTTGTTGATCCTATAAATTTCCACCACTTCCTACTGGGGATCATGAAGTCTGATGCATTAATTGTTCCTTCATGCCACGGTGTCTATGTCAGCAAAAACCAGATCTCTCAGTGCTTAACACCAGGCTTGGTGGTTCATGTTGTAACAGGAGTGAACTGCCTTCTCTTTTAAAGTCCCTCCTTTTTAAAATAGGCTACCTACTCAGATTACTTTAGCCACCCAAATACAGATGTAAGCAATAAATATTTATAGCTATCAACTATCTTAATAGAAAACACTGACCTTAGGCCTGAGACCTTTTCAAGGCTTGTGAAGTAGTATGTCGCATGGGAGAAAGAAAGTGCAAAAGTAAGTTTGGCCCAATTGTGCTGGTTTGCACTGGGATAGAGTTAATTTTCTTCACAGTAGCTAGTATGGGGCTATGTTTTGGATTTGTGCTGAAAACAGTGTTGATCACTCGGATGTTTTCGCTCCTGCTGAGCAGTGCTGACACAGCGTCAAGGGCTTTTCTGCTTCTCACCCCACCCCACCAGCGAGGAGGCTGGGGGGGCACAAGGGGTTGGGAGGGGACACAGCTGGGACAGCTGACCCCAACTGACCCAAGGGGTATTCCAGACCACAGGACGTCACGCTCAGCATGTAAAGCTGGGGGAATAAGAAGGAAGGGGGGGACACTTAGAGTGATGGCGTTTGTCTTCCCAAGTCACCGTTAGGCATGATGGAGCCCTGCTTTCCTGGCGATGGATGAACACCTGCCTGCCCATGGGAAGTGGTGAATGAATTCCTTGCTTTGCTTTGCTTGTGTGCGCGGCTTTTGCTTTACCTCTTAAACTGTCTTCATCTCAGCCCACAACTTTTCTCACTTTTACCCTTCCAATTCTCTCCCCCATCCCACCAGGGAGGAGTGAGCGAGTGGCTGTGTGGAGCTTAATTGCTGGCTGGGGTTAAACCATGACACCAGTTCGCAGGCAAGTCTCCAGGTGATACTATCAAATATCTGTGTAGACCACCAAAACTGGATGCTTGCCACCTGTGATCATTGGCTTCAGGCCACTACTTACACTGTTCTCGTGATTCTTTGAGGGGATGAATAGAAGGGGTGACTGCTAGCAATCATAACAAAAACAATATCCAAACTCATACTTTACAAACTCATTTGATGACAAAGATTAATATTTGCTATTAATGATTTCTATAGTGTTAGTGCCAAAGGCACACGAGCCTAGACCCTACAGCTCCATACAAATGTAACTTAAAAAGTAATACAGGGTGGTGGCATTACTGTCTGGAATTCAGCTTAAGATTAAAACACCTAACGTAAATGTCTAGGCATGGCTTACATTTCCAATCTCCTATTACAGTCAACGGAGGTCTAGCCGATGCAGTCAATGGAGCCTAGAGGACTATTCAGCTGACTAGCAAGTTGGCATCTACTTTACAGTGAGACAAATAGCTCTTCAGGCACTTTGTTCATGTATTGACTCTATCTGTGTCATCTGTAGTGGGAGTTGGACACTTAGCACACTTGCAGACATACGAATTCAGATGTCTTCATTTGGAGGTGAATCCTATCCTCCTCTGTGTCAAACAGCTCAGAAACTGGACACAGGAAAGCTACAAAGAGGTAACACATTGCAATAACAGGAAAGTGTAACAAGAAAAGCACTGACCAAATTAATTCCTGTTAATGCTTATAAAGCACAACAAAAAAGATGAGCCAATGCATTTCTAAAGGCCATCTACCTTGTCATTAACTACTGAAAATTTAAAAAAGACACCCTTTTTCACACAGCGCAGAACTAGATACAAGCTCTGTGGATATATTTAGACAAAATGTTCCAGGTATGAGCAGTCACAAAGATGACTCACAACAGACTATAAATTCACATCTGCTGCACTGGACACCAAAGACTACATTCCTATTCCTTTTGAAACAGCATGTTTAAAATGGGCACATGTAAATTTTAAATGGGCAGTGTCAGGCACCAGTAACTAGTTTACATGGGTGACTTTGGCAAGAAATTCAAATATGACAGCATGATGCACCCTTGCACACCATCAGAGAATAAAAAGCTCTCTCCTTGCTAAACCCTCCAGATCTTCATATGATCTTTATATACAGAGAAAGGTAATCCCAAAATTAGAACCTGTTCTGGTAAAAGGGAGGAACCATTCCCAAGAACAGATTAAGAAAACCCAGTGCTCCCAGTGTCCAAGAGATTCACCACCTCCAAAGCGGATTCCAAGGGGGGAATGAAGGGGAATGAGGACAACAGAGACCATCTGATGAACCTCATTAAAGTCTTCGTAGATATGAAGCCTGCAAAATCTATCCATTTCACTGGTTATTAAACTTTGATGTCCATCTACCTTCACTCTAAGAATACAGCCAGAAATGAGATTGAGTGGATCAGAAGTGACAAGGAGGCTGTAGGACTCATCATGAAACCCAGGGATCTGTTGATGCTTTTATCAGCAGTGACAGACATATACTGGTAATGAAGTTGTGGTTTAATATGTGCTGTAGGCAGAATGCCTTTGGCATCTGTCACCCATGGGGTGATGCCCCAAGAAGGTTTAGAGATATGGAAATAGGTAAGCAAAGATAGAAAACAGCTCTCACAGAGGAAAGGAACATGCTGTAAAGACAGACTTGCTAATTTGTCAAAAATTTGAATGCTGTATTTATATATGTGGCCCAATAGTATGGGCAAATAAAATAAAATAAAATAAAATACTGTTCTGTGTACCACTGCCAAAACAAGTTTATTTATAAAAGAAGGTTAAAGAAGGGGCCAATGTGATGACAGTGGTACATTTATCTCAGTCTTTGATGGTTGAACACTAATGCAAGAACTACAAATGGTACGTAGGAGGACTTGGAAGATTTGGTTGACAATCAACATTTTGACTTAATTGGCAAAATGGAGATCTGATAATTCATATGACTGATAGTAATACAAAAGACTAAAATTTTGGGGGGAAAAAAAGAAAGAAGAAATGACAACAGAATAAAAAAAAAATGTGTTTCAAGTAGGCATACTTTCATAAATGCAGAATTAGTTGGGAGAATCCCCAAGAACATGGTGCTAGTGAAAAAGGAGTTAAAGAAACCTCACAGTTCTTTAAATAAACAATACTGACCACACGGAGTGCAAAGCCTCCTGCAAAGGAATAATGGGGACTGTACCATGAGACCGCATTGTCTTATTTAGGACCTCACTGTTGATCTCACAGCATGCAGGGAATGGAAATGAGGTCAACTTACTAAGCAAGAATACCACAGCAGAACATGGTATAATGGGCCAAAATTAGACACAGCTGGCAAGGGACACGTCAAACTCTGGAAGAAATAATTATGTAAGTACATTAGGAGCAAGAAGATGATGAAAGAAAAAGTTAGTCCACTGTGCAACACAGGGGAAAAACTAGAGGGATATGGAGACAAAGCTAATGTTCATACTGCCTTTTTTGCATCCATCTTCACCACAAATCTGCTGCATTGAGGTCCTTAATACAATTAATACCAGCAACAAAAGGCAAAAGGGTAAGATCTCACCCTTGAACAAGCAAGGAGCTGAATAAATATTACTTAAATGCATTCAGATCATTTGGGCTTGATAGACTAGCCTGTTAAATGCCGAGTTATGACTCTGTTTTAGAATTGTTAAAAGATGGATTTCAGAGCAGTGAAAAGGTTAACTGCAAAATTATACGTGCTAGCTATATGTATACAGCACATATGTATCACCTGTGTCTAAAGAAGGGGATAAGCACAGCTAAGGACTTACAGACTAAGCCAGCTTCAGAAGAACTCTATGGCCCCCACACAGATAACCGATCCTTTTTTGAGATGCCCTAGGGTGTCCTAAGATATTCATATGGACACATTCTGGGCAGACACAACCCAGAACCTACAGGGGACCTATAACCTTTCAAAGAAGAAGTTGGATACTAGACTACATACCGCAGCTCATCTCAATTGACACAACAAGCCTATGTTTACATATCTTGCTTGCTCCCCCTGTCTTCAAGCTCTGGAGAATATGTGCAATGATTAAAGCACAAGATATCACACTATACACAACTGCCTGGAAGTTAACAAGGAGTTGAGCAACAGCCAACACGGATTTGTCAAGAATAGGTCACGTCAAGTCCGTCTGTTTTCTTTCTGACAGCATAAAAGGCCTTGTCATAAAAGAAAAACAGCACAAGTTTTATAGCTTAACAATGCTGTGTCACATGACATTTTCTTAAGCAAAGCTAGGATATATAAATTGTAACTAGGTGGCTACAGAACTACTCAGAACTCTTTACTTAGGGAACTATTGTTTATTTATTACCAACTGGGAGGCTGTATTTCAGGGGCATGATAAAAAAAAAATGGAAGGAATTTGCAAATAACATCAGTCAGAGAGGGACTGAGTATACTGAAATCTACAACTGAAATTCAGAATTCTCTTGATGCATTTGAGAATTACTTTGGAAACAATAGAGATAAGCAGGGCATTGCAATAGTGGCAAATGCAAAGTTGCAGACTCGTGTAGTAATACATAACTAGAGAAATACAAAATGAAGAAACTAAGTGGCTATGCAATGCTTCTGTAGAAAAGTATTTGTGGCTTATGAGCACATGGGCTGATCACAAACTGAATATAAGTCAACTTTGCTATAAAATTGCAAAGCAGATGAGCACAACACTGGAAGTTATAAATGGGACTACTGTGTAAAAACACAGCAATCAGTTCTGCTCTTCTTGGTGTTACTTATCACCTGAGCTGGAGTAGTACGTTCAATTTTCATTGTTGCAACTCAAAACTGGTACAAAGTCCAAAGGAGAGAAATGAGGCTGAGCACAGATTTAAGGTCCTAGATCTACAAAGACTGCATTAATAAGGGCTGCTTCTCAGGAAAAAGAAACGGAGAGGGGGAATGGGTTACCGCCTTCATGTTTGAAGACTATTTGAAAATGAACACAGCAATCTCCACGCTTTCCACATAGATGCTGAACTGAACAAAGAATAACAGTCAGAATTGCAGCAAAAGAGATTCAGATTAGACACTGAGGAGAAAACTTTCTAACAGTGAAAACAATGAAGCACTAGACTTACTTGGAGAGGCTGTGAATTCTCCATCACTGAACAGCCAAAAAACCTTTCAGACAATATCTATCAAGAAAAACAGACATTGTTGATTCTGCCTTAGTATACAGAAGACTAGATAAAGTGCCCTTTCTTTGCATATTTTCTATGTCAAGATATAAAAGATGCTAAAGAAGTTTAAAAATAAATTAGTAACAGAGTGTTTCACAGTTTACAAAGCTAAAGGATGGTATATCAAATTGCCATTATTACATCATCATTAAAAAGAGAACTAAAAGTACTCTTGCATGCATTTCTCTTCTGACCAACTGCCATCCTCCTTTTCTTAAAGAAAGGTGCTTAAGTCAGTCCTCGCATTCTGTCTTCAAGGCCTCTAGCCTCTTAATGTGCTTCCAATGGAGTGACTCTATGCAAGCTAGTGTAACTGACCACAGCTCATGATTCATATCTGAAACAACCACTCATTTAGACAGAATGACCATCAAAACCACTGCAATTTTATAAGATAATGGCTTAGTTTTGCCTGCATGCAATTTAAACCATAGATTGCAATTAGTTCCAAAGTATCTTAAATGGATGACATGGCATAGAGCATTGCACTGTCTTCTGGCTCTGCTTGTATTGCGGACACACTCTCAGTTTCTGGAACCATCTTTCTCAAACACAAACCTGTTGTATCAGCCACCACAATTATGCTTCATGATGGCTGGAAGGAGCCTTACTCACTCATCAACCACTCCTGCTAGCAGTTGATAGCTTGAGTCGTACTAAAAGCCCAGGTAGATACTTTCTGTTCTTGAGGCTGTGTGTGGCATCCCTGTAGAACAGATTTCTCATTAAGCTCAAGAGCCAGAAATTATCACTGGGAAATACAGAATGGCTGCAGAGGATAGTATTATAAGGCCATATGCTTTGTCCATACCAATGTTTTCTAGAAAAAAATGTTAGCATCGCAAAATGGACAAAGCATTAAAAAGGGGAACAGAAATTATTACTATATGTGCTCTTGTCAGTCTCTGGATTGTTTAATTTCTGACTGACACATTCTTCAGAAACTCTTAACATATGCTTGCACTTATATAAGCCTAAATTCTATATAATAATGCTAAACAATGATTGTCCTGTTCATTACTTTGGCTAATGATCTTGGAACCAATTATGTCATGGAGTTCTCCACAGCTAGAGCTCTCCCTGTCAAGTAATAGTTGGCAATTACAAAACTTAACTTTTACCCATCTGAAAAAAACTTTTAAGTGAACTTGCATGTATTTCTAGTATTCCATTGAGGAAGTTTCTCCATTTCCTACAGAATACCGCTGACTGTTCAAGCATGCCATTACCTATCTAAAAGTCATTTTTCCACTTCTACAACTACCATTCAAAGAGATTGTGATAAATGGGACCAAACTGAAAGGATGTTCTAACAGTTGGCAAGTCTATAATAGAGAAGGAGTGTGAACGCGCTTGGGTAAGAAAAGGAAAGGCAGCTGTAGTTGTCACAAACAATCTGTAAGTTCTGTTAAACAATAGCTGCATTTCTGATTATAGGGTTTCTGCTACACAATTCAATGTTAAGCAAAGATACTATATTTTTCAGCAGTCAGTAATATGTAAGTGGTACCATATGGTAGCGATATCAGATAAAATCAGAGGTTGAACTAACCCTTGATAACTGCAAGGAACAGATCATGTAGATAAAGCTTGTGAAAGATCACATAATAGCCAATTACTAAGAAAGCTGTGAAATAGAAGATTTCTATTTCTATTTAGCTTAGTTGGCATAAGACTGAAAAAGGGGATTTTTATTTTCCATAAATAGTTCAGTCCATTTGGTGTAACTGTGGCTACTACTCATATATATGCATCCACCATCTTCTATTTATATCAGTTAAACTCTGCCAGCAATCAATGCTAACTTTTAGTATGCAAAAGACTTCCATGGGTTAGTTGCCTATTGTATGAAATACAGCACTTGATTGTTATTAAAGTTGCCACTCTTCATAATTCATTTGGTTCTGATAGATTTAAAAGCCCAAATCCAGTAATTTTTCTTCAGAATTTTTTTTTATGGCTCATGTAAATTTTGGTGCCCTTCTCTGGATTCTTTCCACAGCTTCTGAATTGAACTGGCCATGCTTAATATTCAAGATGATGACTTAATACTATTTATTTAATGAAAGGGTATTTTCTTTAGTGCAGCCTCCCTGCTGTTGTTGCTTTAAGGTTGACTGAACAGATGTTTCTGCTGAGCTGTCCATAATCATGACCATATCTTCTTTTCAAATCTGATTTAGAAACTAGCAATGGAATAATCCACATCATTACTTCCAGTGCAGAATAGTGTATGCTCTCCTACACTAAATCATAGAATCATAGAATGGTTTGGGTTGGAAGGGACCTTCAAAGGTCATCTAGTTCCAACTCCCC
>NW_010972864.1:5773179-5833691 GCF_000737465.1 Haliaeetus leucocephalus | reverse complement strand
CTCACCACCCTCACAGTAAAGAACTTCTTCCTGACATCTAATCTAAATCTACCCTCTTTCAGTTTAAAGCCATCACCCCTTGTCGTATCACTACAGGCCCTTGTAAAATGTCCCTCTCTGGCTTTCTTGTAGGCCCCCTTTAGGTACTGGAAGGCTGCTGTAAGGTCTCCCTGGAGCCTTCTCTTCTCCAGGCTGAACAGCCCCAACTCTCTCAGCCTGTCTTCATAGGAGAGGTGCTCCAGCCCTCGGATTATCTTCGTGGCCCTCCTCTGGACCTGCTCCAGCAGGTCCATGTCCTTCTTATGCTGGGGGCCCTGAGCTGAACGCAGTACTCCAGGTGGGGTCTCATGAGAGCGGCCCCACTGCCATCATTAAACTTCAATGTCTAGCTTAGACTTCCTTACTATAGAACTCCTCAGTATTGGATTACCTCTGAACTTTTGGGTAAACCTCACATGGTAAGGGAAATGGCCACAAAAAGACAGAGCTCAAGAGTCCACAGGAAGTACCTGTAGGTGTGATAGATAATTTGTATTTCCCTCAGAACTGGCAGGGAAGCAGAGTTTGGGGATCCAGAAAAAGGAACTATATGGGGATAAACCAGTGGGACTACCAGGGCCTGGAAGAAAAAAACTGCGTCAGGGGCCCCAATAGCAAAGTTGAGAACAGCAAAACAAAAACATCTTGAATGCAAGTTGCCACACAGTGAAAAGCAAAATAAAGCCACTGGACTTCAATAAATTATTGGATTAGTAGCTGCACAAGCTTGATTCAAGAGATTAAGAATTCTGTAAATTCTTTACAGAAATGATGCTAGGGCAAAATACACCCTTGCAAATTATGGCAGTGTAGGGGGAAAAAAAAAAGTAAAAAAGAGACAGGAACCTATCAGCTTAAAGCACAAGCTTTTCATTAATCTCCAAGACCAGAAAGAACCATATTGAAAGTACTAACCTGGCTGTGTTATTAAACTGTAATAATACACTTCAGTTGGGGGTAAAAATCAGAGGCCAGGCAAAAAATGAGATATTCTAACAAAGGAAAACAAGAACACTATCAAATCATCTTAAATCACATTAAAGAGCTAGCCTGTTACTGAACAGCTAACATGTTATGTTTGTACTTCTCCAGGTCTTCACACATACAGAACGTAGATTTCAAATCCTGGAGAAAAAAAAAGGGGGGAAATAATGCAACAAAGAACCCAGAAGATTACAAAGAAACGAGCATCAGCCAGGATGGAGCTCTCAAGAAGAAATCATGACATCAGTCTAAATGCTTTCTCTGATAGGTCTGAGGAAAAAAGCAGTAAATATCACCTAGAGAATCACACATAGAATCATGGGGTTTGGCATGACCTCCAGAGGTCATGAAGTTTTCAAAGCCATTCTGCTTAGAGCAGCTTGTTTAGGGCCTTGCCCACTTGAATTCAGAGTATCTTCAAGAAGAGAGCTTTCACAGCCTCTGTGGAAAACCTCTTCCAGTGCTTAACCCCTTTTGCTGTGAAAATATTTTTCCTGATAATCAGATCAGAATTTCCCATGTTTCAGCTTGTTTCCATCACCTCTAATGCTATTACTGTGTGCTTCCAAGAAGAGCTCCGTCTTCTCTACAACCTCCCATTAGCTAGCTGTGAACTGACATGAGATCCCCTTGCAGTCTCCTCTTCTCCTGTGTGAACAAATCCAGCTCTCCTGTGCTACGGCCCCTTAACCGTCTAGGTAGCCCTCCACTGGACCTGCTCCAATATGTCAATGTCTTTCTTGAAAGAAAGGTTATCAGAATGATCACTTCTCTTGACCTGCTGGCTATGGTCCTGCTCATTCAGCCCAGGACACTGCCAGCCTTCTTTACTGCCAGGGTGCAATGCTGGCTCTTATTTAACTTGCTGCCTACCAAGACCCAAGGGTTCTTCTGTCCTTTTTTGAAGATGGGTGCAACATTTCCTTTCTCTAGTCATCGGGGACCTTCCCTGACCTCCAGGACCTTTCAAAGATGGTAGACTGTGGCCTTGCAAAGATATTACCCAGCTCTCAGCACCCTTGGATGCAGTCTGTTGTGTCCCATGGATTTCTATGAGTCAAGTTCTTGCAAGTAATCTTCACTTGGTCCTTATCTACTGCTGGCAGTTATCTTCTTTGAATGCTTTTACAAAGCTCAGAGGCCTGGGAGAACTTGTTGGTGAATATGGAGGCAAAGAAGGCATTATGTCAGCTGTGTATGTGTTCATAGTCATTAAATCACACACCCCATTCAGCAACGGTCCCAAATTTTCTTTGTTCTGTCTACTACTACTTATTCTTTGCTCCTCTCAGGATCTTGAACTCCACTTCACAGTCACTATAGCTACGGCTAGCATGGTCATTTATTATAGCCCCAACCAGCTATTCTATGCTATTGAACAGATATACCTGTGCATCACTTCATTACCAGTTGCCTACTTCATTACCAGAGTCAAGAAGTACCCTGACACTCTCCAGAAATCTTTCTCTTTGTATTCCACTGTTTTGCCCTTCTAGCGGCAACAGGGAGATTAAAGTCTCCATAAGAACCTGGACTGTGATACAGACTTCCTCAAGTTATTTAAAGAAGAGTTTACCCACTTCCTCACCCTATCGAAGAATAAGTTGAGGTTAGAAGGGACCTCTGGAGGTGGTCATCTTATCCAAGACCCCTGCTTAAGCAGTGTCACCTAGAGCGAGTTGCTGAAGACCATGTCCAGATGGCTTTTGAGTATCTCCAAGGATGGAGAATCCACAACCTCTCTAAGTAACCTGTGCCCTCACTAAAAAAAGTTTTACCTTATGTTCATATGGAACCTCCTGTCTTTTGGTTTGTGCCCATTGCCTCTGGTCCTGTCACATCCTTCTTTCAGGTATTTATACATATTGGTAAGATTCCCTCTCATCCTTCTCTTCTCTAGGCTAAGTCCCAGCTCTCAAAGGCCTTTCCTCATATGAGAGATGCTCCAGTCCCTTAATGCTCTCAGTGGCCCTTCACTGTAATCTCCAGTAGCTCCATCTCTCTCTACTGGGGAGCCCAGAACTGGACAAAGTACTCTAGGTGTGGCCTTACCACTGCTGAGTTAGATCGGATGGTCTAGCAAACTCCCATCACAATGACGTCCATGCCACTCGCCTCTCCTCTGACCCTGACCCCTAAGATCTGAACCAGACTGCAATCCACCCTACAGAAGAGCTCCATAGACATACACTGCTCCCCTTGAGGGCAACCACTTCCCCTGTCTTCTCTACCTGTCTTTTCTCAAGCAAATTTTCATCAATGGTTTTGATATACATAAAAAAAGGGAAACAAGTGCAGAAAAAGACACAGCATAATATTGGAGAGGAGCAAAAAAAAGGGAGGGAAATGATAGTAAAGGAGTTGGTAATTACCAAGTTTAATACAAAACATTGATGATTTCAGGTCTTGAGGACACAGATGGTAGGAATGTGGAAGAAGTAATGCAGTTGGAAGCTACAGAACATTTAAAAAAACAGACAGGGCTTGCAAAAAACCACAGAAACAAAAGGATAGCAACCATTTCTTTGCCTGAAGATAAGGAACACTTAGAGGCTCATCTCAAACACAAAAACACGTGCACACATTTACACACAGTGCTATGACTTTGAAGAAAAATCTATCCTTTCTTAAAACAGTTTCCATGTATTTAAAGCCAACAATGGAAAAGGTTCTAAGTTTAAAGTAGGTAAACAGGAGTACAAGAAAATTGCTTCTGACAAGATGCAACTATCAGGACCTTTTTGCTGTTGTGACTACAAAACAGTTACAGCAAAGCTGAGAAGTACACGAATGATAAGACAGATACATCCAACACAAAGGAATACACTAGACAGCAATACACAGATCTGACTTAAGAGCTGCTCCCAGAACAACAAACTCAGCCACCCCAACTTCATGTTTTAGGTAGGTGACACGGAAAGATACCAGCTTACACTATGTCTCTCACAGCAATTCTGATGTAATACAACTTGAGTGCTAATGTTCAATCTGTATAATCTCTCTTCTATGGGTCTCACCTTCTTGCAGTAGAGCATAACCTGACCCAGAATATGGCTAAATTTTATTTAGTCCTGATTATGAAGTTATCAATCCTTGTAAGAAAAACTTGTCATTCCCAACTGATCATTGACATAACATAAACAGTTTGTCCTTGAATACAAAATGAAAAGACAGATTCTGAAGACAGATGGTGAAAATAATTCTGAATATTACTTTAGTCCTTTACAAAATATCCAGACTAAACTTAGAAGTAAAACATCAAAGGATGAAAAAGAAAATATCCACTACTATAGGAATAATTGCTTCAGACAAGAGAAGAAAAGGAAGAAGAGCCTTTTAAAGAAAGAAACAAAGACCTTTTCCATCTTCACTAGAATGGGAAATATGCCGAGTGAGACTGAAGACTTGCAAACATATGTTTTCAAAATGAAATGTGACTTGTTAATTTAGACCTTGTCTAAATCAAGAAGACAAGTGGGATAGCTATATTCATTCCAACACACTGTAGTGTCAAAAAAAGACAATAGAATCCAATCTGGTTGAGCTCAGATGCAAGAAATTAAATGAAGAATTTAAGGAGAATAATAAATCTGGCAAAATGAAAAGATAAAGCATATTTTAAAATGAAGGAAAACCCAAGTAAAATATAAGGAAATCCAGAATATCCAGCAAGCAGTACCTTCTAACTGCATTCAAATTATAGAAATTACAATTAAAATTTATTTTTCTATTACATGGATCATACAAATACCAATCCCAAGCATGTCAGAATATGCAACAAACAGCAAGTATTTATAAAGGTACTAAAAGGGGCACATAAGCCTGTAAAAAAAAAGGTAAAATAGAAAAACATAGATTGTGATCAAGGCAAGCATGTATGAAACTTGTTTAAAAAAAGATGCTTGGAGACTTTGAGAAAGTAAAACATTATTAAATTATCCAACAACGATCATATGTTGGGGAAGGTGCAGAAAAAGACATGTAAACAGCCAGGCTCTACTCATCTAGCTTTTGATAAAAATAAGAGACATATGCCTTTGACCCCGGGAAGCAGCAGGTGAGGGGATGTTACACGTAAACACCTAAAATTAGTCAGTCATTTTTTATGAGTGTCATAAATGAAAACCCTGCATCCAATGCCTTTTCTCTAGGCATTAGAAAACATTGCCTTCCTATGCAAAAAAAAAAAAAAAGGGCTGTATGTCCTTAACACAAGAGAGAACAAGCTAAAGGAAATTTGAGTTTAAATAATTCAAAGACAAAGAATAGCAATGTTCTGAAATAATTAGGAAAAAGACCCTCGACCTCTTTTTCCCTTTTTTATTTAAGCAAACAAATGTACTGAAAATGGGGCGGTGGGAGAGGAGAGAGAGGGAGGGAAAAAGGGGGGAGAGGGGGAGAAGAAAAGAGAGGGAGAGGAGGAGAGAGAAAGAAAGGATGAAGAGAGGAAGAGAGATTGCAGGAGAAGCATGGATGGATCACTTCTGCTTGCTATTATTTTCACTGCACCTGCATCCAACATCCTATTTCAAGTCCTTGGCTGTCTTCCGATTCAGAACAGTAAGGAATATTCTGTTCTCCATCTAATTCTAGTGCAGCCCTACAGTGGCAACACTGGAGGCACTGCAGACCAACTCATATCACTTAATTAATAGCACTCTGCAAGGAAGGAACAGTTGAAACACTACACACTGCAGTAGTGCAATGCATTAATAGCCACATAATTTGAAGCATGCCAGTCCCTTGTGTCCATGTATGTTACCATTTATTAGTTATATTCTCATAACACAGCTCCTAGCACAGTGTCTTTTAAAAAAGGCACTTGTGCAAGTACTTTCCCACTGGAAGGGAGGTGTTTTATCAATCCTTTTTAAAGTATTAGTAATTCTGTCAAATGTAAATGGAACTGGTACTACATACAAGGTCCTCTTTTATTTTAAGCACTAACAGCTGTGCACTGTACTTTATAAACTTTGTTTGGAGAGAAGGAGAGGGGAACAAAAGCTTCACTAGTTTGCACCGGAAGAACAACGTTGAACACAGGGGCTCTCACATACCAGAAGGACTTACGGAAAAGGATGCTGCAGAGACAGCTGTGGCTCTTGTATTTTCAGCTTTCAGCGGGCACAGCACCATTGCTGTTTCCTACTAGATGTTCTTAGTTGAGCCTTGCTACAGACAAAAGCAATTGCAATAGTTCTGCTAACACCTCTGCAAAACTTGTTCGTAAAGGTGACATGCTTTAAGCGTGACGAGAGCTTGTAGCTAGGGCTTTAGAAATGAAACAAGAACTTCCACAACATGGACGCGGCATGGTGGAAAACACTGATTCACACTTCTGAAATACAATGACCAAGCCTGCAGAAATATAAAAGCATGACACTTAATCAAAAATGTAAAGCTTCCTATTCACATATGTAGAAGTACTGATATTGAGGAGGACCTCTAAGGATTATTGCAAACAAGCAAACAAGAATTCCATTACCACATCAATCAGAGCAGCCAGATTGCAATGCAATTGCAGTGAGCCTTACTGGACTGCGCTAGGGAGGCTAAAAGAGTATTCCTGTAGCTAAAGCCAACAGGGATTTTGAAGTAAAATCCTTAACCCTTCAACTCATGTAAAGTGAAACTGATGTTTGTTGTTAATACATGACTCTGAAACGTGCAGGTACACCATCCATACAGCTGCATTTGGTAAAAAAGGTATTAACTTGCAGCACAAGGACAGAGGGGCCAGCCGGGGGTAGCAACCTCTCTGAACACCCCTGGCTAGCTGAGCTCAGGAATCAAAGCCCCAGAGTCTTACTGAAAAGGCAGCTTAAATGCTTTGGAATTTCTTCATGCATCTAGTCTATACAATACCTATATTAAAACTACCCTATATAAGCTGTACAAATAAAGCACATTACAACAACACCATGCTATCCACATTAACCAATAAAACCAAAGAAAAAATGCCAGTTAAAGGAAGAAATGTGACATAAAATGACCTTCAATTACTACACACACAGGGGTGCCAATTTAACAGCTTTTTAAATATGCTTAGGTGCAGCAGACATATGTTACATTTAACCTTCTATTGCAAATGTTCTCTGAACTAAGTGCTTTTGTCACAACCCTAAAACTGTTTCAGTGTAAACCTCAAACATTTACAGGAACATAATAATAAATTTTTGAAAGCTACTGATGATAGAGAATTGAAGAGGACAGCTAAAAGCTTGCAGTATTAGCAGAAAAGGCAGCTAAGTAAGAGAAAGTAACCATTTAGCTACTAGTACACAGTAATTCCATAGACAGAAATGTAAAACAAACATGGGAGCAAATAATACACACAGGACTAATTTCTGCTGTTTGATGTCTTATAAAGAAAATGCCAGAAACGTCCCATGGCAAATATAATCCTCAAGTACTGATGAAGTTAAGAAAGAAAAGAGGAAGATGGTTAAACTGCTACAAGGAAGGAACTGTGAAAACAAAGCTTCACTTACTCTCTTTTTAATATAAAACTAATATAGAGTAAGATATATTCCATATAGTATTTATTTTAGTCTTTTGATTACAAAGAATAAAATAAATACTAAGTGTCAGAATGGCAGATACCAGACCTCTCTCCTTGTCTTTTACAAGTGTCAGAATTTTGTGTATTATTCATTAGCTGCTCTCCACTGCAGAACTCAAACTGATGTGCTTAGGAGTAGGAGTAATTTGTGCACATCAAAAACAACAGTTACCTTTTGTTATCATTGCTCAGATGGTAGGAACAGATATTAAGCTGATTCATACTACATGAAAACAAAGAGGTTTTGAAATGGAATTCTGTAGATAACCTCCCCCAAATTACTTCTAACTATTTTAAACAGAACAGAGAAAACCACTAATTGACATCAACATGTGTCTTTTTTCAATGCAAGGTGAGAGGGAATCTTTGCAAAGTGATATAATCAACTTGGAAGTGCCCATATCAACCTAAACTGAGTAGGCCAAGACAGAAACACAGAACCTGCGCTGACCTTAAAATTACAGGATGCTGTAATGTTATTACATAACAACAATACTGGCACTGACCCAAGAGACAGTTACTATTTTGGGATTCATTGATTTAGAAATTAAAAGAAAGAGATTAAGGTGGGTTTTGACCCATTTTAGAATCTTTTGATTTGTATGTCATTTTTTTCTTTTCAGTAGATTGGCTTACTATAAACCTGAAATATTCACAGGCACTTCTGCAATACTACATGGCTTCAGTATTTTCTTAAGAATATTTAAGTTTAGAATTTTGAACTAAAGTAACTACCTTGACTATCTATAAACTGTAGATTGATTCAGAAAATAAAATAGAAGTTTTTAAAATTTCTTTCATAAAACAAGTAAAGCTAAGACAAGATATAATTTTTACTAGGAAAATCCGCTACTGTTTTACATGCTCTTCATCAGTAGGTTTAGTCAGATAAAATGGTACTGCCACCTAACACACAGGTCTGAGGAGGCTTTGAGATAATTCGTGGGTGTTTTTGCAGGAGGAAATTCCCATCCTATCTGAAAGGGCAGGGAAGGTGCAAACCACAAGAGGCTCAGAAGAACCAAATATTACCAGAAGAAAAAATACTGGACAGGGAGCTAAATTCTCAAAGATCAGAAAGTTGTTAAACATTTGTAGAGTCTGGGTGCTTTCAGAGCATTCAGGAAAGAACATTTTGTTTACCTCTATGGATGAGTAAAATCACTTAAGCTTTCTGCTACTGTGCAGATGAGGCAGCGCTTCTTTTCTTGGAAGCCTATGACATGGGTGTATTTCCCTTCCTTTTGCCCATACCCCACTGTTAACAGCAGCGATTTGACTGCCCAGTAGCAGCAACAAGGAAAGCTGGTGTAGACAAGATATTGACAGCTGCCGTTCCTTTTCAGCAACCTGTCATACAGACCTGTTACTCATCCTTGCACAAGATACATTGTTTAATTGATATTTAAAAGAGGCACTAATGCAGTATAGCAATCTAGATACAGAGAGAGAAACTTCATGCTTTGAAGATGAATATTTGCTGAGAAGTGGTCAGGAAGGCTTCTGTTACATGCAATTATTAGCTTGATGTATTAATATTAGAAGCAGGTATTTCTTTGATGAAAATTCCATTGTTCTTCAGCTGTAGAATGTTCTAATTAGAGCTGAAAAGAAAAATACTTTGCTGGTATTTGTGACAACTGAAATCTTTTGTGCAGAGACTTTGCTTTCCGTATAGTTTCTATACCTACGTGTTTTCTTTATTGCCAGCTCAGTCATCTAGGTCTCCTGGGGGAATCACCCAACAGGCTTCTGTATCAGCTGAGCTTTAAGGTTTTTGAGCCTTTGAGTCCATATAGATTAAGAAAGAGCTGAAAAGGTGGATGTTCAAATTTCAGGCACGAAGTTCCCAGTATCCAGTGATGCAACATTTTGGAGCAGTCTGCTAAATAGACAAGTCTGGGTCATGGCTGCTACTCTGAATGTCTACATACTATTTCACTCTGAACCCAAATGAAAGCAAATAAAATCCTTGATAAAACATAACTACGATAACTGCCAACTTGCTCCAATTTCTTTTATAGGTATTTTGAATACAGAAAATTACACACAGGCCTCACTGCTACTGAAATAAAATTTAAAATAATATACAACCTGAAATCAATTCCAAGTGTGAATAACTGATGATACAATTTATGTTTTCCTAAGGAAAAAAAAAAGGCAATGATCCTACACTTCCACTTCATCAAAAATCTAGCAGGAGCAGGAAAAATGACAGCACCAACATCAGCAGAGTTGTTCTCAATGTCTTCCATTGCGGGACATCTTTCCTAAGGCCCTTTTTTCCATGGGCTCCCATGGCTCTTGTTCCATAAGGGGCTCCCATGGCACCTGATAGGAACCACAAAACTTGAAAACAAAAGGAAAACCAGAAAACACACCCCATGAACCTCCTGACTTGGTCCTGAACTTTTTTTGAACATATTAGACTAACCAGGGTTGAGAGATAAGTCATTTATTAATAATAAACACTTGCACACACAAAAAAGAAAACCTCAACTCCCTTAACTAATGGTTTCTAAAAATGCTTATTCAAACTGACATATGCATGACAAGTTTCAGCTCAGTATGATTTAAGGAGGAGGAGTTATACCGCCCAGAAAAATGGTGTTTATGACAGAAATGACAAAGGATCGTTCATCATAGGGTTCTTCTATGTGGAGCAGTAATAAAGCCTAAATGAGGCTGCACTTCATTAGTAATTTATTTCACAGATCACTATATATACACAAATAGCATAACTCTATTACATTTTTATAGTGCCATTCATTACAGTACTTCACATACTATATCCACATGACAACATAGAAATGCAGCTTTCTCTGGGGAAGACAGCAGCAGCCAACTGCAGAGCAGCGTACAGGGAGGAAACACTTCAGAGCCAGAAGAGCAGGAGTAGGAATTCTCAGGCAAAACAAGAAAAGGACAATATAAACCAACAAAACTGAACCCTCAGAGATGGGCAGCTAACTCAAAGAATAGTTTTACACCATTTTTGCTTGCCTCATGCCCCATTTGATTTAGACAGTAGAAATAAAAGAGGAAGACTGAACACTCTTGCCTTGTCTGGAATTCTCTCTCCCTCTCACTTGATCCTTGAGCACTACACTAACGTTTTCTACGTGCCACAGGAAGGAAAAGAGTACCAGTTCAATTGCTTTCATCAGTCCCTATCTGGGATGCTACTCTTTAGGTATAGCAAATGACATATTCTTGGATATCAAGAAAAGGGTTGTGATTCTTCCACTAGTAAGACCTCCACAAAATGAGGATTTGGTGCTATTTCACTCCCCACCAGAAAACAATCCTCAAACTATCACACTTAGAGGCCAAACATCTCCATTAAACTTCCAGAGATGAATGGAGACTCCTGCCTTCCAACCGCATGTTAAAACATGGTATACCACAGAATGGTATATACAGAATGCTGTGAGAAGATGACAGACAGAAGGATACCTGTAAACGTCTCATGACAACTGCTTTTCTGTGACTAGCTTGCCTGCAAAGTAATAGTGTCCAATTATGTAGTGCTAGGCCTTTGAAATAACACCTGCAATGTATGCATTATGTGAATACTTTCTGAAATAAAAATTAAAAAGAAATGGATTGCTTTTAACTAGTGAGGTATGATTAAACTCAACAAATATTCTCTTGATTTTCTTGCCAAAAACTGCTGTAAGAACACTGATAAGAAGGTAAATGGCTTGTTAGATCTAAAGCCTCAATTTTTTAAAATAAATTTTAAAGTAAGAAACTTCTAAATAAGGCCCCTGTATTTGAAATGTCATTCAGGAACACTGAGATCTTTGATGGTTGGAGATAAAACATGATTTTACCTAGCAGACTTTTTTTTAATCTCTTCTGGTAAATTAACTAGAAAGAGAAAAAAAAATCAAAACTATTAGGAAAATACTTGCTGGGCACTAAGTTAAAATCTGTTTTACAGCAGGGAAAACGGTTCTCTTAAAATTTGTCAATACTGACTTCGACTGCCTTGTTGGAGCTTGAGAATAAATACATTTACATTGTTTCTCCTGTGGCTCTGGTTTGAATGTTCTTTTTTCAAATATTCCATTATCAAAGTGCATATTTTTAGTCCACAACATACAGTATCTAATTTGATAAGAGGCTGAGTCAATGTACATCAGTACAATTTTTCTTTCTCTTTTTGTCTCATATTTCACTGCTTTCCCCTGTGTTACTGTGGTAGACACTAACTACTAACAGTTTAAGAAATGAAACCATGGAATTTAACATCCTGATTTAAGATGCAGGTTTTAATCAGTCATTTAAGTGACCTGCATTCTCTAGTTAATACATAAAAATAGGGATACTGTCCATCTACAAAAAAATATAATGCCATTTTTTGGTTAAGTTAATGCGTCTGAATTAAGTACATGAGTATTCCCCATTGAAATTGGTAAGACTGTTTAAATCCAGAAGTGAGACATGTGTGTAAATGAAATTGTTTTGGCCTCTCTCTGCTATTTTAACTGCTAGACATGATAGAAAGATTTTTTTCCTTGCTCTAAGAAGCCTGCAATCTGACCAACAAATGCAGGAAGGACCAAACACTGTAGGAAGCAACATGAAATTGAACTTTTATTTCCACCCTGTTACTTCCCAAATAATTTTCCTCAACAGAACAGATTAAAAACACACATGAGCCTACAGCCATGAGGTCGGAACAAGGACTTCCTTACAAAAGGTGTGAATGAATGGATTCAGTGCACTGCAGCTGAGCAGATGCATATGTAGGCATGCGTTAAAAGGTGAGGAGGAGAAGAAACTAACAGAATTAATATTGACCTGGACATTGCTGGCAGAGTGCCTAGGAAGATCACAGATGAAAAGAGACTCAATGTAAATAAAGTCTTGAAGATGAGAAGTTTATCTTCAACATCATAGGTAGAAAACCTAATTAAGAGATTTGGCAAGTTCAGAAGATCTGCTGGCCCATTTCCATTTAGACAAATCAGGCAGCTGCACAGTTTTCAGAAAGGAAGGAAGCAGGAGCTGGTTGATGCTTAGATATAAACTTTACACTCATTCTACATCTAGCAGTTTTACCTAAGAAAAGTATGGAAATTTCCTTCTTATTCTTTCCTGGAACAACTCCTAGTCAATCATATAAGCCTAAGCAAACACAGTGTAAAATAGTCTCATTAAAGAAAGAAATATTGCACGATGCTACTTACCTGCCTGTCTACTTCTGGAAGCAAAAGCAGGAGGTATTGTTGGAAATGCTGAGGTAAAGAAGCAAAGGTGTGTTTATTTATTAAAGCCCTCAGGTTAGTGTTCACTAGAATAGATCCTGGTGTTTCTATGTCAATATCCTCAGCTTTGGTCCATTTCAAATGTCCTGGAGTAAATAAACAGAAATAACTTTAAACATAAAAAAAAGGAGGAGAGCAAGAACAATTATTCCTTTTAAGTTTTTCACTTTTATTGTATAATACAGTAAGCTCCAGAGAAATGGTACTCTGAGAAGGGTAACACAGCCTTTTCTAGGTGTCTTAACAGCTTCTTTTATATTCCCTGTATTGGTCTCTCAAGCTCTTACAGTATCCGTGTTCCAGTCAACATTACACTTGACATATTCTTACTCCCAGCTCAAGAGACCAACTCAACTCAGCAGCAGCAGAAAATTTTCCTGTCATGTCATCAACATAATTATAAGCACCTATTTCCAAGCAAAAGGCTGCTTGATGAGGCTGATGTGAATCAACCATTACAGAGAGCTTCTCTTTCGCTGCGCTCCGCATCTGCAGGGCACTATGTCCTACATAACTTGTCCTATAGCACCTGCTAAAAACTACCTGTGTGAGTAGACAGTGATCATAGAGATAAGAAAATTTAATGTGTTAAATTAGTGTCTGAAAACATGCACTTTTCAGAATTTTCGTAAGAACCTATGATCTAAAATGATCAACACACAGAAGGCAGCAGCAGGAATTATCAGAAGTTTAGAAAACAGGGTCTGTGAGATAAAATACAAATCCAGGAATGAGTAAGATAGCGACTCAGCAGAGTGAAGGGAAAATACATAAATGGCTGATGAACAGGGGTAAAGAACAATGTCTTCTTACTGTCCACAATGGATAGCAAAGGTAATGAGATTAAACTCTTGCACAGTAAGAAATATTTACGTTAAGATACTGGGAAAAGAGAGCTTTCAAGCACCAAGGACAAGGAGACACTGGATTAGATCCATAGGGAGGCATTACAGTCTCCATCAGTGGAAATCTTTAAGAATACTAGACAAATACCTGTCAGGAATGACAGGTGTGTAACTGATTTTGCACTATGACTGATGAATAAATTAGATGACCACTAGAGGTCCCATCTGGTCTCATTGTGTTATTATTTCTAGGTTAATATTTAAAAGATACTTTTTAAAGGTCCTTAAAGAGCAATTACTGCTATATCTCCTTCAGGATATATAGATACTGCTACAATCCTTTTTTCCTCTCAGTCTTAACATATTATGATACTCAATACGGAAATGGAAGAGTGGGGAGTCTAAGTGGCTGGCAAAACTCAAAAGCTTCTAACCCCTCCCAGTAAACTCCTCCAGGTTTTGTTCTGTTGTACTTTCAAATATTTCAAAGATGCTACAAAAGGGGTCTTAACTAATCATACACAAACTCCAGCATAACCTCTAAAAAAGCAATTGAAAAGAATATTCCACTGCTATGAGCAATGATGGCATTTGGCATACACATAGGACCTCTCAGCAAGGATTACAACTGACATGTTAAGAAGAATACATCTATTTTACAAATGGGGGAATTTGGGCCATACTGATTATTAGGAACTTCTCAAATACTACAAACTACTTAACAGTAACATTAATAAAAATAATGCAATTATGTTTTAGATTTCTTGGAAGGCTTATAGTGGTCTCCTGTGAAAGGCTATAAAATTACCCACAAAATGTACAAATGAAAGAAAATGCAGCAGATTTGTAAATTCTAAAAGCTGCCCTTCAGCCACAGCCTCCCACAAACATTCTTGTAATTTCCTTTTACTTTTCAGCAGACAATACTAACTGAATGAGACAAGGGTTACTTTGCATTTCGCACAAGATAACATTTTCCGACACATATTTCCAACATACTGTATTTCAGTACAGCAAAGACTCCATTACAAACAAATGAATGCCCTGTTATAAAGGACAATTGTATGGAAGAAGTGATCATTTTCATGAATGCATCACAATAAACTGTCCTCACCATCTGTTCCACCCACTAAATACAAATGCAAAAAGAACACAGTCCCCAAGCATAACACAAGTAGTATGATGTATCTTATTTTAATGCCTGTATGTATACTCTTTTCTTTAATCAATACAGAATACACATCTCCATCTTCTAAGTGATTCCAAATTGGAATAACATTTTTCCCAGCTAACACTTCATATCCTATGGAAAAACATACACATAGAGATGATCCAAACTAAAACAAGATGTATGACTGCAAAGTCAGTAACATCCTTCAGTGGCAGACATTCTAATAGCGTGAAAAGCCCAAGACAGTATCAGAAAGTCAAACCTAATTCTGTGTGCCTGGGTCACGCATTTTCTGACTTATCTGACCTACTACCACTTACAGGCTACCATGGAGGTTTTATCAACTTGTGGAAGAAATATGTATATTATTCCTAGGATGATAGGCCAGTAGCTCACTGTGGATGCCCAGCATAGCCATACTTTAAAAAAACAAAATCTGCTCAGAAGAACAATAAATTCTCTCTCCTGCACCCTTCCTATGGCTAATTTAGGACCTTTACTGCAGGTCTCAAGTTTGTAATCAGATTTAGTGAAGCATTTGGGAGTAGCATGGAAAGTTGTAGTTCTGTGGAATACGACAAGAGTATGCCACTACTGCATTGCTAATTGTAACTCTGAGAGGAGTTTATGACAAAACATATGCCAATGTTTTTTATATTGTTTTCCACAGAGAAAGACATTTTTAATCCTTATATAGCTGCTACCAGAGTCTTGGGGGATCATGGCCTAGATCAGAAATAGAACCTGGAAGATGAGAGAGAAACTCAAACTTACAGCCTTGGTAAAGAAGAGATTAGTCTCCAACACAGAGAATTGACTATGAAAGGGATGGGAGCACCATGGCTCTACATCAAAGCACAAAAATCAAAATAAGAAAAGGATAGAAATAACACAGTTGGCAGAATCAGTTAACTAAAAGGGGAAAAAGTCATACTTAATGGGAGTTCAGAAAGTCTACCAAACAACATGCAGTGAATGTTGGGCAGATCAGCAGTTTCAGACAATCAAACAATGTCTGGAACTGAATTGTGCACTGTATAGGACACTGGACCTATTCTCAAAGATGCTCAACAACTGTTCTATTAGTATCCCAAGAAATATTATGTCTCAAGAGAAATGTTTCAGCAGGTACAAGAACAGAAACCCTTAAACCTTACACAAAGTTCCCCCCATTCCAATTGTGGTGTCCCAAAAGGCCAGAGGATTTTTTCTGAAATCCTCAAAAATTCTAATGAATTCACTCTACATTTGATATCATTGGCCAACAGTTGATGAAATACCTGGGGATGGGGAGGAATGCATACATCAAATCATGTATCTCAGTCTTAAATGTAGAGAAAAGTTACATGAAATAATCTAAAATTGGACATATCTTTGCATAGCAAAAGTTGTAATACTGTAGGAGTATTTTCGGTTTTGAATAATGCCATTTGATCAACAGAGAGAACTAGCTATCCAGCTGAGATTGATGAATAATCTGCAGAAAGATCATATATCAAAATGAAGTACAATTTCATGGGAGGCTGTGATACAATAAGACTTGCAGGAAACAGTTCACCAGGAACTGGCAATAGTATATTTAACAGCCAACCTATGATATTTAGGAAGTAAAGTACTTGCAAGATATTTTACAGAATCACTATACATAAAATAGAACTATGACAGATCATTATTAAAGAAAAACAATCTTATCACCATAAAGACAGACATTAAATAATTTTAGGACGTTCCGGCCGCTACAAAATGCTTGTTTGCTAACTTTTCCAGTATGGCCACATTGCAAAATACTTCTTTAAATGATTCAGCAGTCTGCTGAATGCAAAAAGTTCTTTGTAAAAATAAAGTTATGTAATTATTCTACCTTACTTTAGCCAAGACAAGAGTCTTAGTGAACACTACATTTTCTGCTCCTTAGGGAACATTTCCAATTATATTTCATGCAGAGCAGGAAAATCTGCCTATCACATGGAGCTACTGACAATTTACTCTTAGCATCTCTTCAGAGAAAATTCTTCATTAATTACAGATCATTATCCATGAATCTTTCTAAAAACCACAGAAAATAAAACCAGAAACTGCATCTACCACTGCAAGAGGTGTAGCTTCAAAATAATTAAGGATCCAACTGAAGAAACAAATCAACCAAAGAAAGAGAATCAACCAAAAATGATATGCCAAATCTCTATATGACATGGAATAATGCAAAAGAAGAAAAGAAGGTTAACTTCTAATAGGGCAGGTATGTAAGCAAATATGCTATTATCTTTTGGAATAAATGCATATTAGACTGCAAGCAAATTTACCAGGAAGAAAGAATATTTGCTACACCCCGCCCCCATCCTCCAAAAAATCATAATGCAGCAATCAGAAGCTAGTTGCTAAATGACCTTTCTGCCTGCAGTTGCTTAGGTCTGTCAAACTTTAAAAAGCAACTACAGAAAAGCATTCTGGGGGAAAAGAAAAAATGCCCATGGATTTTCCAGTTAGCCAGAAAGAAAGATGCCTTCTTGAGAAAGGGTCAGCTGCTGAGTTTGAAAAAGGGACAGATAAACCAGAAAAACAAAACTTTTAAAGAGATCACAGAGTTTAGAAAAATATCAGTATTACAATAACAAGTAAGATATTTATTTTACTCCTACTCACCTAAACCAGATTTTTTTAACCTCTTTAAGTGCTGGCTTGTTTGTTTTCCAGTTGGAGACTTTTGCCCATGTTTCATCTCTTTATCAGAACCATCTGCTTCACCATTTTTAGATTCAGATCCTTAGGAAAAAATAAAACCCCCAAACATGATACTGATGCATTTGTACCAACAATCCCCCCAGCACCCTCTACACTGTAAACAAAACAAAAATAGGATTTAAAAAAAATTGACTCTACTTGCTGCAAGGCAATACACCTTTCTGGTCACAATACGATTCCTCATCATCAGAGGAAATGGAAGTAAAAGCTCAATAAATCAATTAAGTGCTGAAAACTAAAGTTTACTGAACACTGCATTCAATAAAAATGTTCACTGATCTAATAAAAATAGCGTTTTCCTATAATGCCCAAGAGATATCTTTAAAAATATTTTAACCTCAAGTTATGGGGCAGTAAAGCCATCTAAAGGCAAAAAAAGATCATTTCTTTGTGAAGAAACATTTATAGAAGAGAGATGCCTGGAAATACAACTGTCAATTTGTGTTAAACATAGCCATAGAAATCTCTTAAAATGAAGTAACTTAACCACCAGAACTAAAGGTCAAGGTTACGCTGCAGTGATAAGCATGGTACCAGAAGAAGAAAAGCTAACAAAAGGATCTGAGTATTGCAATGCAGAATTGAGACACAAATTCACATTCACAGAGAAGCTTGCCTTTTTTTTCCCTCTCCCCTTTTTATGGCATTGAATACCAGCATGTGGTCCTCCATTAGAGTTCCAGAGCCAAACAAAATGTTACTTTGCATTCCTTTAAAGCTGCTGCTATTACCAATCGTCATTTTACTGTGTGCATTCAGTTCTTTATTAAAGAAAAATCTCTGTCCTTGAGACACCAGATTTGATAAGGAAATAAAGACGTTAAACAAAGCCACCAAGCGGAAATATTATTGCAGCAGTTCCAAATTCTGTATGCTACACAGCTGATTCAGAGGAAGTCTCTGACTAGAGCTGATCTTGCAAACGGTCCTTTAGCTATTTACCTGAAGGTGAATCCGACTGCTCATCAGACACCTTTAATGGTGTCAAAACAACACGAGGAACAGTCTTGTTTACCATCATTGAGACTCCATTTCTTCTTTTCTGCTGTTGTCTTAAAGCCTACAAAAACGATAACAAAACATAAAAATGTAACAAAAAATAATGCTTATAAGTGAATTACATGAGACATTTCTCTACCATTAAACTGAATCTCTTAAAATAAGCATAATTTACATAGCTACTGACTTGCCAGACTTCATGCTCGCCCCCTTTATGTCATTTTCCTTTAAAATATAAAATCAGGCTTTTGGTTATAAAGAGAAAGAAGATGCACCTTAGATCATTTTCCAATACAGTTTTGACAACAAAGAAGCACATAACTGTTTGCTCTACCTTAACAGCACAACATGATAACCCATGGAATGTGAAACTAAGACTTCCAAGTAAAAAAAATGTAAAATAAATGTTTCAAAACCAGAATAAAAATATATATATGTCTGCACATCTCTCGCAGGTGCATCCTCTCCAGTATACTGCTCAGTCAATCAAGTTAACACAGAGTGTCATCAGTATGTACAGCATGTAAGGACTACAGTATTGATGCACTCACTCAGCCGTGAGTAGTGCTGCACAAAATCACTGAACATGGCAGGAATCATTTATTTTTGTGAAGGGAATCAGTCCTAATCTTGGAAACCTTGCAGCACTTGGCTTCTGTCTGCTTGACTTTGGGCATTAACCTTCAGAACACGAACATGATGGTGTTCTGGCAAATCTGGGGAAAAACGATACAAGAATAAATCTCTACAAATGGGAGTGCTTTGTGTTTCATAAATGGATCGAATGCAGGGTTGACAATGTAATACAAAATATTTAAAGATTAGAAATAGCAAATACCTGTCAGACTGTTTTATATGGAAAATGATATCTGATTCAAAAGATCTTAAAACATACAAATATGAATACTTGCCAATCAATACATTTGCAAGCATTAAAATTCTGGAATTAATCAGAATGGGCTGGGCTTAATACAGATCTCTCCTTTCCTCCTGTCTATTCTTCTGCAATCTTACTGTGGACTGTCTTTTTATAACTGTGATTTGTGTTATGATCTTGGGGGGGATTTATTAAAGTAATACTGTATCAACAAGGAACGTATTTCATATGAATTATCCCTGTAGGTTTATGAGCATGAATGACTGATGCCTTATAAGGTTTAAGTCTGTAACTTCAATTAATCTGTAAAATCTTTACAAAATGTTCACATAGCTAAATAAAAAAAAAAAAAAACCTCTGGAGAAAAAAAGAAATCGATATCACTCTATTCCTCTAAATAACACACTACACAACATAAAATACACCAAGCCACACAAAAGCTATTTCATCGATTAACCCCTTTTATAGTGCACTTCTTAAAAGACACATAAGCACTGTGCAATAACAAGCAAATTAGAACACTTGAAATCAAACAAAGAGAGGAAGCTGGTCAGATTTGCACTGAACCAAAGAAGAAAGCAGAAAGTCATGAAGAACAGCCTATACTTCACACATTTTTGAGACAGAAAATTCATACTAGTATTAAGCAAGAACAGCCAGACTTGTGGACAGAAAATTCCAAAATATTAATGTTTCTCCAAAATTCCCCAAAATTCCAGAAATGACCCTCAGTGCACAGTCCTGCCAAGCTCAGTGTCAAACCAGGTGATCCTTATTTAATAGTAATACCACTAAGACAGTAACAAATAGCCCACTAAAAATTAACCGAAAAGACAGCCAACTTCTGTGCTAACAGCATACCAATATAAGCACAACTCAAACTTTGTATTGTTGTGCCCCACAGCCTGATTTGCCTGATGAAGAGCAAAGAGAATATCCATCCTCAGTGTCATCCTCCCTAAACAAATGAGTAAGAGCCCAAACGATGCCTCATGTTCTCCTCCAGCCTTCTCCTGACCCTTCAAGACAATTTCCACTTCTACCAGGGACCACAGTCTTGTTGCCAGCATCCATAAGGAAATACCATTTTAATGATTTATACAGCCACTGTGACAAAGGTAGATTCTTTGCAAAGCCTCACAGTTGATTTTCAATGCTTTAGATTGAACTCCCATGAACGAGAGAAAGTGAGCAGCAGTGTATCCTCCATCAATGACATGTAGTCAGTGATTGTACACCTTAGGTGACACACACACTGCTGGAGCGAGGGCAGCGGTACCCAATCTTTATCAGGTGCACCACTTACCTTCTTTTGTGTTACAGCAAGGCCACTTGCAGGTCTTAAGCACACATTTATGCAACTGATCTGGCACTTCCAAGAAGCACAGGCCACCCCATGCTCCCAGAGCACTAATGCAAGACAGCACAGCTCATCCCAGCACTCCCCGGCCACTCAGAGCCACAAGAGCAGGGAACACAGCTGGGAGCAGTCAAATGTTGCTACCAGAACTATTTACTTTGAGGCATAGCCCACTTTTGAGCTAAAGGCTAAGCACCTCAACATGTGAGGATCAAGCACAAACCTTAAAGACACCATTTCCCTTTGACACACATTTGCTTTTCAGGGTTTCTTTCCGTAACATTCACTGTTTCACTGCCAGTCCCTCCCCCATCTCCTCCAGCTTCACAACGCAAGGAACCGATCACCATGCAGGGCCCACAGTCAAGTTTGGAAATCAGTCTGTATGGGATGACTTAAGCTGCCAGTAAAGCTACACACATATGGACACCTGAAATAGAGGTTGTAAAATGGAAAAAAAAATTAAAACCATGTGGGCATCAAAATCTAAGTCAAAGTTTTAATGCAAAGTACCAATGAATTATACTGCCCAGAGAATAGACGAATAATCTTCCCTATGCCTCTCTATCTTTTCATTTGTCAAAGGAAAGATATGAGGCAGGGGAGGAGGGTATAAAAACATCCAGTAAATAATCTTAACATTTGATTTGCAGGGTAGAGAGATGGCTGAGATTTCGCTCAGTCATCCTGTTTAGTGGGACATATTATTCCCAGCTAATCACAACAACTTTGTGTTAAATTCTCCTTTGAATTTAAAGCTGCAGGGTCTGAAATTTTGGATTGACAAGTCTTTGCAAGACAACACTAGGAGCAACCCAGCAGAGGGAGAAATTGCCGACTGATGCCTAGTTACTAGTAAAGCTAAACACCAGAAGGAGTTAAATATAAACCAAAGACACTCTGTGCGGTCTCTGCTGAGGACGAATATATAACTTCTCTACACTCAGCCTCAAGGATATTAATTTTAGGATACAAGACTACTGTAGGATAAGACAAGAATCTTGTATCCCAAGATTAATTCTACTTAGCTGGGAAGTCAATGGGATTACTCAAAGTGAAACACACACCAAACAGTTTGCTATATTGAGCTTTTAGTGCACCAAGCTAATTTAGCACTTTCCTAGTCACCATGACCAAATAAATCTCTAGTTTGGGCTCTTCTGGTGAAGGGAATAAACACAAAGTAGATGAGTCAAATTTGTAACTAGCACTTTAGAAAATGAGGAATTTTATAACTTATTCCAAAGAAAAATGGTTCCAGACCTGACTGTAGATACAGAAACAGTAACTAACACAAACTACATTGACAACTTTTACTGACACAGCCTTTTGCATCTCATCCATATTTAGAGATATATGACCTCCTAGCTGGGCTTCCTACAGATCTACAAGAAAGAGCCAATGATTCTACCAAATGATAAGGTGTCATTTTTACCAGAGAAAGTAAGAGATAAACACATATAGCACATATGATAGCTTACATCAAGTATATTTTTCTTTAATGAGACTCTAAGTTTACATTTCAAATGTGTTCAATCACTTAGTGCTAAATGCTTGAGTTAAAAAACCTGCAAGTTGTAAATTACTAGAAATGATCACTGTTGAAGTATTCTGTAAAACATTACTACCATCCTATCTGTACAGCACATAAATAAAAAAGGAGAGAAAGAAAATGAAAGTTCATGTGGTATACAAGTTAAACATTAAAAGCCCTCTTAAAATCACCACCAAAATATAGTACTTACATCCAGCCTTTCACAAGCAGATTTGCAAAGGACATCTGTGAATCTCTCGCACATAATGAGTATGGAGAATTCCCAATATTCCCATTCATAAAAATGAACCTGTGACCATCTGTTGAATAACACTGCCACGGTCATTATACAGGACTTGGCATAATTAATTTGTTCAATGAAATTATTTTTATTGCCAAAATCTTTAGGTAACCTATCAATCCATTTTCAACCAAAGAACTCAAAAATAACATAAAAAGATGAGTATTAAGAAAACACAAACTCTGAAGATAAATGGCAGAAGAAAAGCACCATGCAATTAAGAGTGATCTGATTCCAAGCAGTTTTTTTATAAAGAGGTGACAAGAGCAAGTCTCCTTCTTTTTTTCAGGGAGTTTATGCCCCTGCTAGAGTATAGCAGTGTGTTGGAGGTTTCATGAATACCATTATCTGTTCTTAAGAATAATCATTTCATATTTAGTTGATCTTAACACAGTAAAGACTTCTTCACCCATGTGACAAAATGGTTGACTCTCTTCAGTAAAAACTAATAAAGTCGTCTCTGAAGTAGGAATGAAAGGAAACAATATAGACTAAAAGGTAACTGAAGAGAGGGAAAAAATACATCCCCAAAAGAGCACCAGAAGCAAAATGCCTAGCTCTATGCTCTGATTTTACTGCTGCTTGGGATATTTTTTTATTATGTTTCTTTCCCACATTTTTTCAACTCAGAATGAAAAAATGCAGCATACAGATAAACCATTAATGCAGAAAACCACTTTCATTTGAGCTTAAATGCATGACATGCTGAGATTGTTAAAAATTAAGTTACTAACAACAAAGATATGTAACACTTGGTTGCATTAAGCAACATCGTCCCAGATTTCTATTTGTTCCATAAATGTCAAGTCTACATTCTGAAACTCATATCATGAAACATAACCTTTGAAATTTCACACATTATGGATCAGAAATGTAAAGCTATAGAATTCTTCTGTTCTGCCATGTGAAAAACACAAGCTACGATACACTGAGAAAAGTCTATTGCACAAAATAAATAACAACTCTACATCATGGTCATGGATCCCAAATTGGTAAAGATGAAACAGATTTGTAGTTTATCACTGATTCACTTAATACCACCATAAAATTCAGCCTTTGTCCTCTTTCTCACCCTCATTTTGTTAGTAAAATTTAGACAGCCTTTAATTCCCATATCTCTATTAAATTAAAATTTCTCAGTGGCAACCTGTTTCATGGATACACAGAGCAGTTAAAATAAAACAGTAAGCACCATAAATCATGAAGAATAAACACGTTATTATTTTCAGGATTCCACTACTTCTTATATTAAACATACATTAAAAGTACTCAGTTATAAACATGCAAACGTAAGATTAAAACAATAATAAAGATGTCCTATGGAAACAGCTACAAAGTACAAAGTGCCATTTCCAAAGCATAGAGCAAATTAATTTACTTTTAGCCAGACTTGCACACCAAACATAACATTACTATTGTTAAGTGTACACAACCAATCATTTGGACATGAAGAGTAGTGGTAGAACACTAGGCTAGAAGTTTGGAGACCTAGGGTTTATTTTCAAACTCTGCTAGTAACGTCTTGAACAAGCATCTATTCTTGTCCTATGCCATCCTCCTACCCTGTGACACTTACATCTGTATTTGGAACAAAAATAACTTCTTGCTGTGTATTTGTTCTTTAGGTCCCAGTAGTGGTCAGGGTCCTTCTGTACAACTACCATATACATTAACAACTGAACATTTATCTGTATATTAACCAACATTGAACTAAAGTGCTTGGACATTTGTGATGCAGAGACAGAGAGATGTGTGTATTTATGTGCGTTTCTGTACACCTGCAAGCCAGCACTATCTTCTACAGGATTACAATAATGCATTCACAGCTACAGTTGCTGCAGATCTGCAAAGTAAACATTTTTGTTGCTTTCCCAACCACAGAAACAAAAGAAGGACAAAAAAAGCATGTGATGTGTTCAATGTCTGTTCTGGCTTGCATGTGAAGGGGATGATGATGGCATATGCATCAACTCAGTGACACTTTTTTCCAAAGAGAAGAGTGTTGGTTTTTTTAAAATTGTTTGTATAGTATTAAACTAATGTCTATCAGCTGAAAAGTGCTTTATGGGGAAATCTGTTTCTTGGCACAACAAAGCATGTATAGGTAAGGAAACAGTTTGTAGAAAGCAGTTAAAACCAAACTAAAATAAAGATAGCAATGTCAATACAAAATCTTAAAACTGTAATCAACGTTTTACATTAGGTCAAATTTGCAAACATACTCTGCACAGGGTCCAAAGCATACAGTGGGGGCTTCAGGGCTAGACTACCATTCTCCAGATAAAAAGTTTTGTCATATTACTTCTCAGAGAAACAGGTGCACCAATTTACATTGCACCAATGTCAGCAGTTACAGCGTAATGCCTTTCTGCCAGACATCCTGTTTCAGCCTGGGTTCTGCCACATGCCCACACAGCCTGCACACACAGCCTTCTGGGCACCTAACCAACAGCTCCTGGAACAACATTTGTAGATAGCTGCTGGTCAGCATTTTGTAGGGGGCTTCCTAGAGCTCTGCAGAGTCGTGAGCTGTTCCAACTCGTGTCTTTCCCTGAAAAGCCCAACTATTTCGAGGATGCACTTCAAAATCAAGACACAATTCATTTTCACCTGGGTATAATTTCATGTTATAACTATTCAAATCAAAAGCTGTTCTTTTCATACGGCCCAGAAGAAGATATTCACTTAGACACCCACTACCACTGTATGGAAAAATCATGTAACATCATTGGGAAAGCTTGACTGGGACTCTCCTCTCCAGTGATGATATTTGTCATTAATACAGTAGCAATGACCAATCCAGCTTAAATAGTTCCCCAGGTTACTTAAAGAAAAACGTTATTAGACAAGTGCAATGCTTCGAACTAGGCCACTATCATCAGCTTGATTGTCTGAGACTTGGAACAAGCAACTGCATCCACAGAACAGAACAAAGAGAGCGCTTTTGACCTATATTTGGCAAGGAGATTCTACTACATAGCAGTGGTAGACTTAACCAAAGGTAATGTTCATGCCAGGACGTATTTTAAGCAAGGGACAGTCCTACGGTGAGGTAGAGGGGCAACTACACTTCAATGCGGTACAGTTCTAAAGTTGCTTTAAAATTCTTCTTAGTTATTTCTCAGAGTAAGAGATTCTGGAAAATACATTTATTAAAACAGAAAACATGCAGGAGCGCTGCAAAAAGCATGCTATGCAAACAACCCCAGAGGAAAAACAAACAAGCAGAATGCCCCAGCAACTGGGGGCTAGTTACTAAAAAGCAGTACAAAAAGAATACAGGGATTGTGTGGATTCCTGTCCCTTTCTTTCCATCACAGGTAAGGGCTGAGGACCATGGGGATGACCCAGAAGAAAGTCTCATAAACATTGTCTTGCGTCTTACCAAAGCACTGTGTTGAGCAGCTGGTACATGCTGCCCACGCATAGGGACCTTTAGAGGGACATACCGTGCAGCCTGCCTTCGGGCAATGCATGTACTCCCTGAAGAGCTCCTGCTGGAACTCTTGCTCTTCCAGCTTCTTTTCCCCATTATGCAGTCTCCCTGCCATAGTTTCTCTGTCCTCTTCCCTAGACTTGTCTTGGCAAACAGAAAATCAGTTTAGTTTATCATCTTCGAACTTCCATTTTCCTGAATGCATTTTGTAAATTCCACTGTCCCTTCCCATGTCTCTCTAGAAGTCAAAAAGCAACGTTTTCCTTGTTTTCCATGTGTTGACAGGAAAATGTGTCAAGAATCATCACTTATGTTGCCAGACATCTGATCAAATGCTTCAGCTAGGGAGCCAGAATTCTCCAACTGTGGCCTTGGTAAATTTGTAGCATCTGAAATGAAACATAAGAAAATGGTTAACAGAGACACTGAGAAACTGCAGCAAACTCTCTATACTGAGGAATTCAGTACAAAAAATACCTCTCAATTCACACTGGATTTTCAGAGCCTTTCAGGAAGACACCCTGTGCTCAAATTCTAAGTGATAAGGACATAATAATAATGATCTCCTCTGTCACCTTTGTTTCTTTGTGGGCAAGGAAGGGAAAAGAGGGCAGGCAAATATATTGGGCTTATATCAGAACATGTGAGTGAGTAGCTGCTCAAGTGAGTCAAAGGACAGACACCACAGACAGACTCATACTGTATTACTCTCTATGGACAGCAAAATGCTTCAACATAACCTGCATCTGGCTGCAGTCAAAGAAATAAGTCCTAAGTTGGACCTGGTGAGTTTGCTCTTGTTCTTCTCTCAAAGCAAGATAAGCAGTGTGCCTGAGCTGAAGACAGGAAAGCAAATCCACACCAGCATCAAGGGAGATCAGGATTCTACCTTCAGTGCCAACCTAGGCACTTGGACACCTGTGTCCTTAAAAAAAACAAAGAAATCTTGATAAACCAGACCCGTGAATTTGGGTAAATCAGGGATGAATTACACTGCTCACCAGTCTGCTCTGAAATTTAGTCTCCTGTTGCTTCAGCTTGTAGGTTGGTTTCTAATAATAATTACATTGTGCTAGAAAAGTCAGCCTGAAACGCTATTTGGAGCTGTACAGGTCTAATGTCCTATAATTCAGAAGCAACACATGAGCCAAACCATAACTTCCCCATAGCTCTCTTACTGCTTGGGGCCTGACAGCATCTACTGGAAAAAAAGGGGGGTGGACTTGCCACTTCTACTTTAAGAACAAATTATATGAATGGGTGCCTTCCTTCTCCATAAAAAACTGCATCTACCCACTTTACGAATAAAATAGTGGCACATATATGAACCCAGCCACCAAGCATGCAGACAAAGCCCAAAGTTAAGAAAAAACAAAACAAACCACGGCAGCAACATACCTTGTGTAGACTCCCTTATTTCCTGAGCTTCTCTCCTCCCAAACCCACTTGGCTGCTGTCTCTGGAGTTTCTGTCTCTACAAAGAGAGCTGGATGCCCAGCACAGTCTCAGACATGTCCTGGTCTGTATTCAGATCCTGAGTCTGAATGGAGTAGCCTTCTCTTCTCCCAAAAGAAAATTTATGGGTACCCTTCTTGGTGCTGATTCCAAAGTGCCAAAAGTGAGGCAGGATTTTCTTCCATGTCTGGGAGGTCTACTATCATCCCAGACATCGTTATAGTGCATCTTCAAGTTCTTTATCCTCTCTTGGTACTGCCCCAGGAAACAACTGGTACACTGATGGACAAGGTGCTCTTATACTTGGCTATCACAGTCCAACAGACACTAAAACCACCTCAAGGTCCTGGATATTCACACATGCTCAGTGTTACCTACGTGAGGCCAGTTTGCAGATACGATCGTTTCTTCTGAGAAATGTTCCAAGAACATCTTGATAGATACAGACAAATCTGTACACAGTGAAGACTTCCAAACAAATTATCACCTCAAGTCAATGGAACAGAAACCGGACCAGAGAGGAGCATGGTAGATACTATGCCATGACTTGATGTCCGTACTGGAGTTAGCCTTGTCCAGAGCAAGAATAATTCACACACTAGTGTGACCATGTACCACTGCTAGCAGATGCAGATGTAGTTCAGTACTTTCCCAGGAAGAGGTCCTTACATGGGTCTGCATGCCAAAACTCTCAAGTGTGAAAATGAGGTAAATCAGTATGGAACTGATCAGTACTGATAGGAAATCAGCGTGTGACAGCATGCCATAAACCTTCGTTTCAAAGGTACTAGATCAGCAACAGATGGGCACACATACCCAAACACTTCCAACAGCAAAAGGGAAACAGAAACCTGTAAAATCTGCCATCAGAAAGCCAAGCATAAAAGGCAGCTCTACACCATAGATGCTTTTGTCTAAACCCTCATGAATGGGGAACTATTTTGTTGGACATTACTCTCAGATACTGTACAAGAGCAAAACTGGAACTCCCTCAAAAATGAGACAGAAGCATGAAACATGCTCAGTGGTAAAACACTCAAAACCTTTCTCCCAACAAGGACACTATGGCAGGTGGTGAAGCTAGAAAGCTTTCAGACCAAAATGGCAGCCCAGCCTTTGAAAGGTGAGGAGATAAGGTCTGAACTGTGACACAGACATTGTGAGAGTCCACTGCAACTGCAAACCTCCTTAGCCCCTGCAGAGTACCCCAGATCCACCACTACCTGAGAGAAATCAAGACCAAGAGCCAGGGTTCAGAAAATGCCCTTTCCTCCAAGCTCCTAGCATAGCTCAAGAAATGCAGTGTTGTGACTAATTTGATTCATGAGAACATCCTAACATGCAGGCTGTTACAAGGAAAGTTGAGATTGCTTTTTGCAATCTAAACCCAGGAATATACCTCTGGAATTCATTAAAAATCAAATCATATGTAAATCCAGCATATAATACTTTAAAGAGAATTGCAAATGACTGGAGTGGTTAACAAGTAGATAAGGCCAGGCTGGATGGGGCTTTGAGCAACCTGGTCTAGTGGAAGGTGTCCCTGTCCATGGCAGGGAGGTTGGAACTAGATGATCCTTAAGGTCACGTCCAAGCCAAATCATTCTATGATTCTATGATAAGCAGTGGAGGAAATCTAGTTCTAGCTCAGATTTTCAAGCAATACTGCAGATTAACAATTTGCATCTCACTTTAATTTTAATGGATTACAAAACAAATACACACAAGATCAAGTTAATGTGAAGAACCCACTGTTTTTAAATAAATTGAGTAGGAAACTGTTTGAAAGACTATCCTGTAGGTTTTCATTCTGTGAAAACTGTTTAGTAATAGAAAAAAAGCCATACCTAGGGAAGACCCCATTATCACATACACACAATATATATATGTTTATATATTATAAACACTTGCTGAGAGCATGATGATGGCTCATATTCTGTTACTTTAGCATGGAACTGGTAAGTTAGTATCAATCTGAGGAGCCTTGCATACAACTGTCCAACCAAAGTTTCTTGTGCATTCAAAGGTACTACAGGTTGTTCTTTGTACAAATTTTAGGTACTATGTATCCATAAAAGCAATAGAAAGATTGGAAAGTGAAAGAATAAATTTTCAACAGCAATTTTATAAATAAAATCACTGTTAAAGCTTATTCACCTCTGCTACAATATCAAATTAAATCAAATCTGCAGCATGTATATGGCAGTAGCCAACAACTGAAACTTTAGAGAAAACAAAGCAAAAATCCTCTACTATTCCACAATACAAATGTCCACTTGTCTAATACTGTACATAAAGGAAACATTTTACTGATAGCTGTAATAATACTCTCATACTCTGAAGTACAGGATGTAATTACCATCAACTTAATTAAAACTAATTTCTTTTTATCGATTATTTAACTTTCTGATGTTGCTTTAACCCTATTGCCTTAGGGAATGTTTTCAAAGATTTCCATCAATGTTTTGACTTTTTATATTAATTAATCTATTCTGATTAATTTGCCCTTTTAAAAATTATTCTTAATGCTATACATCTGCTAAGTGACAAATGGTAGAGTTTAAACAGTTACACAAGTTCAAATGTTTGTAGCTTTGCTCTTTTTTCCCCCTTCTTCCCCTTTGCCCACTCCCTCCACCCCTAAGAAAGTTCATGTATTGCAAAAGACACGTATAGAAGAGTTTCCAAAAAGTTACTTTTTCACAACTATCCACAGTGTTAGTGAGCTGCTTTGTGCCCACTGTTCAATTTTCCTGATGAAACAGATGTGATACCCCAATCTAACAATCCTTTCCAGGCCCCAAAGCCTCTAAGTACATGATAACCTTATATGAATGATAAAGGTCTATGAATTTTAGTGGATTTAAACTCAAACTGCATGAAAGACTTAAGTGTTTTGAGGAGATGTGGAAAGGCTTTGCTTAACTTAAGTCTAAATCAACAACTCAGCAATAAACTACCCCATGAAATACTAGACCTCCGTTAACCATAACTAAGAGAGCAGTTATGAGAAAAATTAAAACAACATCATCTCATTACACTAACACTTTAGAAAAGTTGTATTTCATTTTTTATAGTCTTTACAGGACTAAAATAATTCCTACATACTCGAAATTGAGAGGAGATAATGATAATTTGGGGGGATTTACAATTTTTCAGTTTTTCTTTTTCATTTGCTCAGCTGTAAGCTGAACTAATTTGGCACTGTTGGAAAATAATTTTCACATTGTTATGCTTTCAGTTACTATCTGGCTTTCAATAATTAGCTACTTTACCAAGCTTTACTACTTATCATGCAACCTAAATCATCCAAATCATAAGTTAATCAAAAACCAGAAACTACTCCACTTTTATACACTGTAGTGTCAAATAGAGTATGAAAGAAAAATTACTTAACAGACGATAAAGAAAAACTGAACAGCAAGTATACCCAGGTTCTTACCTATCTGCAGAACTTCTTTCAAAATCTTTTTTTATTTATTTTAAGCCTCACATAAAATTTCCAACACAAATGCTTACATAGGAAAAGCAGGGATGTGATAATATAAACAATTCTGCTTACTTGAAAGGCACTTAAAAAACCCATCAAACTCACAATAAATAGCAGGACTGCACCCTCGGTTAAAAAAAAAAGAAGAAAAAAACCCCAGCAATACATCACCACTAAACAAAGCACTAAAAATCCTCAGAAACGCCTTGAAATTCTGCTGAGATCTTATTCGTATAAGACTGACATGCATGCTGAAGGGAAGCCAATTGATTATCAGTCAATACAAGCTTACCTGCTTAAGTGCTTTCTTTGTGTGCTGCTGGAAGGAAGATACTAGCTTGCTTTGCACTGGTGCATTAGTAAGGCTTGAATCACGATTGGAAGACATTTCTTCAGATGTCTGCTTTGGGCAAACTTTATAAAAAGAAAAAAAAAAATCAGAATACTGTTATGGGGGTTATCTTCCCTTTATCTTGGAAAGTCCTGAGGACAGAAAAAAAAAAAAAAGGCAAGTGCCTGGAAAACAAAAAGCTCGCTCTGAGAAATTCAACTAATCTTGAGGTCCAGATGAGCTGAAAATCCAGCCATACTCTAAATAATTTAATTGTGTCACAAATATTTGTACCCCATCATACCCTTTCTATGCAGTTCTGGAGGCCTTGCATATTTTGCCTTTCAGGTCCTGAGAGGTAACTGAAATAGTTTAACTATGGTTTTCACACAGAAGCTAGACAAAAATTATCTTCCTCACCAAGACATTTTTAGTGGATTATTATGTGTCTAAATGTGTATTTATACAAGAGACACTGATGACCCTGTGTTCTAGAAATATTTATAAATACGTAACTTCATGCCAGATTGTAATGGCTTCTTAGGAGCCAGATTCATTTATTTTATAAGTACTTCTTGGTAAAGCTAAGATCTCACACTTTCCTGTTTAATGAGTAGACTGGAATGATCTGCAAAGAGGAATTCTGGTCTCTCAGGTAATACACACTGCTGCTTGTCAGCCTTCTAAATAATACATGTTTTAATGAACAAATACTACAGTACTTGCACTAAACAGCCTCTTGAATACATGTTGTGTGACACACAGAAAAAGTCTCCTGGTTAAAAATAAAAGGAAATACGATTAATTGTTTTAAAAAACCAGCTTTATTACAGAGATATGAAAGCTGTGAAAATAGCTGGAGGATCCTATTAGCCTTGGTAGTCAGCAAGCTTCACTAAAAGGGCTGCAAAAACCTTTCCACTCTTAATACCTTGCATTACTATTACTCTCACTAGTGTCCTAAGACAGCCCAGCTAAAAAAGCTTTAGCATGGATCCAGAAATTAAGCAGCTTTTTTTCCATTCTCCTCTGCTGACTCAGTTCAAGTCTGTCTTCCAGCGCTGCTCAAAGCTGGTTTGACATACCTTTATAATGCTCTGCAGCTGTATACGGTTTTCCAAGGATTGCCATACTTCGTACACCTACCAGAATACTTTGAAGACACTCAAAGCAGCTGCAGAGACACGTGCCAGAAATAATTTTAGCCCAATGTTTCTGTTTGCCTATGGTTTTCTCATCCCATCCTTCAGTGGGATGAGCAGACACCTGAAGTAGCATTCTAACTCCCTTGCCTTTAGCAACGTTTCATAGAAGAAATATTGTAATGATTTTTTCTTTGTGTTCGTAAGAAAAAGATAGAATAGAGACAATTTAGTTATCAATAATTAATGGCCACCATAAGATGCATGTGAAATTAAACATTTGCTTTCACACTGAAAGAAAAAAAACAACTTACCTCACAGAGAATACACTCTGTTTTATGGTATTGGCATTATGTCAAGATAATTTTCATATTAGATAAAAATTTTCATTAGCAGATAAGACAAATCCTATTTTGTCACAAGATTTATAACTGATATTTGTCACTTTTTTCCCTTATACTTGAAGGATTTGTCAAAATAAATGAAGAAGCTGCAACACAAAACAGGTTCTGAGTTTACAGCGTCTGGCTGAGGTGGAGTTAATTTTCCCCGTAGCAGCCCTCACAAAGCTGTGCTTGTATCTGTAGCTAGAAAGGTGTTGGTAACACACCAGTGTTTTGGCTACTGCTGAGCAGCGCTCACACAGCATCACGCTGTCTGTCCAACATTCCCCCCTCACCAACAGGCTGGGAGGGTGAGCAAGATCTTGGGAGGGGACGTAGCCAGGACAGCTGACCCAAACTGACCAAAGGGATATTCCAGACCATGTGACATCTGCTTAGCAATAAAAGCTAGGAGAAAGGAGGAGGATTACAATGTTTGTCTTTCGGAGCAACCGCTATGCGTACTGAAGGCCTGCTTCCTGGGAAGTGGCTGGACATCGCATGCTGATGGGGAGCAGAGAATCAATCTTTTGTTTTCCTTTGCTTCTGCATGCAGCCTTTGCTTTTCTTTACTAAAATTCCTTTATCTTGACCCACAAGTTTTTTTCCATCTAATTTTCTCCCCTCCCCATCCTGCTGAGTGGAGTGACAAAGCAGCTTGGTGGGCACCAGGCATCCAGCCACGGTCAACCCACCACAGTCCTTTTTGGCACCCAATGTGGGGCATGAGGAATTTGAGATAAGGATAGTAATTGGGAGAGGTAATAGGCAAAACGTGGACCAAATGATGTTAGGGAGCAGAATGATCATGGGTAATTTCGATTGTTGTAATTGTGGTGAAGGGAGGAGGGGTAGATTGTGCGTGTAAATTCTCCACTTTCGTTTGGTGTTGTGATCATGCTATTTTTTATTTTGGTGGGGGGAATTCTTTTTTGTTGATGTGAGTGAAGTTTGTGAAGATTGTGTGATGAATGTGGATTTTAATGATAATTCTTAAATATGTGATTCACAGAGGTGAGGGGTGGAATGTGTTGGGTTTGCGTGGCAAGGTTTTAGTATCGGGGAGCTAGAGGGGTGGCTTCTGTGAGAAGCCGCTAGAAGCTTCTCCCATGTCCAACATAGCCAAAGTCAGCCGGCTCCAAGACGGACCCACTGCTGGCCAAGGCTGAGCCCATTAGCAACGGTGGTAGCACCTCTGGGATAACAGATTTAAGAAGGGGGGGGAAAAACTGCTGTGGAACAGCAGCTGGAGACAGGAGTGAGAACATGTAAGAGAAACAACCCTGCAGAAACCCAGGTCAGTGAAGAAGGAGGGGGAGGAGGTGCTCCAGGCGCCAGAGCAGAGATTCCCCTGCAGCCCGTGGTGAAGACCATGGTGAGGCAGGCTGTCCCCCTGCAGCCCAGGGAGGTCCACGGTGGAGCAGATATCCACCTGCAGCCTGGGGAGGAGCCCACGCCGGAGCAGGTGGGTGCCCCAAGGAGGCTGTGACCCCGTGGGAAGCCCGCACTGGGACCCACACTGGAGCAGTTCATGAAGAACTGCAGCTCGTGGGAAGGGCCCATGCCAGAGAAGTTCATGGAGGACTGTCTCCCATGGGAAGGACCCCACGCTGGAGCAGGAGAAGAGTGTGAGGAGTCCTGCCCCTGAGGAGGAAGGAGCAGCAAAGACAACATGTGAGGAACTGACCCCAACCCCCATTCCCTGTCCCCGTGTGCTGCTGTGGGAGGAGGTAGAGAAAATTGGGAGTGGAGTTAAGCCCGGGAAGGAAAGAGGGGTGCGGGAAGGTGTTTTAAGATTTGTTTTTATTTCTTGTTATCCTACTGTGATTTGATTGGTAATAAACTAATTTCGCCAAGTCAAGTCTGTTTTGCCCATGACGGTAATTGCTGAGTGATCTCTCCCTGCCCTTATCTCAACCCATAAGCCTTCCGTTATATTTTCTCTCCCCATCCTCTTGAGGAGGGAGACTGATAGAGCAGCTTTGGTGGGCACCTGGCATCCAGCCAGGGTCAACTCACCACAGTCCTTTTTGGCACTTGTGGGGCTCGAACCTTCAACCCTGGGATTAAGAGTCCCATACTCTACCGGCTGCACTAGCCCACTTCACTTGTCCTTTAAGTTGTCTTTTTTGATAGCAAACTTTGCTCATCATGTGGAAAAAATTGATCCAACTTAAAGGACCAGCAAACTGTCAGCAGAAAACAAAAAATAGCTGGTTTATATAATCTAAATCACTGCAAAAGCCAAGCTCCTGAGACAAAGAACACCTACACCAAAATAAAAACCTGACATTTCAAATTACCCAGCTCTTTTCTTTCAAAGAGAATTTTTTTACTGTTTTCTGGCAAAGTCTGACAGTCAAAGAACTGAATAAAAAAACAGAAATAGTGTGAGCACACAAACCCCAGAGTCAAGGAGAGGAGAAGAGAAGAAATTTAAAAATGCCTAAAGAATGGAAATTGTTATATACTTAACTGTACCTCCTAAGAGAGGATGCAACACCACTTGTCATGAAAAACTTATTCCTGTTTTCCAGGCTGATTGCAACTCCTATTACCTTCTTGTTCAATTGGGAAATTCTGATTTTCATTACTCTGATCTAGGACATTATCCAAGAGTCTCCCCTATTTATTTTGGTGATAAAGTTCATCCTAGAGAGGTTTGGCAACACTAACTGATGATGTTCAACACTATAACCCTTAATGTCAAAGTCACGATACAGCACAGGAATAAAAATAAACATAAAAATAATTTTGTGCTTTCAATCATTTTTCTTTTAACAATAAACCCTGAAATTCTGACAGGGTCTATTAGAGGCCATACTTATTTCTATCATTACTTAAATTTACATAAAAATATTATCAGTGTCTTGGTTTCTTTTGCTTCTGTTTCTTCAAAGACAACAAAGTTAAACCAAGGAACAGGCATCGTTCTAATGGGTGAAGCAACTGGAACTGAAACCTACTGAAACAATAAATAGGTTTCCATTGCTGTAATCTCGTCTGCAGGTACAGAAGGAATGCCTCACTCTAGGCTGGTTTGGTTTAGTGCAACCCAAACCTAGTTCTTTCAGAGTTTTGGAAACCAAACATTTTCCTGTGGTCTATGATTAAAGAAATAGATATGTGAGACTGAAATCCACTGCTTAAAAATTTTAAAATGACATGGTGATTAGAGAGAGTCAACTTCATTTATTAACAACAAATGATACTTCCTTTCTAAAATATATTATGTACATTATGAATATTTTCCTTCATATATCTAGTAGCTTAAAATAGTAAGAAGCTCTTTTAAATATTGTTTTCCATGTTTTAATTAAATTTCCATTTCCATTAAAACCTGCTTGATACAAATCATGGCTATAAACCTAACCATCTAGTAAATAAGAGATGTCATTGCCTATTTTCCAAAAGTAGAAGGTACAAATATTAAAAGTCTAAATGTTATGTTAATTTATAGAATTGCTTAATAACTTATACAGTCTATTCACTTTAATAGCAAAAAATAATACTAAAATTGACATACAGGCTTCATTTAGAGGATAATCAAGATATTGTTTACAAAACAATATGAATTGACTTTTCTGTAGGAAATGAAATACAAATATGAGACAATGAATACATTTATTCATTAAAACATGTTCTGCTACTTAGTGATTTAAATCAATCTGTGTCAAAGTCTCACTATACTACAGTGCCTGTAACCACAGAAAATTGTATTTATTTATTTGTTCATTTATATGGATATATGGTCCAACTGCTTTTCTCTGAATGGGTCAGAAGTAAAAGAAAGGGAAAATATGACAGAAAAATATGTAAGTGTTTGAAATGAACACTGATGATCCTAATGAAAAAAACAATGCCTTAAGAACACAGCAGGCATTTCTGCTATGGAAACCAAAGAACACAGTAAAAGAAAAACAAATTCAAGAAGAGCTAGTGGTCTTTGTACCTACATACAACTTTGGAAAGCTGCAACTACTTTGTCCTTAAGCACTGAAAATGCATGAATATTATCAGATCCATGTTCTCTTGAAAAGCTTTATCAGAAAAGAATGCTAAAAATAAACCACAGGCTGGAGAGGAAAAAAGAACCCTGAAAGAATGCGACAGATGAAGGAAAAATATTTGGAAGCAAATAAAGAGGATACACCATTATTGCTACAGTAGAAGAGAACAAGAGCAGTTTTAAGCCTACAGGAGGCATTTCCATTTAGTGGAGAATAATTAGGCTCCATTCTTTAAATCGGCTTCTTCAAGGGCCAGGACTGAGTGAAGGAATAAAGCAAAAAGCAACTATTAAGCCATAAACTGTTAGGTTATGAGCTGGAAGAGCAGCTGGGTTTCTGAAGATAAGACGTCCTTAGTGAGTGTTCAGACAGTGTTAACATGAATGATAGAATTAGAATTACTTAGCAAAAAGAGCATGTTAAAAATGTTTTTGACAACTTCCATTTAAAATAACTTCCTCTCTTCCATTTTTCCAAGACCAGTTTTGGTAATTGTTATGAAAGGCTATCATTTATAAAAATCAGCAACTTTATAGGCTATCCCTGTAATTTTTTATTACCTTTTACCTTCCCCGCCCAAGAAATATGACACCTATATAAAACATATCAGAAGACACGTTTCTTTCTAAGAAACAATTTTTATAGGAATACAACTTTAAATTATTCTGTCTCACTGCCACTGAAAGTTATTAGGAATAATTATAAACAGATTTATATAACTAGATGGACAGAAAAATTCCTAGAGTGCTTTAAGGGGCTTATTTTCCCAAAATAAATAGCACAATTAATTCTGATTTCAGACAGACCATACTGATTTAAAATCAAACCAGTAAAATCAACAGCAGTTCACTTCCTTCTTTGTTAAAGAAACCACAGCAGATGAGAAGGATTGTTTATTAATGGCCATATTACAAAACACAAATTAATATTGCTACCATATGCTAAAGACTAGAGTCTACCTCAAGCATAAAATGCATGCACACACTCTGGAGATATGAAACTTCACAGAGAACTCCGTTAGGAAAACATACACACAAAATCTCTCTAAAATATCCATAAAATTCAGTATTTTCTCTGGGTGACACAGATCTATACTTGTATTGACATAAATGGTCACACTTTGCCAACATAGATATATCAAGTAATTCACCTCCATTGCTCTTTGATCTCTACAGCCCAACTTGCAAAATCTGAACAATTCAGAACTCCACTGTTGCCATCAGCTCTTGAAAATGAAAACCACTTCGGGAGTTACTTAATTGCACAAGTTCACCAAAGCAAGCAAAACCAGATGCATGTATCAAGGGCACTACTGTGACTGTAATATTCTTTTTGAAAAGCAATACTAGCACTGTGAAATGATAAATAATGTTGAATAGTATTTTTTGGAAAAAGACATCAAAAACCACATCAGCTTGGTAGCTTGCACTGAATCATATTATATTCTTGGCATGCTTTTGAGACCCAACATTTCACAAAGCTTTGAAAACTGTGAATCCTTATTCCAAAGGAAGTCAACATTTTCCACTAAAAATATACAGCCTGTCATCACTAAGCCACCAATTTCTTAGGCCTCATTAACTCTACTGTACAGCAAATAAAGCAGATGAGAAAGATCTCTCCCTCAAGCTCCACAGTATCTTCTCTCATTCTTACGACTCCCCTCCAGTGGCAATGAAACAAACAGAAGTTAAACTTGATCCTGGGTACAGTATTTTTATTTTATAACTACTTGAAATGAAAAAAAAACCCCACAACAAAACAAAACCACAAAAACAAACAAACAAACAAAAAAGTGAAAACCCATCTCTTTCTGATGTGTCATCCAAAACTCTATGTTCGAACTGCTATTCCATTACTGCCCTTCTGCTTTTAGAAGAGCCTATCCCACATCCAGATGTTGCCATGTGCAATGAACATATTCAGCAGAATCATCCAATATTACTCCCAAGAGACAAGATACTAAGGATAACAGGTTTCCCTGAACTGCCAGAAATTCAGTTCCCAGAAAGGAATTGAACATCTAAATGTGGACTCAGGTTTCAAACAATGGTGACTATTCATTCTTCACTACAGGAGTTATCCTAGTGGCTTCCTAGTCCAAAAAGCACAAGGTGTTCAAGAGCACAGTAGCTACAAAGACAAAATTTCAGGATTCAGCATGAATCTGATCCTCTATCGTCCATCATTTCATCTACTATCTCTAAGAAAACTGCATAAGAAATTAATTCTGCCGTTTCACGTTTGCAATTGAAAAACTTAGTTTTAGTAAGTGCTGAAAACCAAACTGTCTCAAGAGGAGGCATGTTGCTCATATTTGGGCAAACATCAGAACCTATGTTTGGGTTGGGGAGGGAAGTCACACTACCATAGGAATTGCTACCTCCTCCACAGTTACATCATTGTGCATTCCATTGGCTTGCGTGAAGACAATTTTTAGATCAACTGTGCTCCGTGGCTGATGGATTAGACCTGGCTTCAGAAACCCTAGGGACAAATGCTTTTTGAGAACAGAACATCCTATTGATGGGCAAAAGGATATTATAGTCATAATTTTCCCAGGCAACAGTAATTGGGATTTTAATTCTTCTACTGACTGCATCTTTACATGCTGCCCCTGTATTTGAGGGAAATGGAATTTATAAAAAGATATGAGTCTGCTACAGAGCTTCTATAGAAATCCCATTCCAAACAAAATCAACTGTAGGGTAAAGAGTTTCTTTAACATATGCCTTTGGAGAAGGTGGGGAAAGAAAGATCTCTCCACAGTATCTGAAAAATCCTGAGGTATGACCATTCCAGTTTTCAGTTTAGCAATACTGATGTGGAGTAACAGCTTTCACCAAGTTATGTGTTTATAACTATGAGGAATTTTTATAATATTATGCTAATGAAATTGTTCAGTAGCCTGCATTTATACTGGGAAAAAATGTGCCTGCTGGGGAATAATGTGATTCTTCTCTGTTTGAGTGTCAGCTGGTACTTTTTACTCTGAAAGCTGAAGACTATCATCTAAAAACCCACCAACAGACTGAGGCTGTTGCTTAGGATTTCATCCTCTGCTTCCAGCTAGCTTTAAAGCGGCACTTTTTAAACTCTTGCTAAACAATTTCTGATCACTCTGTCAGAACTGGGGCTTCTGGAGTCTACCACAGTGGAAACAAGAGCAAATAAAAATGCAATCAACCAGGCAATTAAGAATACAATGTGCAAACAATGTCCATCCTCATATGTATCATATGTACTAAGGCTGAAGGGAGACATTGTATCTATTGACCTTTCCTAAAACACAAGTCAGAGAATTTCATAAAGCGTTTTTTTGTACTGAATCAAATGTTATTTTTGCCCCACAGAATAGTTTACTGGAAAGAAGAAAAATCCCAGCTTTAGTGTGAAAAGTTTAATTGATAGACATCTTGTTAGATTTGGTCTGCTAGACCAAATATTTTCTATAGAAATACCTTTTCTCAAATATTTACAAACCGATCAAGTCACCACCTCATCTTTGATAAACTAACTAGACCATCCCTATTAAAATTCCCAGAGCAAAGGAGGTATTTGTTCACTCAGGAGTTCTTATATGTCTCTTCTAAATCCTTTCCTATTTTTCTTAATTCTTTCTTACAGCTATAATGAATGCAGTATACTAGTAATCATTTAAATAGTGCTATACCCAAAGGAAACTGTGCCTATATTCTTTAATCAGTACTACCAGAATTATAGTCCAAGAACTGCATTGGACTAATTAGCAAAAGCACTGCATTCATGTTCAATTCATTTTCTATTGTGATCCTTAAATGCTTTTCAGATTTGCTGATTTATTGAATATATGTTTCCACTGCAGAAATGTGACCTTTTTTCTTCACTTTGAAGTCTAAAAAAATTCATGCTGTTCAACTGTAATCATTTACAAGGCAATCAAAAGGGGTCTGAACATTATTATTTATTATCAATAAATTCAATTAAGAAGGATTTTATACTTTTCAAAAAGTATTGACAAAGATATTGAATGAAGAGTGGTCAAATCACATCCTCAAGAGAACAGCAAAAATACCTACTGTGGATGGTGATTCCTACACCTTTGCAGATCTAATAATTTGTAATTTTCAATCCACTTAAAACTGGCTGCATTTCTTGGGCATGGTCCTGTTTTTAAGCCAAGCTTTCTACACTGTAAATAAAATCACTTACAGAATTCTACATATATATCAATAGATAACTTTAACAACAAAACTTTTGGTCTCAAGAAAAGCTATTATCAAACATGTTTGACAGAACTATGTTCTGTATCAGCTGACTGATACAAGATATGCTGTCTTCAATTCCTTATTGATCACATCCAGCATCAGCCTTTCTACATGCAATGTAGACTCACTATTGCCATCCCATCTACTCTTTTTAAATACATCCACTGCATGACATAAAAAAAAATTAAAATGTCTTCTTTACAAAAAGTTAAATATATCACAGTTTTCCAAGATTTCTTAAAGATGAAACATGAGGGAAAGTTCTTAGCTTTAAAAACAGCCCAGGTGTAATTTACTGCTCTACCCCAAATATTTTAAAATGTTTAATTTTAGCAGCTGGTTTTTTATGTCACCACAAGTGCTAGAATTATTTTTATTACTGTAAACTGTGAAAATGGTATGCAGCCTCCTCCCAGTTAAAACCCAGCAATTTTCTACTTCTGGCATTCTGACATCCTTATTTACATCCTACCACTCCTAAATAATTGCCAGGTTTCTGCCATGATTTTTATTTGTTTATAACAAGTAACATCAACTTTTGTTTTCCTATCTGTAACTGTATTTACACTGCTTTTCACTGCTGTATTCTTCCTGCAACTTAGGGAAGTGTACACCAATAAATTGTCTGAGCATCAGACGGGAATTGTTGAAGAACTACAAATACGTATGTTCACTTACACATGCAGTATATACTACATAAGCATAAAATCACTGCACATGCAGAGTCTGTTAACTTACAGACACAATATATCAAAGAAAATGAAGAAGCAGAGCCATTTAATAATTCTTGACTTTTATTTTTTCACTAAGCTTCAAAATTTCACCACTAGATCCACAACAACCTGTCTTAGGTAGTTCTGTTACTCCTATCACTGAGCATTGTGTGATTTTTCAATGCTGCTAGTGAGCAATGCTGAAATAGCAGTATTGGTCCTGTACAAGTGCAGCATGGAAGCTAAGTTGCTCGAGATCAGAAAGGAAGTCTGCAGCAGAACAACATGAGCTGAGCCTTTTCATGTCTTAGTTGTAAACAGGACACCATCTCATCATATATGAAGTGAGCCAAAACAGTAGGCTGCAGTCCAGCAGTGGGACAGGTTGTGAGGGAGTAGCAGAAGAGAAGAACTGATCAAGGAAAGGTTTATTTCAGAGGTCCTGGTAAGCTTGATTTTTGTATAAAGCATTCACTTTATAAGCATTACATGAGTGTAGTTTTAATAAGAAAAATATTTATTTCTATTATTTGCAAGTAATTTTAGGTGACTGAAGAACTGTGTTTTCTTTATGAGCAATTATTACCTCTCAAAAAGAAAAAATATTTCTAAGGTTGCCATTTTCAAGTTCTTGCAATGTTTCAGTTTGTCATTACCTCAAATTAAAAAAATGCACAGGATTTGATATTTCAACATGTCTTTACGTCAACATGACACCCAGGAGAATCTCTGCCTAAAACAAAAAAAATACAAACCTTTGTTCTGTGCCCAGAACTCTACTGAGGGACCAAGCCCACATGCCCACTGTGAAATCAGTGAGATGTCTATCCGACAACTGCAAATCTGAAGCCTGGTAAGGCAAATTACTCTTTAGCTGGGGGGCCTAGAACAAAAAAATTGTAAGCCAAAAAATTACCTACTCAAAACACAACCAACAGCGCTACTCATTGTCTTTTACAAACCTAAGTCAAATAAAGGCACTTGGTGTTCCTGATTTCTTTATAAGGCCAAAAAAGAGAGGGAGTCACTCAAAAATAGTTCCACTGAGTGCAAAACATTACTTATACTGTTTAGAAATCACACCATGAAAATCTTAAGTAAACAATACTTTTTCTTTTCCCAAAATATGCCCTCTAATATTGAATTTAAAACACCTACCACCATTTTCTTCTCCATTATTATTGTTTGTCTCAGCCATTTCAGTGCCATCTAACTCAGAATCACATCCTAAATCCAATGTTCCATCAGTAGGGCATGTTGATTCTTCCTTCTACAGTTAAAAAAGAAAAAGAAAACTAAAATTAACAAGAAAAAAAAATCAATCATGATGCTGCTGCATCTCCTGAAATAGATTACTGCAGTGTACTCTCATGCTTACATTTCAAAAAACAGAATAAAATAAAATATGCTTGTGAGTTACTTCAGAGAAAGACATAAAACCAGATCTTCATGAAACAACTTGCAAAGCAAATGCAAAAAAGCTATTTTGTGAAGTCGTAACATACTCTTTTTAAAAAAAAGTCAAATAAAATGCAAGATCTTCCACTTTTTTTTTCTTTAACAGAAACAGACTTATTTGGCTCTTCAAAATCCTAGTTTTCCAGTTGAGTGTCCACAACACTGCAGCAAAACACAAATCCTTTAATGTTTCTTTTCTGCCTTTGCCTGTTTCCTGAATTCAAATAGCTGAAGCAACCTGGAGCTCACAAGCATGGGAGTGATTGTGAATACCTGGATTTGTGCCAAGAATATCTCCCGATTTTTAAGGAAAAACAACAGCATTTGTTTTACTAAATTAGGAAATAGAGCTTCTGAAAACTATTAATTCAATCTCAGATACAGAATTTTTACTTATCAGGAGCAGGCAAATCTATACAGTTTTATATTTTTTAAACCCTTACATCAAGTAAGTCTGTCATAAATTACAAAACATCCTATCCCCAGCCAAAAATTTTAATTGACTACCTTTAGACTGCCAAACATATAATCTCACTGTCTCGTTTCTCACCTCTGCCTCACATTCCTCCACTCCTGTTGTGAAGCCCCTCTAAGTTTGATCATGTACAGCAAGAAAAAATTTCCACCCACAGAAACCATCATACACATACCAAAAAAGAAAAATAAAGAGGAAAAGGAATACAAATAGCATAAAGGCAAAATACTATCACTGTAATTATATTCCTTCTCAAAAGGAATGATGCAACCTGTAAATTAAAAGCTCATTTATATTAGACTTGCAGATAATTTTGCACTATTCAAAAATCAAACATTAACACAATTACTTAATGAGAAAGTCAGTGATACTCTTGAGCTCACTGCTCATAAAACAAAGGCCTTTCTGTGACCAACTCTGAAAGAGTAGCATTTTAGCTAAGCTACATGTTTTTTATACCATATGCCAAATTCAAGAACATGTATATGCTTTCTAGGATAAAACATTCAATGTTTACTTTCATTATAAATCCTTTTAAAAGACATCTGAAAACAGTTAGAAAGACTACCAGGTCATTTCCTCTCTAAAGAATCTAATCTGTTTACCTTTATATCTATTGAGACATTCATAAAATGGATTAATAGCGCTATGTACTTTCCATATACAAAATTTAAACTTACTTTGAGAGCGTAAAGTCCTGACTTCCCAGGGATTTTGAAGAATGTTCCATCACCTACACGAGTGTTAGTATGAAGCATTGCATTCAGGCAAGCTAATGGAGAGGTTCCACTGAAAAATAAAATTGTGCAGTCCAAGATTGAGTGCCTCTTGTAAACTATTCCCTCGGTCTATTTTTTTTAAAACTCATGCTTGCCTGGTTTTTTTTTTTCCCCCCCCCCCCCCTTTTTTTTTTTTTTTTTTTTTAATTCTCTCAACCCTGAAAACATCTACATTACAATAACAGGCCAGTTTCAAACTTAATCATATGCATCTGTCCCCTAAGCTCGAGGCAAAAAGTCTGTGAATTATAATTATGCTTTTCTTCATACAGCAACCAGCTCCACATTCTAAGAGAACCAAAGTCCAAATATTTATGTGAAATTACTTTGTAAATAACACCATGAAGCCTCATTTTTAAAATGTTACAGACAATGTGGCTGCTGCACATGAATGATCAAAACAGTATGAAGTTCAAGGGCAGCTGCATCCCATAGGATGAAAGGCAACAAAAGAATAATAAAGAGCCCAGGAAGAACACATTTAAAATTAAAAGTGATATATAGTTAAGCCTTCTTCTGGCTTAACATGGTCAGCATGCAATACTATACATAAATATAAGCACATTTGTACCTTCTATGAAGCACTATCTTTTCTAATTAGAATTGTTTTAGAGATTAAGAGATTGACCTACTCAAGGTAATAATTGTAATACCACTATGGAATGCATGTTAAGGGCCTATTTAAAAAGAAACACTACACATTAAGAAAAAAAGAGATGAAATACTTGTACAGAGATGTCTTTGTATATATGCATGTTTACATCAGAAAAAGAAAGCAAACGTTTCTACTCTAGCTACACTTACACTATTCTGAAAAGTTGATCTAAGAAATTGTGGGGAAGAAGGTAGTCATAGATTGTTTTATTTCATTTTAATTTAAAAATTAAAGTACAAGGTTTATAGATGTACTGTCACATCTTTGTCCCCATTTACTGACTAATGTACACGGTGTACTCAGGGACTGAATCTGAAACTGTGCTTCTTCCCTGGGGTCCCTAGCCTGCACGCATGCTTATCTTTAGCCACGTAAATATATTCCACTTGGTTAAGTGGAACAATGCCTGTGCATTAAATTAAGTGTGTTGCTAAGTATTTCAGGATTAATTATATACTCAACTATAAACCAGGAAGAGGGCTTCAAAAGTCCACCAGAAACTACTGTTCTTTATTATGCAATATTATAAAACATCCAATCTTTGTTGAAAATCGCATGACTGATACTTTTTTATAAATATAACTGGACTGAAATTGTCATCTTTCATACGATGATGCTTTGTGTTGATTTCCATGGCTCTGTTACAACAAAACTCACCTTTACTGTACATGTATTAATTTAATGGCAAGATGGATAATGCGGTAATTGCTCTTCCGGTAAAAATTAAACTATGAAGTGTCCTCAGGATAGGAAGTCCTGTCCAATATAATTTATTTACTATTGGTCACCTAATGTATCACATTACTACATCTAAAATCAAAAAGCACAGGTAAAAATGCTGCTTGCTGATATACACATCAGATACTTAACAGATATCTATTTTATGAGTATTCTAAATATAATCATACAATACAAAAATTCTGACAAGTTTTTGTTGTTCCTTTTTTTCCCCTGCAAATAAAACTAATTCCACATCTGTTTTTGATATAACACTATAACAGAATACAAAACTAAATATGGTAGAAATATAACAATACTGCTAGTGGTAGCACAGAAAACATTAAGGATTTCATTGAGTTTAACGATTACTTAAAACAGTTTTGGAATAAGTTTTGGAATAAGTAGGATTCGTCTCTTTACACATTTTCCTTATTGTATTGATGTTTGACAAGTAAAGACACAAAGCATTTAATAGAGCAGTTCTAGTTGTGTAATTTCTTCCATATGTTAACATACATAACATGAAGCAATTTCAACTCTCACAGTCTTGGATCTTTTTAGTGAAACATTATCACAGATTAAGACTTTCTCTGCAAGACAGGAAGAACTTGCTGACTCTGCAGCGGAAGACAAACTCAATATATCAACAAGAAACAAAACTCTGTGTGCATGTATGCACGATTTGTAGCCTTCTATTCCAATATAGATATTCTGGACTGCACACTTATTTTTAGATATCATTAACCAATTAAAATGATACAAGATGAATGAACCCAAAATAGAGGATTTGGCAATATCTCATGACCACTACTGTGTTCGCAGTAGATATCTTAATCTTCAAAGTCTAGCCAGCTGGCAAGTGGACAATAGAAACTACTCTCTGACTTACAAAGAAATCCGTATCAGCTACTGAGCCAAGAAGTACTTAAACTACTGTTATGCTTGTTTCATACAGATATCTACAATTCCGAAATAATTTGGCATGCAACCAAAGGGCCATATCCACTCTTCTTGAAAATTGGACTTGGGTATGTCTATAATGAGCACAAAACAAACCACACATACTTAAGTTGCAAATGAAATAATAATCTGGACATTGTGGGGTGGGATTTATTTTGAGCTAGCAGCTCAAACTGAAATTCCATGGTGTCCTTTATCACTGCTATTTTGACCCATGTTAACCAATGACTTGCCTATTCTTCTGTCAGCACAGGCATCCTTAAAACACTCTATTAAAATTCCCAAACGTTACCCACAAGGGATGCTGGAAACACTTGCAATACACGCTATCACAGCACATGGGACTGTGGTTAGAAAAGGCAGCAATCAAAGATCTCACGATGCAGACTGATGTCTGAATCATAAAGCAGTTTCTGAGGGATCCATACTACTTATCGCATGCTTTCTAAATTCTCCTGTAGCCTGAAGACATATTTGCTCTGCTCAGAGCTGCTGGCATGTATTAATACAGCAGCCAAGGACTGCCAAATATAAGGCTGAGTATCTCTGAATGTCAAAAATGGCAGTTTGACCTAAGTTCCTGAAACACTCCAAATCAGTTCAACTTTGATTCAGTTAAATCAAATTGGATACAACAATATTTGACTTTGTAACTTGATATCTGTGAATTTTTAGAGCCGTAACATATTTTAAACCAATATGCTGCAAGTTTTGTTGCCATAGTCTACACATGAGGAATATGTTTACCATTTACAGCCTTCAGATGCAGAACTTTCATACTATTTATCACCTTTTTGGTGAGATTGCTTTAAACCATTGTGGTATTCTAAAAGTCATTCATACATGGGAGTCACCCTCTGTAGCAGTATGTCTTTAAGATTGATCATTTTCTGCTCATATGTTTATTTTATATACATATACATCTATACATACATACAAGCAGTATGACCACACCCACACACTTTCAAATAGATTTAAAAAGTGAAAAGTTACTTACTTTCTGTAAAGGTGATATGAAGTTACAACAACCAGCAACATAGGAAAGAGAAAAAAATTACTGATTAGCCTTCCAATATAAAAGCTGTGAATGCAATTTGATCATTTAAAAGACATCAGGCATTTCAAAGTTTCATAAATGCTCTTTTCCAGAATCACTATAAGTTGGTAGTATTCAGCACATCCTTCCAAACGTATTCACAAATTTCCTGTACATCATCAAAGCAAGCTTTTCACCCCAACTCCCCCAGCCAAAAACATCTTCAATATTTTGTGATTCTGGGCTCCCTCTACTGGTCATGCAGCCGGTGTTACCTAAATCGAAATGCCGGACTACACAGTCTCTACACGCAACCCCTGCAAAAACATGTAGGGGAAGTACAGACTTTCTCCCCTGCCACGCTCCCCAAAATCCTACAAAAATCTGTAAAAACACCAGTAAAAACACTACTTATTTTTATATTGTAAACTTCTCAAACACACAGTTTTGTCAGAAAGACCCTGAAAACTTCTGTGGTTATACTTTTAATTCTAACGGTCTTTGCTAGACTGCTTGCCCAGAGAAAAAAAATGATGATCTTGGCAAAAAAAAGTTTTAAATATGGAAAATAAGTTGACTAAAGCCAACCTTTCCAGACAATATAGCGTGGCAGATAGTGAAAGTTTCCTGACACTATGCAGACAAGGCAACTCTGGTCCTGCAGCAGGCAGCATTTCAGCCACTCAGCCCCCCTGCACATGGCATAGCCCCCTCCCAGAGCTTACAAGGTTCCTGATATGGTCCCAAATTGAACAACGACTGCTGTAAGAGGAGCACATAGCTTTTGTATATGTGATCAGTATTTATTTGCTTGAAATCATCTGCTCATTTTATACAGATCCAAAAATAGTCACAAAGGAGCAACCATTTTTACTGACTGCTGGAAACAAAGTAAAACCAAACACTTCAGAACTGATTTCTAGACCTGATATGAAGTCACACAGAATAAAATAAGTTTATAAAGCATGTAAGTTACACCAGTTTCGGAGTACACAAGAGTGATAACAGGTAAAGAAAATAAAACTTATGAGGGATGGCTGTAGAAAACACGTTTGTGTCGTTCAGAAAACAGGAAAGTAAAAGAAGGCATAATTGTAATTTTTCAGAAAAATGTAAAAGGCTGTTGAAGTCAATGGAGATAAATGTTCTCATGGCCACTGGAGGAAGAACGTTCACAGACAGTCGAAAAGTGTGGCTGTAGCTGTTGATGTTTTAATCAACACCAGAACAGAGAAGGGAAGTTTGTAAAATGACCTTCATCAGAAGATCAAATACATACCAGTCCTACCTGGTACATATACTGGAACCTGTCCCAATGTTAGCATTTGTATTGAATGGTCTCTTGAGCATGTGTCCAGCACTGTATCCTAGGATTCTTTATCTCTTTAACAAATCGAAATTTTGCCCAAGCCTGAAGTTAACCATATATCCTAAGTATACTTTTTCCAACACACACAGCAGCCAGAAATGCTGGAGAATTGACTAGATGTCTAGATGTGCACTGCTTGCTTAAGTGTTTCATAGAGCAATGCATGCAGCACTGGATGCCCAGTGCAATGAAGCCAAAGAAGCAGCCTTCCCACAATCTTCAAGGAGCCATGTGCCCGTGGTCTTGCTTTTATGTGCGAGCAAAATGTCTGAACTTGCCTTACAAGATTGTACCTGTGATCTGGCTTGGGAGAGACACATAAAAACACCAGGAACCTAAGCAGCAATACCAAGACAAGAAGGTAGCTGTCCTATATATCAAGATGACAAGTAAACTGCCACTGACCACTTTAGAGCTGCTCTCCCACCACAGCCATGCTTGACTGAGCTGGCAGTGCGGCAGCAGCCATTAGCGCCGGGGCCAAGGCAAGCTCTTCCAGCCTGGGCTCAGGAGGAAGAACCAGGAGAGGTCCAGTGAACAGAAAACCGAAAAAAACCCCAAGTCATTTTACTATATTCAAATGGTACAGGCACAGGATTCTTCCCTTGTCAGAGGAAAGTAGAGAACATACAGTAAATGGCTGAAAACAATACTGATGAGTGCAAGATTTCCTGCCAACCATCTACAAACTTTTCAGAAATAAAAGCTTCAAGTTAGTCTAAACAAATCAAATCACATGATGATGAAGTCTCCACTGTCCTCCCCGGTTATTTTGTAGATCCCTACACAGTGCAGGGCGTTGGCCCTGGCTGGACACCAGGTGCCCACCAAAGCTACTCTATCACTCCCATTCTCAGCTGGACAGGGGAGAAAAAAAATAACAAAAGGCTCGTGGGTCGAGATAAGGGCAGGGAAAGATCACTCAGCAATTACTGTCACAGGCAAAACAGACTTGACTTGGGGAAATTAGTTTCATTTATTACCAATCAAATCAAAGTAGGATAATGAGAAATAAAACCAAATCTTAAAACACCTTCCCCCCACCCCTCCCTTCTTCCCAGGCTCAACTCCACTCCAAATTTTCTCTACCTCCCCCCCCAGCAGCACACGGGGACAGGGAATGGGGGTTGGGGTCAGTTCCTCACATTTTGTCTTTGCCGCTCCTTCCTCCTCAGGGGCAGGACTCCTCACACTCTTCCCCTGCTCCACCGTGGGGTCCCTCCCACAGGAGACAGTCCTCCACCAACTTCTCCAATGTGAGTCCTTCCCACAGGCTGCAGTTCTTCACGAACTGCTCCAGTGTGGGTCCCTTCCACGGGCTGCAGTCCTTCAGGCACAGACTGCTCCAGCGTGGGTCCCCTGCAGGGTCACAAGTCCTGCCACCAAACCTGCTCCAGCGTGGGCTCCTCTCTCCACAGATCCGCAGGTCCTGCCAGGAGCCTGCTCCAGCGCAGGCTTCCCACAGGGTCACAGCCTCCTTGGGGCACCCACCTGCTCTGGTGTGGGGTCCTCCATGGGCTGCAGGTGGGTATCTGCTCCACCGTGGACCTCCCTGGGCTGCAGGGGGACAGCCTGCCTCACCAGGGTCTTCCCCAAGGGCTGCAGGGGAATCTCTGCTCCAGTGCCTGGAGCATCTCCTCCCCCTCCTTCTTCACTGACCTGGGTGTCTGCAGGGTTGCTGCTCTCACATATTCTCACTCCTCCCTCCAGCTGCTGTTCCACAGCAGGTTCCCCTCCTTCTTAAATCTGTTATCCCAGAGGCACTCCCACTGTCTCAGTGGGCTCAGCCTTGGCCAGTGGTGGGTCCATCTTGAAGTCAGCTGGCATCGGCTCTGCCAGACATGGGGGAAGCTTCCAGCAGCTTCTCACAGAAGCCACTCCTCTAGCTCCCTGATACCAAAACCTTGCCACACAAACCCAATACACACAGGAAGACCACAAGCAGTGTATTTGCTTTCTCATCCAATGTTAAACACAGAGTATGTGTTCCAGGTAAAATTTCATTCAGAGTCATCCTTCTTTCAACAGATAGCAAAATCATGGACTAAACATGTTAATCCAAAATAAACCATTTTATATTATCAAACAGCAAACTTGATTTGAACAATCAATTTAAATCTTGCTTTCCAGTTTTTTCCATTTACTTTCCTATTGCAAGGTTAATTCATTCGTTGCTTGAAATGATTAAAATACCCCAATTAGCAAATAAATAGAGCTTTAATGTAATACTACTTTTTGCTGATCGGTAGACTATAAATGCATTCAGCAATTATCTAACTTAACTTACAAAAATTAATCTAAGTCATATTTTCTGATGTTAAAATAGCAATGACATCTTATTTACTAAATCATTACAAGTATATTTACTTCTGTTAAGTCATTTTTTTAAAGAAACTGGAATTTGATTAAAAGATTGGCTTTTAAATGCTGACTGAAAATACACTAGATGTCTTGGACAAAAAGAAAAAAGGGAGACTTTTCAAAATATTACATATCTGACAATTTATTAAACAATAAAAACATTATGTTTTAGTATGTGGGTAGTAGGTAGCTAGGTAAGCATCTACTATTTTTATATAAAGACTAGAAAAACTGTAGAGCTGGTAAATGTCGGTCTCTTGCACAAAGTTTTTATTCATAAATTGAAACAAGAAAAAAGCATTTTACTTTTTGAACTTCCAATCAGCTTCTTAATTTTAACAGGACTATTAATGAGAACTACAGAAAATACTCTTGATACCTACAGTTACTGTGACTGTCAAAACTATTTATGCTGCGGAGTCTTAACCACTTAAATAATAAATAAAGTCATAATAAAAAAGTCTTAAGCCTTAAACAGTTGTTTCTTAAAGTTTTATAGGAATTGAAGTGCATACAGGCAGAATATTATTTATACAGTTTGAATAAACTATATTTCAGGTTTATTCCTAATACAAGCTCTTCCAATTGGATCTTTAAGTGTATTTTAAAGGATTATAAGAAATTTCTTAAAAGAAATATGTTGGGGTTTTTTAAGTTTATTTTTAACCAATTTTATCCATGTTAGCCAAAATTAACATCAGTTTTGTTCTCATTTGGGCAGGACCTTAAAGAAAATTTTTACACCTTTGGTCCTACTTATGCTTCAAACAGGATACCTGACTTTCAGTCTTTGAATACCACAAACAGAGCTACTGTTCTTGAGCAGGGCAAGTAAACCAGAAGGCTCACATCTATCATGCAATAAGACAGACTAGTACAGCTGATTTGACCATAGTTTCACAGACTGCAAACAAATCCCAGAAGATGACAGGGAAAAAGACCCATTATATATACTACTAACATCACTTCATACTCAACCCTCATATAGATTTCTTGTTTTTCTAAACCAGATTAAGATAGAGGTAAGAATATTATTAGTATGATGGAAAAAATAAGGACCAGTACAGACATGCTAATACATAACATATCCATCATAGATACCTTGCGTCTGTCTCACAGGCTAGCAGAACTTACCTATCAGCTTTCACTGAAGTTAACCAAAGTAATGAATCCCAAACATCTAAAGCAGAAGAACATAGCAATGAACTTGAACCATGCCCTTTGTAGCTTGTGAGGGAGTTACAAGCAGCTGGAATCACAGTTGACTAAAGTGTCTGATATATCACCAAGAAACTGAATCTTTTCATTGTCCTTCAAATGTGAAATAATCTGGAGCAATACTGGAGAGAAAGAAATTCAACATGGATACTAAATTCAAGCCAGGTATCATGAAAGAGTATTTTATGCATTCCTTAGCAAGAAACCTCATTTACAAACTCACCTAGTCTGGTTTTACATTTTGTATTCACCAAACTCGGAATCAGGGAAGGAGTCAGAAGTGAAGCTGCTTTCACAGAACTAAAAGGTGTCCTCTCTCTTATCAGACCACCTCTGAAGCATTAAACAACGCTGTCTCTCCTTGAAGGAGTGGCAAGCAGCCACCCAGAGAGACACACAAAGATTATGCAAGTCTTCTGTGAAAGGATATACGTAACAAACAAATACTGGAGATTATGCCACTACCCTTAAGATCACTTCTAGGATCCTCCTACATGAACCAATCTCCCTCTGGGCCTTTTCTACATCTACATACAGTCATTGTGTGCAGTGATTACATGACATTAGCACACACAATAAAGCACAAACAATATAAACCTCTAGCCATATGCCATCATGTAAAAACCAAGGTGGACAAGTGAATGAAACTGCTAGTTAAAGGCAAACATGACAAAAAGGCAGGGGACGCTTTTAAGAAAAGGTTGTTTGTTTCTTTGTTTATGAGTTTGCCAGACTGGTTGCATTCACCCACAGTCAGTCACAAGTGATAACTGACCGCACAATCTAAGATGATACTTAGGTTTCTTGGTAAAGCAAAGCTCTCATCCATGACTATGCATGAATTTTTATTCTAATTCCCTCTCAGGAGCTAAGAGTTTGGCTTACTTTTGCAAATAATGGCATAGACTTAGGTTGTATTGCAGCACTATGGTATATCTGACCTTTCTTTTTTTCATCTGAGGTACAGGCTACTGAAAACACATCAGATCTGCCCTCTGCTCTGTACAATGGCCTTTGATAGACATTTCAATCAAGTTCAGCATTTCTACCCTTAACTTTAGAGTGCTCTATGGTCTGGGGCCAGGGTATATGGAGTTCTGGTACCCTACAACACTGATAAAGAACCTTTTTGATATCTAGAGCAAAGTGTATTGTATCTTCTGGTCCTGGCAGCCTGGGAAAACTTCTGATGGTGTCAAACCTGGTGACAATAGCCACAGTAATGTTGCAGAAAAAAAAACTCAAATGGAGTTCATCTGTGGTGAAATCGCAGCTTTATTATGACTCATCTAAAACCATAAAATGAAAAGCCCAGGGAACAAAAGTTCATCGCAAATCTCAGTACTCCTTAAGCTAGTGAGGCAGCTTCTTTTTAAAAAGAAAAAAAAAAAAAATTCTCTCACAAGAAAGCCTTTACATACAAAAGTTCTAGAACCTGTGTAAAATTTAAAAATGTTCCTGGATAGAATTTTACAGAGTTATTGCCATGGATTTTCCCCTGAAAATATTTTTTCTTTAAAAAAGAAATGGTTTTGAAGGAAAAATTTCCTATGGAGATACAAATTTACTCTAGGTTTACAATGTATTTGAAAACAAGATGCTAGCAGTATAGCACATAAATTTGAGAAGAAAAAATAAAAAGCATACAAACTTATCATACCAATGTGACATTATACACTGCAGACAGAAAGATACAAAGATGCTTTCCTGAAATTTAAATATCCCTACTTATTATTTTTGCTGATTACCCTTGCCCTTTGTCAGCCATGCCTCTGAGTAGGTCTCCCTAAATATCTTGAATGTTCTGAAAAGCATGTTTGAAACACCATGACACCTCTTTAAATGATATTCACATATGGCAACAAGCATTCCTCGACCAGAAAGGAAATGAGAATACAAGTTTTATAGAGAAAGTTTACACTTTTCTGTGTTCCCTAACACCTGGGAAAAAAACAGGGTTTTTGTCTTTGTGAAGATAAACCTCAAAGAAAGGATAGATAGTAAATGCATCTCTGTAGTTTGAATCCTTACCATTTTGTTAGATGTAGTACAAATAATACAAGAAAAAAACAATGCTAACAAAAAAAAAAAGGCATTTTGAATGTGTTTTTGAAAGACACAGGAAAAGATTAAATAATACCTTTTGAAATCATCCTGAAAGAAAAATGTTTCAGAAAGAAAATTATCCCAAAAGAACAAGAAATCAGCGTGTGTCAGAGAGAGTCACGACAGCTAAGGTGTCCTCTGGACTGAGAACACCCTCCTCATTCAACATCACTTGAAAGAAACTATTTGATTTGTTTGTGTAATAAATTCTTATGCTGGTCAAATAACACAGTTCTCTCTGACAGCTACTTCCTATTCAAGAATATATGTTTTTTTTCTTTTCTCTTTTAACAAAATATTTCCTTTTAATAGTTTTAACTTATTTCATTAAAAAGCAGTAGTACATTTTTCATTTTCTACTCTAATACCAATGATTGCCATGAAGAACAAAATTATAAAGAAAGGAAGAAAATGAATTCCTGCCACATGAAAGGAACTCTGGAGTAGAGGTTAAAAAACGGCTTTCTTAAAGAAGCCATGGGTTTGATATATATGATGTCTTATTTTAGTATCAGATTTCACAGGCCCTTGTGGGTTTTAAATACATATGTTTAGAAAAATGAAGTAATGACTGTGCTACAATCAAAAATGTACTAAACCCAAGAAAAACATTGCCACAAAATGTGCAATGTATAAAATGAAAAAAACACCCCACCCTTCCAAATATTCTTGGCTTCAAGTTGGGTGAAGCTTACTGTTAAAAAAAAAAAAAAATAAGGTGGAAAGTAAAGTGACTATGCTGAACAAGACATAGTCAGTAATCACTGAATGCCTTTTGGCCTCTAAAATTTAATCATCCTACACAAGGGACCTCTATGAAGTTATCCCAAGTTCTCTTGTTTAATTTGGCTTTTTAATTGGCCAGTCTCCACAACTTTTTCTGTAGTGCTTTAAGAATATCTTGTGTGTGTTATTGAGATATAACTGGTTAGTCAAATGCAAATAAAAAATACACCCCACCCCCCTACCCTCCCCAAGTTACAGCTATTTTTAAGAACATTCAGCTCCACCAAGGTTCACACACGCATATAATTGTAGCCTAATTTACATTGGAGGGAACTTCCAGAAGTCATGTAGTCCAACCTCCTGCTCAAAGCAGGGCCACTTGGATCTGGGCCTTGTCCAGTCAAGTTTTGTGCAATCTCCAAGAAGGGATACTTCACAGCCTCTCTGGACAACCTCCTCCCGTGCTTAACTGCTCTCACTAGGAAAATATTTTTCTCAGTATCAAATCAGAATTTTCCATGTTTCAATTCGTGTCTGTTGCCTCTCATTCTTTGCTTCTCATGCTGTCACTGTGCAACCTCCAAGAAAAGCCTGGCTCTGTTTTCTCTATGCCCTCCCATTAGTGAGCGGTGGACTGCAATGGGATCCCCCTGAGCCTTCTCTTCTCCTGTGTGAACAAGCCCAGTTCTCCCAGCCTTTCCTCATACATCATAGGGTCTAGCCTCCAGCCATCTTGGTGAACCTCCACTGGACTCACTCTGGTATATCAATCTCTTTCCTATATTAGGGGGCCCCAAAATGGACATGGTACTCCAGATGTGGTCTCATGCGTGCTGAAGAAAGGGGAAGGAACAGTTCACTTCACCTGCCGGCCACGTTCCTGCTAACACAGCCCAGTATGGGCTTGGCCTTCTTAGCTGCAAGGGCACATTGCTGGACTAACATCTAGCTTGTTAATCGTCAGGACTCTCAGGTCATTTTCTGCAAAGCTGATTTCTAGCCTGTTAGCCCTCAACCTGTACTGCTGCATGGGTTACTATGTCCCAGATGAAAGAGTTTGCTCTTGCCTTTGTTGAATTTCATAAGGTTCCTGTTAGCACAATTCTCTTCTGTCTTAATCCCTCTGAACAGCAGCCCAGTCTTTCAGTGTACCAACTGCTCCCTCCAGTTCATCCAGATCATCTCCAAACTTGCTGAGTGTGCACTCTGTCCCATTGTCCAGGTGTTTAATAGCAACATTCAACAATAACAGCCTCAGTATCAATGCCTGAGCAACACCACTTAGCAACTGGTCACCAGCTGGAGTTAACACCTTTGATCAAAACACTTTGGACCCTGCAGTCCAGACGAATTTCCATCCACCTTATCATCCACTTATTGAGTTCCTATCTCACCAATTTGGCTGTGAAGATACTATGGGAAATTATGCCAAAGGTCTTCCTAAAGTCAATGTAAACAACATCTACTGTTCTCCTCTCCTGCACTGAATCAGTCATCTGATCATAGAAGGTGATGAGGCTGGTCAGGCATGATTTGCCCTTGCTCATTCATATTGGCTTTCTGCCACACTTGGGCCATTCATATTCACCAAGGAAGATAAAAGAGTTTTCCTGTGCCCTTTTGTCCATAGTCTAATAATCAGCCATGGCCAAGACAGTCATCAACCTTCACACATTCAATCATTTCTTCCTTGTTCATGTGTAACAAGTCCAGGACAGCATGTCCCCTAGTTGGTTTGTCAATCATCTGCAATTGACCTTCAGGAATGTCCTGGCTTGCTTGCATCCCCCCTGACTACTATGGCCTGTGCTAATTGCAAGGTCCCCAGTAGTTACTTAAAGGCCTCATCTACTTCTCGGCCAGATGGTCTGCAGCAGATGCCACCACAACATTACTCAGGTTGTTCTGCCCTCTGATCTCTCTTTTAAGTACTTGACAGGCTCAGTACCCATTCTAAGGGAAAGCACTGTACAATCCCACCCCTCCTTTGCATGTACTGCCCCTCTTTGCCAGCCTGTATCCATCCACCTATCCATGGCAGCACTCCAATGTGTGAACTATCCCACCATGTCTTTGTAACCCTAAGGAGCTCTGCAAGTGTGCACAGACTTGCAATTCCTCCTAGGCTTCTTTCCCATGCTCTGTGCATTTGTGTACAGGCACTTGAAATGGATACCTCAGTCATACTGCCTGCATAAGGAACGTGCAAGGTTCATTTTGTTCCCCAGACACTTTCTCAGTGTTCCCCATGCCTTCACTTCTCTTCAAATTGCAGCAACCCTCCCATTAAGTAGCTACTTCAAACCCTCCAGAAAAGGTTACTGAGACTGTCAGCAAAGATGCCCTTGCCACACTCCATCTCATGGATCCTGTCCCTGTTCAGCAGTCCTTATTCCTCAAAGAGGGGACCATAGCTTTGCCTGTGACACCAGCCATGCAGCTACACTTTGACTTGAGGGATGTGCCCTCTGCCACCTGAGCATTTCCACCTCACTGGCAGGACTGAGGAAAATACCACCTGGGCATTTCTGCTCTTCACCCTTGCCCCCAGGGCTCTGCTGTCATTTTTTATATACTTGGGCTCACCCCAGTAATATCATGGTAGCCACAAGGATGAACAGTAAGGGGTGAAGTCTGAGGGTTGTACAAGCCTCAGATACGTCCATCTGCAACATTTGTGATTCAAGTACCCCAAAAGAAGTAAACCTTCAGCTATAGCAAGTACACCAGGTTGGCAGATGGGCGCCTCTGTCTCTGTCAGGATATAGCCTCAAATAACTATCACCCTCTTTTTCCTCTTCATGTACACATTTGCCTGAGCCTCAGCTGGCTCTGATGTCTCCCCTGACAATCTTGCTCACCTCCTTCCAGGGCACTACACCTATCCTTCTCTGCAGGCAGAGAATCTCCCTTCTACTGCCAGAAGTAATAAATTTCCAACTTCCCAATCTTAGGAGTCTCTATCTGCAGCTCGTTTGACTATAATCTCTAGCTGCCTCTACTTCACATCCCAGAGCCTGGGTTCTTGTCTCTGCAAAGATCCTGTTGATCTCCTGTTTGTCCCCTCTCATGCTGCATATTCCACTCATCTCCCAGAGCTCCTTCACCTGGAAACTCAGCACCTTGACCAGAGTGCACTTCCCACAGGTGAAGCCACAGCCCTGCCCAGTGCGTGTCCTAGACCTGGGAGTGCAGCCCAAGAACTGAGGTTCTCTCTGGGCCAAGGCCTCTGATGTGCCAGGAACAGTTGCTGGTGACCATGCCCTACAGCGTATCAGTACCATCACTGCACAGTTATAAGCAGTCCTACATTGTCCTGAGCTAATTTTCTGCACCCCACTGTGTCCCTCTTGTACTAACTACTGTGAAAACTGCTAGGTCTCTTAGCTCCCTCTGTTTCCTGGGCTCTGGGACCTGCCCTCTTGCCCACCAGTTACACAGCCACTCCTCAAGCATTCATCAAACAGGTGCTTGACACTACTTCATCAACAGTCAGCTGAAGACAGAATACGTAGGTAGTCTACAACCAGCAAGTAGCCAACAAAAGCTGTCTGTATGAGCTGATGGAAGCAAATGCCTCCATAGACTGGCCCTAACCTGCAGCAGCAAGCCACTGAAGTTCCCAGAAGCAGGAGCTCCCAGATTTTCCCTAAAGCTTCCTGAAGAAGCCTGGAAACCACTACAACTGCTAGGTCTCTGATTAGCTGCCTCTGCTGGAGATCTGCAAGAGTAACAAAATATACTGCAAAAGAACAACAGGACTTCTGAGCTGCTGCACCACTCACAGAGGAAGCCCATGCAGCATCTGACAGTGGCTTCATTAACTCTGTTGCACAGTGAAAAAGGGAAAAGAAGGCAGAACAAATCATTGCTGGAAAACCACTAGGGGCCAGGTCTAGTTCAGAAGGCTGCCACTTTATCATGCTATACCAGGATTGTAATCCTGATGCAGTCACAGCTTCCAGCCACGCTCCTCCCCTGGTTGACTAGCAGAATCTCCAGCCTTTCTTATCATCCACAGCAGGGGCTTTTGTTACCACAGCTGTGTCTGACAAGACACCATCCTGCAGTTATGCCAGCAATAGCGCATCTATGTACCTGTATGGAAGGCAATGGGGTAGTTTCTGCTTTCACCAGCAAGGTTTGCACCAAGATTAATACTGGGCTCGTGTCACTTTCAGCCAGCTCTAGCATTCAGAGTAGAAGCTTGAGTGGCTTCCCTCTAAGGCAGACCACATGTTCCTGCCTCCATGACATGTTCTCCCTGCACCACACCACCCCCCTTTTTCTTTTTCTTTAAATCTTGATTATTTCTCCAAATAGCCATGTGAATGCTTGTGCCAGCATCCAGGGAGGTGGGCAGCCCAGAACAGGAAAAGCAGCTTGGAGAGAGCAGGATTATTCTTTCAGCTGCAATATTGGTTTACAGAAACCGGAGAAGGATGGCCTCAGACTGACACAACTGGTTCCCATTTCAGACTCCTCAGAGCAAGGCCTGTATTTCACCTTTTGTCAGTAAAGCAACATGCTCCCTCCCGCCTCTTCCGAACCTACACGCCAGATGCAGCTGGCTCGCCTGAGCTGTAACCCCTTGGGTTGCTACATCTGGTATGAGAAGACACAGAGGAGGGGAGAGGCAGAGGTACCACCCTGCTGAGGGAAAGCAGAATTACCAAGCTTGAAGGAGCCCTACCCCCCCCCCCCCCCCCCCCCCCCTCCCCCCACCCATCATCATCTTCCCCCCCTCCCCCC
>NW_010972864.1:5747662-5773169 GCF_000737465.1 Haliaeetus leucocephalus | reverse complement strand
CACCATGCAAGCCCCCCCCCCCCCCCCCCCCCCCCCATTCTTCCACTCAAGCCTAATGTCATGTCCCTGCTCTCTCACATGATTTCAGTATGGTTTTCCAGTCGTTGCCATTAAGACCAATTGCAACTCAATTTATAAAATTAGAATAGGTGCTTACGTACAGACATGTCCTTCCACCTTCCCCTAGTAATGAAAAGAAAATACAAGAGGCAAAACACATGCTGTTAAGACCTATTAGAATTAAATTTTAAAAGGTAAACATATTTCAGAGAAAAGGCTTAAATTGTGGCAATATTTAACCATTTAAAGGAAATAATCAACAAGTATTGCTGAGCAAAGTTCACTAACTACTGTAGAGTTTAAAACTGTTTATATTTTGTGAGAATTATGGATTTATTTTTTCACTTCAGAAATCTTTAAATCTTGAATATGTTACTCAATGTTGAGCTACCACACTGTCGTGTAATATGAGATTACTTTATTAAATAATATTTCTCCCTGATAGAAAGGACAGCATTAAAGCAAATTGCTATGCTGAACTTAAAAGTGATTTATTTTTCTTTCTTTACTCTCACTAGCAAAAATCTTAGTAAGTTTGAGTTATCCTAATTAAATTGTTTTATTAACTTTGCCCATTCTTAAAAATTGACACATGTCAACATACTGGCCTGCCTGAGTTTGCTATGTTGAGCCATTTCAGCCACACCATCCATCTGCCTAAGTAATCCATTTTCCAAATCAGTAAGAAAGTTTTTAATGCAATCAATTTTCCAAATCAGTAGGAAAGTTTTTAATTATTAAAATTTCTATGGAATTTTTTACCTGGAAAGAACGTATCTATTCATTGAATGGCAATGCTGAAACCACTAAAGCCGAGTTATTTTAATATAAGGATTTTACAGTTTTTACTTGATGGAAAGTAATTTCCAGGGTCTCGGTTACCACATGCCAGTACCACACACAAGTTCTTCCTGGCAGTTAAATTTTTAACTTTGCTGCTAACAGCATTCAGTTACAGATTCCTTAACCACAGTGGACTTGCTTGGACTTGTTTCCTTTTTATTCTTTCTTTTCTCTCATTTTCCTTTCTGTCTCCTTTTCTTCTTTTATTTCCTCTCTCTTTCTTTTCCTTTTTTTCTCTTCTCTCTTTTCTTCTTCTCCTTTTCTTTTTTCTCTCCTTTTTGGTCTCCTGCCTTTCATTTCTCTTTCTTTTTCTTTCCCCCTTTACTCTCTTCTTTATCTTCTCTCCTTCCCTTTGTTCTCCTCTCCCTTCTCTCATGTTCTCTCTTTTCTTTCCTTTCTGCTTTTTTCTGTTACTTTTCATGGTCTTCTCTCTTTTCTTTCCCTATATTTATTTTGTCTCTTCTTTCCTCTCTTCTTTCTTTCCTCTTCTCTCTTTCCCTTTTTTGTTTTTTCTCCCTTTTTTCTCTTCTTTTTTCTCTCTTCTTTTCCACTCTCCTTCTCTCTTTTCTTCTCCTTTTCTTCTCTTTCCCTTCTCTCTTTTTTTTCTTCTCTGTTCTCTTTTCTTTATCTTACCTTTTTTCTTCCTCTCTCTCTTTCTCTCCCTTGCTTTCTCTTTCTTTCCTCTTGTGGTAGCCTAGCATTGGCCAGCAGCCAAATGCCCACCCAGCCACTTAATCCCCCTCCTCAACAGGACACAGGGAAAAAAAGGGATGAAAAAGCTCGTAGACTGAGATAAAGACAAGAGGCAAAACAGACTCAACTTGAGGAAAATTAATTTATTGCAAATTAAAATAGATTTGGGTAGAGAGAAACAAAGACAAAAAAATTAAACCAACAGCTCCCTGATTCCAGACTCAACTTTCCTCCTTCACTCCCGATTCCTCTACCTCCCCCTCACTGAGCAGTGCTGAAGGATGTGGAGGTTACAATCAGTCCACAAAAACTCCTCTGTGCTGCTGCTTCCTACTCACACTTTTTGTCTGCTCCACTGCGGGCTCTCCATGGGCTGCAGTTCCTGCCAGGAGCCTGCTCCAGCCTGGGCTCTCCGTGGGCAACAGCTCCTTCAGGAATTATCCAAATGTTCCAGCGTGGAGTCCGCCACAGGCTGTAGAGTGGGTATCTGCTCCAGCGTGGTCCTCCACGGGCTGCAGGGGAATCTCTGCTCCTGGGCCTGGAGCACCTCCTCCCCCTCCTTCTTCACTGACCGTGGTGTTCACACTACTGTTTCACGCTCTTTTTTTTACCCTCCCCTTCTGCCTGAGTGCTGGTTTTGCCCTTTCTTAAATATTTTACCAGAGAGGCTCCACCATCTTGGCTGCTGGGCTCAGCAGTGCCCTGTGGTGGGTCCGCTGGAGCCGGCTGGAATCGGCCACATCTGGCCTCTCCTCACAGAGGCCGCCCAGCAGCCCCCACTGTCAGCACCTTGTCATGTATACCTCTTCTTTTTTTCCTCTCTTTTCCTTTTCTTTCTCTCTTTTCCTTTTCCTTCTCTCATTTCTTCTCTTCTTTCATTTCTCTTTCCTCTATCCTTTCTAGTTCTCCATCTTCTCTCCCTGTCTCTTCTTCTCTCTTCTCCCTTTTGCATTCTCTTTCTGGCTCTCCCCACATTCTCTTCTCTTTCTTGGCCTCACCTCTCTCTCCATCCTATAATATCCTATTCTGATAAAAGAATCATACTTCTTTTAAAACAGAAGTATAAAATAATAGTAAACCTTTTTGTGAAACAAGAACAACTGAAATCACTACATTTCATTTTATTTTTGTTAATTTCTATTCAAAACAAAGGAAGTGTACCATATCTTACTCCTTCTCACTCACAAAAATTCGGGAAAATCTCCACAGCTTTTTTTCTTTATTTCTTCTCCCCAGTTTTCAATTAGGGCATGACTTCTCACTGAAAGAATTTGGAATTTTGAAACTAAATGTCAAATTCTGGGATAATTATGCAAAGTGTCATGTTTCTTTTTAGCATCCAAAACGTTGTATCCAACCCAAAAAGAGAAAAAGGAAGTTAGAACATATGAGAATGACCTATTTCTACATCTTCAGTTCACACTCAATCAATAAAAAAAACCCCAAACCCCACAAAAATTTCTTAAATCTATTGTATCATGTGAAAGAATGAATGAATGAATGAATGAAAAGAAACATTCCTTCCCTTACAAAAGATTTTTCTCAATATTCTTGTATTTAAAGACTAATTTACTCAACCACCAATACCGGCAGAAAAATCAAACTGATATAAAGAATAAGGAAGCTGAGAGTAATCACAAATAAATAAAGATTAGATCCAAAAGCAATTACTTTTTTCTAGTAATATTTATTCCTACAAAAATACTTCTGCAAGCAAGAGGATACTTTCACACTTTACATCAAAATAAATGTAACTACTACAACTTTGTTGACTAATAAGTGTCAATTATGTCCTTAAAATGTTTTTGTTAAGAGCTCTAACCTGTAAGGAAAGCCTGAAAATAAATACAGAACAGGCAATTGGAGTATATCCTGTACCTTTAAAAATGTAGCAACATATGATTTATTGTATTGGGTCAAATTAAAACATTTGGGTGGATGTGAAATGTTTAAATTATACTTGTTGTACATAAGAGAGTTTAACTTGGCAAAACAGCATAGCAAAAGGTTCTTTCCTTCTCTCAAAGGACTGAGCAGATACTTTTATTTTTGTGTTTTAACTTAATCCAGCTGTTGCAATTCATACTATTAGTAGATCTCCTTATTATTTTTTGACTTACAACAGCTCATTAAGTCTGGAACAGAGAGACTTAAGTTTCTATTTAACTTATAACTAAAAGTCAATCTAATTTCAAAATGTCACAGGCAATGTTTTAAAATTATAACAATAGTAGCCATCAAGTAATTTGTAAAAACAAAGCATTGATAATTAAAATAAAAGTTTAAGACTAGCCATTCTTGATAGGCACATCATTCCATCTGAAAGGAAGCTTGATTCTGCTGAAGTCATTAATAAAGTCCCTTTGAATGTAGAGGCTGAGACACACATACATACAAAGAGCGAGCCAAAGAAACATAACTTAATGTGGTATCACAAACAAAATCCAGTCTTAACCAGAAATTGTTTTCTGTTAGTCATCCCGATCACTGTGTCTAAATATTTTTAATAAAGAATTAAATGGTAAGTATAATATTAAATCAATTGACGGTACCAATCAGGTAATGAATTCCTGGATTGTAAACCTGGGCACAAATAATCTTGTATCACTACTACTTCAGTTTATACAGTTCAGTACATCTTCTGACTGAATGGTATTTTGATGCAATTGTTTACATTAATATCCTTAAACTACTACTAGAAACAGAGAAAGGTTAACGGTTGGATTGGGATTAGTGGTGTTAGTTTTGGATGAAGGGGACAGACAGTTAAGAGTACACATACAGTTTGAAACTGCCTAATTTTCACTGACCTAGAAAAGATTCCCTGACTGAAAGCAAGCAGTCTTTAAAAAAAAAAAAACAGAACAAAACAACAACTTCCTGCCTGTCATATATTCTTAAAGATTTCTTCTCAAAAAGTTCCTCGCTGTCCTTTACAGGTCATAGTTTTTTTCCTTTGTGATGAGTGTAGGGAACACATGTTATTTTTGACACAATGATTCCATATTTGATAACGGCTACCTCAAGTATTTAACAGCCTATAAAACAAAAACTCAAGGTGTATTGGTAACATAAGAAAAAGAAAGGAAGCAATAACAAGTAATGAGGGCCATTTGCAAGAGAAAATAATAATTGTCTAGATCCTGCACTTGTTTTATTTTATTTGTAAATGAAATATGAAAGCATGCAAGTGAAGCTCTTTTAGGAAAAAAGGTACAGAATGGTGTATCTTGATAGATTCCTGATAGCAGATAAACATATCTTAAGCAAGCTTATTGAAACATATAAAAGATACAGCAGTAGCTATGGATGCTATAAGATGGTAAATAGGGTGACTCAGCTATTTTTGCTTGTTTTTTCTTTAGTAAGTACTACCTTCCAGTGGTAGAGCTACTAGATCCCATTTTCCTTTTTTCATATTACAAATAAAATGAAAACAAAAAGAAATGGGGGGGGGGTGAGGGAGGGTCAATTTGTCCTCTCAGCTATTGAGGGCAAACAGCAAAACAGTTCTTAGGAATCTTTTGAGCTCTTTCCCATAGTCTTTGCTATTGGAATAACTGAGCAAAGGATGTATTTGAGTATAATTTTGTGATATACAATTTTATATGCATGTAAGTGCATGTGTATGTGTAGAAAGGTGAATTTGTGTCTGTAGGTGTATTTACACACTCAAGCACATAAATACAGTTTTGTAAATACAATATTTAAGTTCTTTTATTTATACTTTAACTTGATAGATATGTTTTGGTTCTCAGTTCTCTGTTGATACTGTAAATTTTTGCCAGCCACACAATTACTGGTTCTAGCACACAGCTATCATAAAACAGCCTCACTGACAAATGCAGAGTTTATTGGGATTACAAGCAGAAGATGGGAGCTTTCTATACCACTGAAAGAAAAGCAGATCTTGCCTAAAACATATTTTTCCTTCACATGATAGTACATAAGCAAGCAAAAGATGTTTAGGCACTTTTTAAACTCTGTTTTGAAATTAAGAACATGCACATAATTTAATTTCACAGTAATTAAGATGACTACCTATGAGACTCAAAGTAAATAAAATGGAATTGCTATCAGCTAGGCTTAGATAGAAAAGAAATTCATGTATGTAACAAATTTTCTCAACAGTTACACCTGATCTTTTTCATAGTACTTGGATAGTGAAATTCTGAGGCTTTTTTTGGTCTTGATTCTATAAAAACATGTTTCAGAATTTTAAATTAAATATGCCAGTGCATGACTATAAGAGAACTAGTAAATTTTTCAGCTCATGCAATACGGGGGGGGGGCAGGGGAGGGAGGAACGACGAAAAAAGAATTATTTCTGTATTTTTTCCCCTTCAGTTAAGAAATGGTTTAATTAAAGGCAGACTGAAGCACATACCCATATCTTTATAGAAACATAAAGACATCCACAGAAAACTGTTCCAGAAAATAAATTATTACTAGAAAATGATGCTTTCATAGAAAGCCTGACAATGTTTTCTTCTTTCACATTCAAATAAAACACATTTAATTCAATCTGCCAGAAATGGCTATGCTTCTGCTCTGTGAAAAAATATGCTAATGATGAAAATAAGGACTTGACAATTTACTGAATACTAAGCGGAAAATCTGTAATGAATTGCCTGTGTTGTAGTGTTCAGTTTAGGCTCTTTCCTCCCCCCTCCCCCCCAGTTTCTATGGAATGCTAGAAATAGCATAAAAAAAAGATTATACCATTTTGCAGGATGTTGTGCATGTCCCTTAAGACAGAGTGCTTAGAAATAAAGACAAAAGTCAGCTGTGGGATAAGTGAAATTCAAAGCAGTAACAAATAATAGGTTTAAATACTAATTTTGCAATGCAAAAGAAATACAGAGAACAAAACAGAAACGCCAAAAAAACCCTAACCCCAACAAATAAATCTCAATCAGCAACTAGCAAGTTGAAATGTAGAATAATTCATTTTACACCTGCAAGAAAAAGCAGCTTCTTGGGTTACTGGGATGTTGCAACAAAAGCTCATAAATCCATTAAACCAGGCATGTCTTCAGGTTCCCAGCAGACTTCAATTTTCACTGCAGGTTTTAAGTCTTCAACAGATAGATTAAACACTCTTCCTAAGAATATTTTACCAAAGTGTTCATTCAAAAGGTGACTCCTTCTAGCTAAAGTCTCCATATCATTCTGTGTTTAAAAGTTTGATATATATGGCTGCTCCTGACAGGCTTATGTGTTGAATCACAGTTGCCCAAATACTTCCTAAAGGAAATACAGTAGATTATTCTTCCCTTTTCTAAACACAAGAGAGCTGAACAAGGTTGCTGGCTACTCAGCAACAGTTCTTGCGTTTCGCCCCTAACTAGCATATATTGATATTAAGCTCTCTTGCAGGTCTTGTTTCTGACTTTTATTTTAAAATACTAGTTTATTACCTATGTACTTTAATGTTAATATGTGACAGATCTTCATTTCAGAACAATGTTGGAAACAGAACACATTCTGTCAAATCTCAGTTTCCCAAAGATATTTTTGAAAGTTTTGGCTCTGGACAACAACAGACACTATTATTGGAAAGCTCTTCGATGTCCTTGCTCCTCTTACAAAGATGCTGGCAAAGCAGGCTGATAAAGGCAGTAAAATCAAAGAACATATATATCTACTTACCTTCCACATAGTCATGATATAGTTTATAGAACTGCAGGCCAATTTTGGATAAAAGAACAGAAAAACACTCTGTAGACAGTGGAAGGTCTCTCTCTTCACTCATTTAAAAAAAGAAATCAGGCTTAAAGCACCACACTGTGGGAAACACACTATACACACACAGAAAAAAAGAAACCCAACCAACCGCCAAAACAAACAAAAAACCCACCCCAAACAAACAAACCAAAAAACTTGCACTGCTGAGAGAATGGATTAAGGATCTGGTGAAACCTTCCTAACGTAACTTCTGTAAGTATCGTATTGTTTTGAATGTGTTTAGATCTCTTGGATATCCTTATTTAATTTCTCTTTCTGAAAGACAGACACAAACTTTAATGCAGAATTACTCTTTGAAATACAGAAACATTAAAAAAAAAAAAAAGATCCATAGCATACTTACTTAAATATTGCTAAAAGAGGAGTTACACTTTGTAGGAGAAATGTGGGAAGACAGTTATCACACCATATAAACTTTAGGATAATGCTATGCTTATGGTGCAATGCAGGATGTTTTTCTTTTCATCAGCCTGAACTACATTACTGCTTTTCAGTCTCTTTCAATAGTAGTCCATGCTAAGAGACACAACATATGAAAAAGAAAACACAACTTAAATTCTTACATTAAACATCAAAAGATATTGATGAAGGAATTATTACACTATGCAAAAAAAGCCAACACTGAATTTGTTGACAAATTTACACTATTTAGTCATAGCTGATGTCCATCTACTTCAAAATAAAATGTCCTTTAATAGGAAGTGTTGTCATTACTGCACAAAATAACTATTAAATCTTACAAGATCATCAGCATCTGCACTGCTATCCATTATTTGTTATATTTAAGTTTTTGGATTTCTTCTTGTATTAAAAAAGGAATATCTTTAATGTGGCATTAACATATTATGGGGGTCTTAATTTCAGCAAATTAGGCTGTGATAAAGAGGACATGGGCATGCATTCAAAGATAAAATATTTTTGCAATATAGACCTTTAGAAGTTGAAACATGCTTATCACATCACAAAATTTAACAACCGTAATTCTTCCTATTACAGCTAAATAAATTAACTGCTAAAATTTTCACATTTCCACTGAATTACTATAACTTGAATATCTAATGATCATACGGGTCATTCTCCCTTACCAGTAAAGCATCAAACAAATAAAAAAGCTTTATACACTGCACTAGCATAACGTTCTTTGAGAAAATACAGATTAGGCTTGGGTGGGAGGAGCAGAAATCTAAGTAACTGCACAAGTAAAATAAAAATATTTTAATAGTAGTGAGGAAGCAAGTGCGTCACACAGACTAGATTCCTGTTTTCCCAATCCTTGCAGACGCATTTTGCAGAGCTGCTAATAGATTTAAAGAAAACAACTTTATGGCAGATCTTTTAAAACAATTAAAAAAAAAATCAAGCAACTATTTCCTATCACTTCTATGAAAAGTGAAAAGGCACCTTAGCACCCAGACACAGAGAACTATTGTACCAAATGGAAAACTGAAGTACTGAACACTATATGAGAAAAAAATGTGTATGGAAAAGTAACAGTAACACAATAATCTTTAAAAAAAGAGAATCAACTGGTTTGAAATCTCAGTTTACCTGAGAATACAGGAACAGACTTCAACATGATGACAAATCAGGCACAAAGTACAAAAGGGGAAGCCATATGAACTTTTCTAAACTGTCCCAAATCATCTATTGAAGGTCCCAGACATGATAAAATGACGGAATTGTGTTTTTATTTCTTCATAATTGGTCCTGGAACCAAGCTAAAGAAGAAAGCTTGGTTGGTCCTAAGCCAGAATGGAAAATAAATATTGAAATCTGGGATGTCCACATTGTATTAAGAAAAGTTCAGGCACATAGAGCAGTCAAATTAATGGAGTTTGAGTCCTCATATACGGGAAGGAAAAAAGGGTGACAGCAGATTGGGGTAACGGCAGACCATGGGATTGGTGACCCAGTTTGAGAAAGAGGGAGGATTCATGTAGCAGAAACTCTTGGGACAAGGGACTGCATGTAGTTAGTTGGGAGCAAGTAGAGATACTGCACCAGCAACACCAATTTAATGGACAGGATATTGGGAGTGGAAGAGCAGAAGACCAGGCTATATTCTTAGCTCTGTATTTACCCTTGAAAAGTATTACCCTGCTTCTGTTTCCACTCTTTTTTCACATATGCTCAATTAATATTCTTAACAGTAAGAACAGTGTCCTCCAAAGTATTCTGTGTAATACTCAAAAGATTCTTACTATTTACACTGTGTCATTTGTCATCTGAAATATTTCCAAAATTAAATCCACACCTTAATAAAACTAACAAAGGAATTTGCATCTGTGACACAAGCATGATTTTTAGGTTACCTGTTAACAGCTGGGGCACCTCTTACTACATGCATCATAAAAAAAAAACCAAACAACCAAACAAAAAAACCCCAAACAAACCCAAAACCGCCAAACCAAAGAGGTAATTTTATAAAAAAAGCTGACATGCAGACTGATTTTACTGGACTGTTTACTGAAGTCCCTAGACAGAGAATCCATTGTCCTGTGAAAGGAAGAGGAGCAGCATTAAAACAAACAAACAAAAAAATACCCTGGATAATTTCTAAAAACTGAAATATGGAGGAAAAATTAAGATAATGGTGGCTCAGACAAAAAAGAAAAAAACATTCAAGGTTAGTTGTTAGTTAAGTTCTTATATAGAAATATATCTTTTATAGGTACCCATAATGGAAGAAGAACCACCACTAATAAATAAAAAGTCCTGTTGTCTTTGCAGTTAGCTGAGGGAAAACATTTGAGGTTTTGTTATTTTTACATCTGTTTCATTAGCACCCAAAACCAGTTTTCCAAATCAATACAAAGACAGGATTACCGTCATACAGATGTAAGCAAGCTAGCTTTAAACTAACAGTGGGGTAATCACAATGCAGCAACATGGAATCAAGAATTAACAACGCTGCCCTTAGGCTTAAGTTAAAACCATAGTTGTTTTAGGGCTACAGCACTATCAAAAACAAATAATTCTCACAGAGGTGACAGGGTTGTGATTATACAAGTTACAGTTGTGATGTTGGAATGCAGTAATGTAGGAAACCCATCAGTTTTTACCAGGTTAGACTGCACTGTGGCATAACAATGCCGGGAATGCCTAGGCAAGAAGGAACAAGCCTGAGATTTCAGCTGGTGAATTGCTGCTATCACAACTGCCTACCAAATTGGGCGGTTTGTTGCTACACTGGGAAGAACAGTGTTTCAAAGAGGTGTCTGAAGTAAATTTATGCAGAAAGGCAGGTTGTACTGTAAGTTTGTTTCTTTCACTGCTCTACAGCCAAAAGGCACATCTGTAGAGGCATAAAAATCAACCTAATAATGCCAGGCAACAGAACGTGAATAGCTTTCTCTCTCTCTTCCCATCAAGGCTTCCTTTCAGTCCATTGCAGGGAATAACTACCTTCAAGATAAAGCAATGCACTCCTTTAGCTGAAGAGGCTCCCAAATAAATTCTATCAATCAGACATATGCAACCACAGAAGCCTCTTAACTGTCTGTGCTCTTCCGTTAACAATCAGAGCCTTAAGACAAAAACTGTGGTTCTTTCAGTGAAATTTTTAAGAGCTTTTGGTTATTGGAGGGCATTTGCATTTTTTTATTTTTTTTAATGTGGAAGATAAAAACTATGACTTAATAATTATGAATCACAATGACATCTTGGAATTACTTTACAGAGAAAGGAAGTAAAAATTTCTCTGTCTACATGCATACACAATAAAACAAGGAACATGAAAATGATAAACAACAGAAGACAGTTGCCAGCTCAATTAGCCTATTTACAGAAACAGGAGCATTTAAAATGGGTCTTATTTTTAAGTCAATAGCTCTAAGGATGAAGTATGCAAAGGCTTAAAGAGATACTGTCAAAAAGATCAAAGGATTCGGAAGTGACAGTAATATTTTCAGGAGTACCATCTCACTTCAGAGAAAAAGACAGACCCTGCACAGATCGTGTGTTTTATTCTATTGATGACTCCACTCAGCAGTTCAAAGTGGGTTTAATTCTAGCTAACCCACTATTAATATTTCTGCACAAAGAGTGTAAATCTAGTAAGAGTGTCTTGAGATTTATTAGGGTCATACTTTGCTGCTTTCCTAGGCTCAGAAGACTTAATATGTTATGATATCATTCATGACAGATATTATCAACACTGTAGAGTGCAGAAGAAACAGCACTATTGCCAGTGCCAGTGGCAAGTGTCTCTTCTTAGTCTTCTGAAAGACTACTGTCACAACAATAAATCAATAGATAGCTTAATCTTGCATAGCAAAAGACAAAACATGCAGAGGAAAATAGGAGGAGAAGTTAGGACTGATGCTGTGATTCTCATAATTGAAATGAAGATCAACAAAGAAACATCAGGAGAAAGAAGTTTAAGATTCCTACTGGAAAATGAAAACCAAAATGAGATGAAGGGATTTTTTTTTTTAACCTCTTCTGTGAATTACCTGAAAAGAATAATCAAAGTTACTTGACAATACAGAGGTCAGTTACTCTAGCTGTACAGCAAAAATACTGTGAAATTATCTCATTCCAGGGTTCACAGTCCTGAGTCGAACAGAGGAGGAAATTAAATAGCTAGCATAGCTGTGGGCTAAAGTTGCACTCCAAAAAATTAAACATTGCTTGTCCCATTTTGAAAGTTTATTGGCTATTAACTTCTACTGAGAATCTTTGGCTTTAATCTTATTCAGACAAGTAAATTTCTCAGCCTCACCAAGCAAAGGAGAAAGGGAACTACAGAAAGCAAGACATAATCTAGGGTTATTAGCATCAAACATTTATCAGAATTTGGCTGGATATTCTCCCCTAGGACTCAAGCAATATGTATGGCCCAAGAACTTCAAACTGATCTAAGAAAATTCATAGAAAAATATGGATCAAGGGATATGCTAGTTCGTTCCCCTAGTTCAAGGCAGGATCAACCAAATCTACATAATTCCTGACAGACACATATCTAAATTGGTTTTAGAAAGTTCTAGAGATCTGTCACAGCTCCCCCACAGCTCAAGACAGGAATTAATTATACCTGTTAGAAAAAAAAGTCATCTTACTATCTAATGGGAATCTTTTACTGCTAAAATTTAAAGGCCTTATTTCTTCTCCTGTCCATATCAGACATGCAGGGTAACTTATTCCTTTACTTTTTTCCTATCTTTTATGTATTGGAAGACTTACTATGTCTAAACTCCACCTTCTCTTCCTTAATCCAAACACCTAATTCATACCAACTTCTGCCTTATTTTTATGTCCCTGATAATTTTAAGCAGTATTCAATTGGTCCTATTCTTCATGAAGGTGCAGTGCCCCAAACAGAAGGGAATAAATAGGTTAACCTGGTGGTCCTACAGGCAATTTCCTATTAATGACAAAAGAGGGCAAAACCAAGGATGGTACTAGGGTTAGAGTTTAATATAGCAAGAAACCAGGAGAATTAGAGAAGTTTTTTTCTGTGAGAATCAGCAAAAAATTTTAAAACACATGACCTATTTAAATATCCCCATTATGACCATACAGGCATCTCTTGGGAAAAGAAAGACACAGGGACAGAGAAGCATCTGGCAAGTTCCTGGGACTGTGTTAGGAACAAAAATCCTTGAACGGAAGATGTAAAAAGCAGTTAGGAAGGAAGGCAGTACTAGCTTTGACTTGAACCAGTGGGGAAGAAGCACCTGAAAACATTGAGCATTCATGAAGGGTTGATTCTTCATTTTTAGGAAAATAAGGGAGAACACAAAAAGAAGAAAATGGGCTTCGGGAAATTAAACTTCAGCAAACTCACACACCCACCATGCACAAAGACATATCTGTAAGCACACCAACAGATAGGAAACTGGCTTGCTCTTCCATGAAGGGGTGGCACTGAGCCCTTACACCAAAAACACAGGAGTGCTAGTGCTTTTTCTTTGTTGACACCTAATTAGAAAGGTGTCTGTGATTAAACAGCTACTAAAACCAACACCAGGAACAAACATGGAAAAAATTGATTAGATGATAATTAAATAAATTAGATGCTCTCAAATCAGTTAAAGCTGTTGAAATTCACCATAAGGTATTTAGGGCTAACTCGACCAGTCTCAGAATTATCAATTGTAATTTTTGAGAATTTGTAGAGGATAGAAGTGATTCCAAAAGATTGGAAAACATCTCATGACTAACTTTTAAAAAATGAAAAAAAGGCAGGGCCAAGGAAGTAGCAGCAACTGAATTTCAATTCCTTCAAAATATGGAATAAAAATTATTTGGAAGTATTTAGCAGATAAGTTGAGTTGAGTAATACATAGACCTGTCAAGAAAAAGTTACTTCAAATCTATCAAAATATTCTTTATGACATAGTAGCAGACCCTGTAGTTAGAGAAACAGCAGTAAGCGTATCATGTAGCCTGACTTAATGAGTCTTTGGACATTGTTTCTCATGGGACTTTCATAAGTGAAGAAGAGAAATAAAATGCTGCCAAAGGAAAAAAAGTTCTAATAAGCAGATGACACTAAACTTGGAAGGGCTGCACGCATGCTGAAAGACAAGACTACATGTTAAAGCAATCTTAATAAATTTGAGAAATGGTCTGCAGAAGACCTGAATACAATTCAGTAAGGAGAATTCTAGACCTTAACAGGAATAAGTAACAGCAGAAATACAAGATGGAGAACAACTAGCAAGGCAGCAGCACAGTGGAAAAGGAGCACTGAGGCTAGAGTGGATCATACTCTGACTGGTAGTCTATGTCACACTAGCAAAATCTCATGCTAGGATGCATAACCAGCAAGTTGCAAGTCTAGAAATTTACAGTGGGGCAGGGAATTGTTTTCAAAACAACAGGACAGTGGATGCTAGGAAGGAAAATCCAGAGCATTGTGCACTGGAGCGAGCTGCTGTCTATCTTTTTTATAAAGAGATTTCAGTGTGCAGGACTGTTGGTTTGACACTGTTCACTATCAGCACAGGCATGAATGTAAAATAAATACTTCTCTCTCCTCCCCCCCCCGAAGAAAACCGTATATTTTCTACATCCCAAAAAGGTTTGCCTTAAAAGTTTTTACTCCTTCTAGGTAGCAGAAGCACTGCCTGCCTGCTGACTGTTTTACAACCAACCATGGTAACAGGAAAGATTTTTAAAAAACAAAATTGAACTCTACAACCCCCAAGATATATAGGAAACTGGGTAGGTGTATAACCTCTCACAGGACATGTCAGTAAGTTTTTATTTTAATTTCTAACATATATCTGCTTTGTAACTTTGGAATTTTCCTCCTACTGTATTTAATTATTTGAGTAATAAAAAAATAAATGTGCAACGATGTCTTTATTGCAAACAAAGAAAAGAAGAGGCTGAATAGTCTGCCAGTATCTTTTTAAAGATTACCCATAATGACAATGAGATTGCTGAAAATCATGTTATTCATTCAGATTTACTACCCCAGCAAAAAGCTTTAGATTAATTAATGCTGCAATATATTTGAAAAATGACTAAGCCAATTAATCTCGTTCATCTATAAATGGAGCAGTAGAGAGAAGAACTTTTGAAGAACTTAATTTAGGATTGCCAAGGTTCTACCGACAACTGATTATCAGTATAAAGGAATAAGTAAAGTATATTAAAGTAGTAACATATAGCTGGTAGAAGTTCAGACTTGAAGAATACACAAATCAATACAGAATAAAATATGCTAGCAACATTCTACTGCTTATGACCAGGTGACTGCACATCATAAATTTACATCCCTTGCTCATCTTAGCTGGCTGCAGCACAGAATCCAGGAAAGGTCATCTTTAGTAAAGGCAAAGGTACCATACTGGTGGAAAGGTACTGAAAGAAATTGAAGAGCTGGATGAAGTAAGTGGGAGACTCTGAATTCAAGAACTGTGAAAACAAAACATTACTGAGGCCCAATCAACAAATATGAAGTCAGATAACTTTGCAGGTTTGTGCCTAATCAATATTAAAATGCAGCAGAAACACAACTTCTACATGAAATCAGAAGTTAAATGAGAATCCAAATACTTTAAAAAAAAATCAATACAAAATCAATATTTTTTGTTTTTACAATTGCAGAATTTAGAATTTTTAGGCTAATCAGTTTAGGATGACCTAGCCTATAACATAGTACAATGTTTCAAGTAAGGAGTAAAGAACATTGAATTTTATCCTTCTCAGTTACCTAGATACTCGTGACCACATATGGCATCCTGCAATCTACTACACATTCACACATACCTGCACAAACCATACCATGAATAAGAATCAGAAAGAATCTGAAATCCTTTTCTACTTCCCTGCAATTCTTAGTTTCTCAGTAACTGAAGAAATGAAAGAAGATCTAGCTTTGAACTTCTTTAAAGGAATCTTTCTCTTATTATTCATTCTGCAGCAATTAAAAAGGGCTTCCACATTTTCCATATTTAAATCATAAAAACACTGCCTTCACTCCCTCCCATTGGTTTTGCACACAAAATTTTATTCATGCACTGTTCACGGAAACAAGAATTTTTAAAATTACAAAGAAATGCTATTATCATATTATCAGGCATGCGAGCCTCTCCCATGCAGTTGTCTCATACCACAAGATGTAAGAAGAAGAAAGCAATCTATTCACTGCTGTGAGAAACAGTATCTTAATAAAAACAGATTTTTCAAAGTTGGGTTTTCTTGCTTTTTTGTTGTTGTTGTTGTATGCAAATCCATGCAGCTTAACACACATTTGGACATTCATTTTCAAAAGTTTTCATCCCCTTGTTTCCTTGGCATCACTGTGTCATAACCCCAGCCAGCAACTAAGCACCACACAGCTGCTCGCTCACTTCCCCCCCACCCAGTGGGATGGGGGAAAGAATCAGGAGGAAAAAGGTAAAACTCGTGGGTTGAGATAAGAACAGTTGAATAGGACAGAAAGGAAGAAAATAGTAATGATAACAATAAAATGACAATAATAATAATAAAAGGATTGGAATATACAAAACAAGTGATGCACAATGCAATTGCTCACCACTTGCCAACCGAAGCCCAATTAGTTCCCAAGCAGCAAGCCCTCCCAGGCCAACTCCCTGCAGTTTATATACTGGGCATGACATCACATAGTATAGAATACCCCGTTGGCCAGTTTGGGTCAGCTGTCCTGGCTGTGTCCCCTCCCAACTTCTTGTGCCCCTCCAGCCTTCTTGCTGGCTGGGCATGAGAAGCTGAAAAATCCTTGACTTAGTCTAAACACTACTTAGCCACAACTGAAAGCATCAGTGTGTTATCAACATTGTTCTCATACTGAAACCAAGACATAACACTATAACAGCTACTAGAAAGAAAATTAATTCTATCCCAGCTGAAACCAGGACAATTGCCAAATTTCTTGAAGCAATTTCTTAACAGGAACTAAAGCATTTCCTATCTGTAAAAGGTGGCAAATTCAACTTTGTCTTGCGTACCATCTCTTTTGCAATTTTGCCAAAATACAGCTATTATAAGCATGTTATGTGGCTACCAACAAAGCAGTGCATGGTTATGCAGTGCAATGATCACACAGAGTGTTCTGTTTCTTAGGAACAACAGTGAATTCAGTAAAAATATGTCCCATGGTTACTGCTGGTTCACCGGAGTAAACTTAGAAGTAACTGACATAATGAGTTACTACTGTTTTAGGTTCCACACTAAAAGAATATAATTAAAATAATAGTGGATGTCTCCCTTTGCTTTGAGACAGCAACAAGTATTATAACAATTTATTAGAATAGAAAATGTTTACTATAACATTTGGAGAAGAGGAAACTGCATCTTGTAGGAGATCCCCACCAACCAACCAGTTTTTCCTTAACTTATTTTATTTCCTGCCCAAGTTTCCATCTGCAGGTCACTAGAAGACCTACCAAGTAGTTACTCACCTTTGAGGAATAAGAAGCTGCATGCCCATTTGAACCAAGCGTCAATGGAAGACAACTGTTGACTTCCATAGGCTCTGGATAACTCACCTATACCCGAACAGCTTAATTATTATAGTTGAAATCTACATCCAAAGTATGCTGTTATTAAGCAGTATCCAGCCTCTGCAGCCACACAGACTAGTTCCAAGTGTTCAAATACCCCTCTCCTTCCATTCCCAATTCTTTATTGGCACAAACCCTGTTACCACAAGCAACACCAGCATGTTATAACACTGATTTAAGTGCCAAACCACAAACTCAAGTGAGAGGAGTGCGTCTAGCTCCATCTCACACTTTCTCCATGCATATGGCGGCAGGGGCAACTGAGTTGCCAAGCTTTGGTCCTTGAGCAACAATGAGATGTAGCACTGGGCTGTCTAAGCAGATCACACTGTTTTTCTAAAGAAAGGCCATTGGACTGGAGCTAGCCCACAGGCTCCTTTTGGAAGGTACAAAGTTAAGCCAGTCGCTAACATTTTAAAAGCCTTGAACTAACAAACAAACAAAACCCATCATCTGTATTTCCCACTTTGGTACTGGAAATCTATTCAGCCATTAATCAGCACTTCATGTTTTGTAAAGGTTATATACCATTCCTAGGTGATTTTCAGAGAGATAACAAAAATACAGAACATATAAACACTGACCTTGTTTCTTTTAACCCTTCTTTCTGAATGACTTCCAGTATTTGTTTTGCAGTCATTGGTGAGTTGGGGTACTTTTCCAATGCCTGAAAAGAAATAATAAATATGTAAGTGACAAGACACAACTGTCCTGTGAATCTGAAAGGTTATGCAATCATGCAGTTTTTATGTAGTCATTTGTGAAAGGCAGGGAACAGTAGTGTTGAGACTGGAGTCCTCTGTCTGTTGGAAGGCCAGATACAATCCAGGAAACTGCAGCAAGAATAAGATTTACTTGCTGCTTTTGTGCATCATCTGCTACATCTGCCTGGGAAAAAAATCTTAGCAGGTGCCAAATAAAAGAGTTGAAATATGCAACTAATTTTATGACACAACAACAGAGTTCCTTTCAGGCAGGAGGGAAAAAACAAAACAAAACAAAACAAAAAGAAAGAGACAGCTAGTCTTGGTTTTTTGGGTTTTATTACTTTAGAACTATTTGAGGTCATTTGAATATTCTACACTTAGGTTTTGTCATGACCTCAGGAACAAAATTGGCTAAAACCTTCTGTTTGTAGAGCAGGAGCTACTGTGAGAATTAACACAGATAGGTTTCAATTTTAAAATGCTTTTTGTTTCTATAAACAATGAAAAATGAAGTAGTCAGAACAGTCACAACACACAAGATGCTACATGACAGAGTGCAGTATATTTTTCCAGTTCAGCTCAGTTTTCCACTCCTTTGCCTTTTCCAATTGAGCCCAAAGTAACCCACTCCTCTTTCCAGATACAACCATCTTGTACATATTTTTCTGGTTTTCCACTTCCTTTTTGTCCCCATCAGTTTTAAGCTGTTAAACAAACAGCCACTCTTTTGCTCATGTAAAGTGCCAGACTGACAGCCCTGGAAAATGAAACCTTTCAATCAGCAGTAAAAGGTGCAGCACAGGCCATGGCAATCAAGTTTCCCAGAGCATCTTGCCAACGTACCTCAAGTAGAACTTGCATTTCTACCCTGAGTAAATAAGAAATCAGTTTGGTCTCCAAATTCATCCGATCCTGAGCTTCTCTCTAGTAGTTACCAAATGATGGCAATTGTGAAAGTAGCTACTACTACGTGGATACCTGCCCACTAGGAACTAGAGACACCACCACATCGTATCATGCAAGTCATCAAAGTGTGAAGGGTGCTAGTCAGGGCTGTAATCCAAGCAGCTCACCTCAAGCCAAAACCTTCCTACTCACTACAACTTGATCAGCTCAGCTCTCTCCTGCCATTTTACAGTTCTGATTTACTGCCTGTTCTCCCCTTTTGCAGCCAAAACACAGTTTACCAAATCCGTCGGTTCTTTGTTACAGATGAGCTTTGTATCCTTTATCTTTCAGTTCCACAAAGGAAAATGCAGAAGTGAGGGCTGCACTAGAAAGGTCTGGGAGCTAAACTGAGCTTATCTCCTGTACATCAATAGGCAAGATTCAAAAGGGACCCATCAGGAAAGGAAAACCGAAAGGTGATTTGAAAGGAGAAAGAAGAGTGGGTAGGAAAGAGTACGGCAATAAGCAAGAACGGAAGGAACTGCACAGGGCTGGGAAAAGGGCCATTGCACAGCAAGGGAAGAGAAATGATACGATGTATTAGTGACAGAACCACAATGACACATTGGAAAAATGACAATGCATATAAAGATTAAGACTAGGATGAGAAAAGATTAATGGTGTGAAGAGACAAAAATGGAAACTTTAACCTTTGGAAAGAAGACAAAGAAAAAGGACAAGGTAAAATGAGAATACACCAAAATAAAGGGAAAAGAAGAGAACTGAACTGGGAACATTCCAGAGGGCAAACTGGAAAGGACAGAAGAGGAAACTACACTGTACTGGACACGGCTATGAAGGAAACTGTGTGCACTTGAAAGTGGGGTTACTCACTGTGGAGGAATCCCTGTTTCTCTTCCTGAGTACAGGCCCCTCAGCACACCTGGGCAGCTCCTCCCTGCAATTGAGAAAATTTGGGTAGCCCTGTCCCCTTCTCTACGACATCACATCCTACTCTATAAAGTCAGTAAAAGTGCCAAGTATTACCACGTGAGTTTGACAATAATGGGAAGGAAACAATAAAGCTACGCAAACATCAGAAGTTGCCCTGTTCTGGACAATGGGAGAAGGGAGAGCAGTTTGTGCTGAGGAAGCTGCACTGAACTGGTTGTGGAAACAATGGCCAGACATACAGATGATCATCTTCACCAAACAACAATGAAACCAACAAGCAGGATGCATAACACCACTACAGAAAGTTTAATCAAACCCACAAGGCAGATTTCAAATACCACAGTATGAAGTGAACACATTCAGGGTATAATGACAAACTGAAATGCAGAGTATGTTAGACAGGCTGAAAGTGCTGGAGCAAACAATCGCCCATTGTGTGGACTTGTTTTATGCCGGACATGTAGCGTGGGCTGCAGTTCATATACCCCATGAATTTAATTCTGTTCGTCTAACCCTTTAAACCCTTTAAAGCCTGTTATTCAAAGAACTGTTCATACCCTAACTGAAAAGCATTAATTCTCCAATTCAAACACTGCTTAAAGTTGAAAATCCTGTTATTGAGTACCTGATTAAGTTTTCTTTATCAGAGTGATTAATTTAGCAGAGAACCTTAGTAAGGTTGGTTTTTTCTGCCCTTCCCACAGTGTTGTCATCGTGTCCCCCCTCCCCAGTTTTAACCTAACCATTTATCACAGAAGAAAATAATTACTTGTAAAAACATTTTAATGATAATCTCATTTTCTTCCCCCAGTTATGGAAAACAGCATCAGAGTATTATTTAAGTCTGCGAGCTAATGAAGACACTGAATTGACAATTGCACTACTCTCTCTTGCCTCTGTATCTCACCATTAACACCACTAAAAGCCCGCAATCCCTTTTGCATTTCTAAGACTTTTAAAAATAACATTAGAAATTCAAATTGAATTACTAACTGTGCCTTAAGGCAAATAAAATACTAAAATGCAGTAGCATAGTTAAGTCATAGACTTCTTGGTCAGAAAAAGTAACGCACATCAGGGGAGGAAGCCTTTATCTGTTTTAAATATCTTTCTCCTTCTTCCCACTCCATCCACCAACACTCCTATCATACATGGGCAGTGACTAATAATGCTGAAATTAAAACATGTTCTGAAGAGTATTATTGTTTCAACGTATTTTGTCAAGAAGGACAATGGCAGAAGAATAGTTTGCACTGACTGCAACCCCTATCACAAAGGATCAAATATGCTGTATTTATTCCTGCCATTCAACCACTGCCTTAAAAAGCAACAGCCACTAAATAACTGGGACAAATAATTTGATACCCATCAGGACAATCTGGAAGGGAACAGTAGTCATTGCACTGAACACATTCTTGGTGTTCATTCAAACCCTGGTTAATGGCTCAAAAAGAAGTCAACACAGATCCTACCAAGCACAGTGGAAATCAAGCCTCCCAGCAAAGGGTAGAAGCCTGACAAATTGTTATGTTTGTGTCATCTACGGGTATCAACCCACAACTTCAGAGATATTAATTACATGGATGCCAAACACATACATTCCCAGTTTCATTGGAAAAGTCATGTCAGTTATATGGGACAAGAAGAAATCCAAATTCCTTTTCTCACCATGGCATCTATCATATTCTGTGCATCAACAACTGCTCAAAAAAATCAGTTGTCACACTGGGGAAAAAACACTTTCCAGTGAACTGTTAGCAAGAAAACTCTAGAGCAGAGTCACGGCTCTCAGCTTTGCATAAGAGAGAAATCCTGAATGCACCCCAAAATCAGAAGAGAACCTCTATATAATTGATGGAATGATAGTTTAATTTATATACACAGCAGCTCTTGACTGTCTGAATCAGATCCGCTCAATCATTTCAGCCACTAGAGGGAACACAAGCAGAGGGACAGCATGAAGAAAGGCAAACTAGAAGGTTGGCCTTCTTGCCACCCATAAACATTCCTGCAGAAAGTGGGAAGCTTTGCTAGAGAAGCAGCCACTACTTCTGCAGCTACCAGTTATTACGCTGGCAGAAAATGATTCTTCTAAACAAGCACCGAGTGTGGTCTGATACTGTGCTGTGGTCCAAAAGCAGCAGGCAAGTCAGCCTAGTGGGCTTGTTGATGCTAATTGTGCAGCCAGAGTACAGTCAGCTGGAACTGGCCAGAGCCTCTTCCATTTGTGGGAGCTGCCTGCAGGGATCTGAAGGTCAGGTAGATGGCAAAAATCAGGATCATTTTATCACATCTACTTGGTCAAACTATTTGCTGAGCCACTACTCACAAACTGAAGCAATTCTCTTTAGAACATTATTTAAATAATTCAGGAGGACAAAGAGGAACAGTGGAGTTATTGCCAGTGCTTTCACTCAACAGCTAAAATACAAGTCAGGCTGAACTGCACAACAGACAATCTTTACTGCCCAAAGACAGCAGGGTGAATAAAAGAACAGAAAAATAACTTTCCTTCTCCTAAGCAGAAAATATATGATATTTTCTAGCCACCCATTACTAAATTAATGAATTGAAAGATGGAGTCCCTAACAGGGTGCAAGAACAGCATCCTGGAAGAAATCCAGCATTGTTTTTTCCAGCTGCTTGTGTGAGGTTAACAGGAGGACTGACTTCTATTGTGAGAAATGCCCCACTCAAATCTTTTGTATTCATTTTTGATTAACGGCTTTAGTCATTGGGGAATTACCAGCAGCCTGGTAAAAGTTCAAAGCCCTTTGTGTGAAGAAAGATGGGTAAATGGTTAGGAGAGTAGGGTAGGGTACAGAGTGGGGGAAGAAAGGAAATGCATAGAGATGGATGAAAAGGAGAAAACAGCAAGAAGATCGAGAGAAGGGACAGTACATCATACATGAAAAAGAGAAAAGAGGGATGAAAATAAGAAGGGAAGATGCACTACAAGATATTTTAACATAAGTTCTCAAAAAGATGTTCATGGAGCTCTTGCTGATGGTGATTAAGAGAAAGGTAAAGAGTAGTTTCCCAGTACTAAAATATTACAAGAAGCTGAAACGGGAGTAATAATTCTCCTGGTAGGACTTTTGCCTTTGAGCAGTTGCAGTTACAATGAGGAAGTCATAAAATCTGAGTAGAAGAGGGTGGATTTCATAAGACATGTCTTTCACTGTATGCTCCATACTATGAATTTGTCTCTGTAACCCATGCATCATTACAGTTAAGAAAAGCAAAATCAAGCAAGGAAAAGAACAAAGATGTAACATGAACAAGAAAGCAACACATAAAAATACCTAAATCTGCTGAGATACATTAAGTTTTAACATAAGTTATGTGCATGCTTGCTAGTCCACATTTTTTTTAGGTTCCAAGGTAATGCTACTGATGTGTAGAGCTCAAACGGTTTAAAGTACACTCAAAAACCATTTTCCCCCAGCCCTCTTTCAGTCAAAAGCACTTCACAGTTCCTTTAGCATGAGCTACAGGGAACAACTGGGAGAGTGTTTCCTCCAACAGAATTTCTACGATAGAATTTGTTTGCAAGTTGGTCTGAAACAGCTTAGCTTTGCTAATCTGCCAGATACGTAAGGCATTATCATCTCCTAAAATACTGAATGAAAGGAAAGAGCAAGAAAGAAGCTGAATGATTTGTTTGTTCATTCCACTGCTTTGACTGGCTGGTTTGAGGCTTGTTCCGAGATATCTGGACCCTTTCATTGTTCCTTTTAAAATTTATTTATAATGTCATATTTTAAACTGATAGAAAGGCAGCAACTGTGCTTTGGAAGTTCCAGATAAACTGTACACTTGACATTTTGAATTCAAAAGAAATTGGATTATAATTCAGTTAAAATTAAACATATAATTGTGTTATTCCTTTACAAGGCACAAGCTCTAGCAGCAACGACATCTTGCCGTTGCTAGTGGCCTCGTACATGACACCAGAAAACATAGGGTAAAGTTTTGGACCCTAAACAACTGACTTATAACAACTTACTGATCTGATCTGACATACTGAAACAAGAGGAAACCTTCGTATTTCTCTCTTTACTAATGCAATCAGCCTGTCTGAGCAACCAGGAACTTTCACTTAAAGGCTCTGTCAGCACAGATCCATAAACACCTCAGTGACTGTAAGAGGATGAACCCAGTGAGCACACAGAATCCTATCAGATTTCTGTAAGATCAGGATCTAAGATACATACCCCAGTGAGCAGGATGTCAAACTTGCCACCTCGGTATGGGCTCCATTATCAGCAACAGGATGACTAGCAATGATTTTGTTCAAGTGATGGAGCATCCAGATTCTCAGAACGACTGCTCAATTCTGACAGTGCAGTCCAGCCTTCAGACTTCTGTTTAGCCATGCAAGCCATACCTCTTCTTGGTTTCTATCACAATACCCCATTGCCTCTCACTCTGCCCAGACTTTCTCTTGTCTCAGAGTGATACTCTCATCTTTTGAGGTGTTGCAATACCCCTAATTTCTGTACCTCCCACCTTTCTGCATCCCTATTGAAATACCTTCCTTCCTTGTCCTTACCACAGTACATTCCTATGTCCTCTGCCTCCTGAAACATTAGCACATCCATACAGATGCAGTTCATTGACATGAGTTCCCTAAAAGCCACACACAGGTAGGTACACAAGTGCTGCCTGGGTAGTCAATACTGAATAGCTAGCTAGCAGCATGCTGTAGCTCTTAGGTGCTGACACGACGAATTGTATTGTGAACCTCCTGTGGCTTGTGGACCATATTCTCTGCCTATTTAGTTTAGGGTAGAAGTTTCAATTTCTGTATCAGTGCACCCAGCTGAAAAACATGGGTCAAAGCTGTTTACAACTATGAATCATTATTCCAGAGAAGGGGCCAGGAGCAAAACACAGCTGTGCCACCCAAAAACATTACTGAAATCTGCACTCATTTGGTGATCACACAGGCCATGATCCTGAAATGCCTCTAATTCCAGCAGGGATAAAAATTCTGCTTTGGCACCTACCTCTGTACAAAATGAAGAGAGGCCGTGCTTAGGTGACTGGAACTAATGGAGCCGAATGGATATGAGTGCCCTGTCACATGCCTTTATATTACAAATAACAGAGGAAAGAACTATCACCAGTGTGAATACGTTCATCACTACTAAGGGACAAGAAAAAAAAATTACTAAGAAGCACCAAACCCCAAACATATTCGCTTCCATATATGCTGTTTTCTCTATTGAAAGCTGATACAGATTTTTTTTTCTGAGACTCTGAAAGGTTTGCTGTATGACTTGTTTCAGCATAGTAAAATAAAAAAATATGAAGAGTATAACTTCCCAGAAAAATCAACAGAGAGAATGAGTATGTGTTTGTTTTAAAAGCCTTCATTCCTTAATTTCCTCAGGCAAATGTAATGTGTAAGGGTTACTTTTAATGTGAGAAATAAAATTCCTACTGGCTACTCTCTGAAGGTACCAAATTTAACAGGAGGTGACAGTTATGCCGTTTTTCTTACCATTGCTTTACTACCAGAGCTTATCTTTTTAGACAGTGTCCTAAAAATACAGACCTGAGATTTCTAGAATGCAAAAAAGAAAACAAAAAGGAAGGGGGGGGGGGGGGGGGGAGGAAAGCAAAAAA
>NW_010972864.1:5731065-5747652 GCF_000737465.1 Haliaeetus leucocephalus | reverse complement strand
AAAAAAAAAAAAAAAGAAGAGGGGGAGGGGGGGGGGGGGGGGGGAGGATAGCAGAATACAAATAAAGTATTTTAAACTACACACTCTACCTAAATATTCTTGCATATTAGTTTCGGCCATTTAAAGTATTTCATCCAGGTGAAATTCACCCACTAAAAGGATAAGACAAGTTTCATGCTGCAACTGACAATGACTCCATTGATGCACCATGAATATATTTAACAAAACAAAAAGCAGTTTTAACCATGTTACTAAAATATGGTTAACAATAGCAAACATAAAACTAAAACTATAAAAATTATACTTCCATTTTAATTCTGTCACATAGATGGCATGAAACTACCTCATGAAATTTACAGCACATTTTGATGCTTAGGTGAAAAGCCAGTCTAAGTCACATTGATCCTCTTAACCTCACAAGGGAAGTCCATGAACTTCACAACTCAGTTATTTGCTCTGCTCCTCACTCACAGGATGATACACAGCATCACACCCTTCAAATTAATAAGCAAGCAGATGCAGAAGATTACTAAGAATCTTTCTTAGTAATTTTATTACTAAGAATGTGTCTAATGCATGGAAAACCTGGAAGGAAATTCCGAGAGGTGTACAGCAAGTGATAAAGCTGGAAAAATTAAAAGTCCCTTGCAATCACAGACACAACAAAAAGCCACTTTCAGTTCCTTGAGCCCACCTGTTCAAGTACTGGAGGCAAAACGGAAAACCGAAATCTCCACAAAAAGAAAAATGATGAAAGCTTTGGTTTTGGTTTTGGTTTTGGTTGTTTTTTGGTTGGTTGGTTGGGTTTGGGTTTTTTTTTGTTTTAAATAGGAGAGTTATTCTTTCTTGCCAGAATGGACAATACAAAAGAGTAGAATCTTAAGAGTCCTTGGGTGTTATGCAGTTTTTTTCCTTCCAAAGATTGCACAATTATTTCACATCAGTTTTCATTAGCCTGAATCATGACATCATTGTGTACAGAATAGAGTTCACTGGCACAATGCAGATCTACTGCTTAAATTGCTCTGAGAGCAGATATGATAAGTCATGTTTTTGAACTAAAGAAATACAGCCTTCTCATAGAATGTGTAAAGAGAGAATTCTTTTGTTAGCTGTCAGTGGGATTTTGCTATCTCTGTTAAATATATAATGGTTAGTGTCATAACAAAGATCAGCCATCGTGTTATGGCATTTATCTTCATGAGTGAAGAGAGGAAGGGCTACTGTGATTTATTCCATCTCTCCTCATGAGACGATTAATGTCATAAGAGATTAGTCTTCAGTACTGACTTGTACACAGAATAAAATACAGGGCTGGAGTGGGATGCTAGGCAGTTTTAATTGCCACAAGTTTGGAAGCCCACATTACTTACAGATGGCACAGTTGACAATTACTCATCCATGATTTTCAAAAATAGGAGAATATTTTGCAGTTCACTAACTCATATCCATTTTGTGTCATTTATTTGTTCAGCCCTTCTTATCAGTCTTTACACATAGTCCTTTCCCCCATCTCATCACCTAAGTCCACCCACACTTGTCCTGTTAAATACACCATTTATTGCAGAACTGAAGTCCATACTGGTGGTTTATACTGATATTTTGTAGCATCCGTTTAAAGGTTTGAAAAATACACTATTTAACAACTGTTACTAAGAAACATTTGTCACAATACAGGCAGATTAGAAAGAACATATAATGGCTCTGTATCTGTGTTTGTATTCATAAATAAATACATAAACAAAACTCGGGATAGAAGGAGCAGCTTTTCTCAAGTTTTGATAAAAGTTACATGCTCACTTCTCCCCAGGGACCTTGTAAAATAATCTGACCATCCTAAATTTAAGTTAATAATCTTTCAAAAGCCTATCACTTTGGAGAAACACACACAGAATATTTTGTTTACATGCTCCCCACTCCTTCTTAGGAAAGAAAATACTTCAGATAATACTGCGGTAAAAAAACTATGATAAGCAAAAGTTCTGTTAATGAGGGAAGAATTATTTTTCCCCCAAAATGGAACATGAATTGTCTGTATTTTCTTAAATTCTCCTGGATACTGCTAAATCATGCCAAGCTAGGAGAACTTTAATCCTTGATATAAAAGTTTTTTCTGTTAAAACCAGCAATTCTTCACCATCGGTTTACATCAAATAGAACACGTTATTAAAAAGCTCTCACCACAAAGCATTAACTTTATCTAGGCTTCTCAAGTATTGACTTAAACATTTTTAGCAGGCTGTTAATCACATCCACATATAAAGTAATCAGCAACTGAGACCAGCCCTGACAGTGAGACCAGCCAGGTACAGGGCAACATTATGGCAGGGAAGAAGTATCATGAAAGCTAAGGACATTTCTTATTGATGGTAAGTGGATAGGAAAGAAAAATCAATGGGTCCTCATCAGTACAACTGTCTACCAGCTGGATTCTTATTTCCCTTAGAGATTTAAACCAATAGGAACAATCACTTGGCATAGGTAAACAAATTCAATAGGACCTCCAGCTTATAAAGAAGAAAGGTGAACTGTGACTTCAAAACTGGAGTTAGTAAGGAGACAAAATGCTGACTGTTAAACCAACAGATCTCAAACAAAAATACAGAACATGTCTTCCCCCACGGGGAGGAAACCTGAAAATGTTCAGGATAATCTGCAATTGTTGTGGAGGCTCCAAACTCCTGACCCTGCTTGAAGGCATTATTCCAAGCTACAAGACTGGCTGACCCCTCCAAGTTAAGCTGGACAAGCACTGACCAGATTACAGTGAGAAATGGTCATCAGCCATACATATCATGCAACTACAATCACCAAACTCCAGAATCACCACAAAGTAATCAGTCAACAGGGAGGAATCATGAAGGAGTTTATAAAGGAATATAAATACCAAGACTTCTCATAAAGCTAGGCTTCTTGTTCAAGACAAGCTTCTATTTTAAAGGTCCTTAATATCACAGCGTATTTCATATCCTAAGACCCCTCACTATATATAGAACAGATTCAACTGATACCTGTCAGAACAGTAACTGCAACACAAGAAAAGCAAACAAAGAGAGAGTGAAACATGGCTGTTATACGGTATATTCAGTCATGGGTTTTATTCTTTTTCTATGAGGACCAACTTACATACACATGAGGATCTGAGTTTTCCCAAAGTCACACCTCCTCAGCAAATGTAGCTGTAAAAATTGTCAGCTCCTAGGAAATGCTACAGGCAAATAAATTAAATGTCTATGTGGTTTAGGCACATCATTTTAGATTTAATGTTTTAGAAGTTGATAATAATATAAGCTTTAGCTATATATCTGCCATTTCCCCCCAAAAACAGCCAGCAATAAGTGAACAGAAAAATTAAAACTATTTTATGGAAAAGTTGCACTGCCTCAACTTGGGCTTCCAGTGTAACTACTGAACTCATACTCATACTCGTACCTTTAAAACAAAGAGAATTAGTAATGAGATTAGCTTTACAGTTCAAATCCAGGAATGCAATCTTCCTTTGTCTGGCACAGTTAATCTCATTCAAAGACATAAAATTATACTTAGGAGATTTACATGATATGTCCTCTGAGGTTAAAACAAAAATAAACCAAGGCATCCAGAATCACAACAAGAAAACTACCACAGTCTCATATTCAAGCATCACATCAGACAGACTTTTGGACATGGGGGACTCTAGGTGATTTTTTTTTTTTTTTTTTTTTTTCTGCTCTAGAAATAACCTGGGCAAGATAATTTGAAACCAATTCTGAAAATTCCAATACGAAATCTTACTACCAAATGGATGAGAGAATATTTCAGAAGACAAATTGGTCTTTTCAATTATTTCAAAGGGGTTACTTATAATTTCAACAATACTCATTTGGCTGAGATAACCCATAATGGAACTTGTTCTAAAAATAAACAGAATGCAACATAACCAAAACATAGTATTTCATTTCCAAAGACAAATGCCCTGCCTTTTACACAGGAAAGAAGACAGAATTTTTTTCATCTTAGTGTTTCATTGTGATCCTTATACTCCAAAAGTTTGAGAAGAACCCAAACTTTAAAGATGAAGGTTTGGGGACTTTAGCTGGTTACCTAGTTAAGTGAAATGATAGCAAAATAAATAAATAAATGAAATGAAATGAAATTTTATCCTAGAATTCAGAAGGGGTTTTTTTTCCCCCTCATTTCTTTCATTGTCAGTCACAGATTTTTTTTTTTTCCTCCCTTCAGTATATTTGCTATTCTACTTCTCATTGGTACAAGAACATCTCCATCTTTTCTTCACCATTTCCCAACACAGCACTACCATTTTTCTCCCCAGGATTACATCAATATCACCCAGGCACACACTCTTTTCACCACATGACATGTCAACAGACATAAACCCAGTTTCATTCTCTTCTACTAATCCCAGAAAATGTATGCAAGTACTAAAAGTAATAAGCTTCATAACTATTATTACATATGTATGTAGCACTTAAAACCTCATTTTATTCAGAACATTAATGCTCAGAATGCTTTCCCCAGATCCCTTCCCTCCCCCTCCACACCCATATTTTTCTATAAAATTAACTCCAACATTTAACAACACTTTAACTAACACATGAAGCTTCTTGCCATAACAGCTCTAAGAATGCTAACAGCAAACAGGTGCAGTGATTTTTAAAATTTTTTTAAACCTCTCATTCTCTTTGCAGCTCTTTCAGAAGCATTTCCCAACCACCATGCATATATACCAACCTCAGTTATCTAGACAGCCACTTCTGTAGATCTGGCTAAGAATGAAGTAAGGAGCATTATTTTACTTTATTTAACATTAATATAAATAGCTTGAAACATTCTCCTACAGCTCAGACACTAATATTACGAGTTAGCACATGAAAATTACAGTAAGAAACTGAGTCTGTCCTCATTAAGGATAGTTAAAATTGACTACACAGACAGATATTTTCTTTTTTTGATGTTTTTTAATTTAATGGATGTGTTAAAGATTTTGAGAATTATAGTAAGATGAGAATGTTTTGATAATGTGTCAAACAGTCTATCTCCAAGCAAAGTAGGTAACCCTACAAATTAATGGAAACAGAAGTGTTCTCTTCTGCAACATAACAATTATTTCATTAGATATTAATCTACAAAAAATTCTAACAGGTCCCTGAAGAAGAAAAAAAACAAAACAATAAAAAAAACCCAACCACTTAGGCCAAACTAATCTGACAGATTAAGATATTTTAGGGTGGTTTTTTTGGTTGGTTGAGTTTTTTTCTAAACAGATTAAAAGATGGTAAGACAATGCTTTTTTGATCTAACTTCCAAAATCCATACAAAACATTCTTGATCAACTGCTTCCACTCTATTACTCCAAAATCTTTTCTAGTTTCCAATCTTCTGTTGAAGTTTTCAATCCGTAGTTCACAGACCAGTTGAAAGACTACCTTTTTGGAGACCATGAAACACAATAGCTCAAATGACTGCTCAGACACTGACTTTATCCTCAAGGCCTTTCACTCTGCCCCCTCTTACTGCTTCTCTCTTGCGCTGTATCCTGCACCCTTCTACCAGTCAAGCATCTGTTTGTTCACTTCTCCCACATTTATGATCTCTTTCATTGGAAAAGTCCCCAGACAGCCCTATATGAGTTCTGCAGTCTCCTCAAGTGCCGCTGCTGCTGTGGGCCTGGAGGATAAATTAACAACCCACAATGGTTACAGTAAACATCAAACATTTACTGTGAAGGGCTGATCACAGCACAGGTACTGAGAAGTTCCTGTGGAGGTATTTAGTAAATGCAACAATCATCAGCAATGCATGTATACAGCATGCAGTAACTTGCACGGCCAGGCTGATAAAAATCTCCAAATTTACCTTGTGAAGCCACAGACCTCTAGCTCTTAAATGCTCCTACAACTCTAAAACCCAGCATGTTTTAACATCACAACCACTTAGTAAGGCTCACTGTCGCTGGTACGCTATATCACAAAGAGCAGGAAAGATCCTTCTTTGTAAGATAACTGCAGTGTTCAAGCTAGCTTAAAGCTGTAATTCCATTTTCTTTCAGTACCTGATCTTTGGGGTCTGATCCCATGCTCTAGGAACCACAGTATTCAGTAACAGACTTTTACTAAGGACAAGGAACATCAGTCCAAGACAAAGACATGGGGTTGGTCATCATTGACACGTTCCACTCAGATGGATAGCTCTCATTTCAAAAGTGATAGGGGAAATTGGCAGTGAGTCAGCCGATCCTTGAACACTGACTGGAGGAACAGCATTTCAGCATGAAGAATTTGATTTGCAGGATGACACAACCACACAACTGGACCAACCCAAGAGCTGGGAGCAGTGTCCATTTCTTGCTGTTGCTAACAGTCTACTCAAAGGATGCTGGGGCTCATTATGGGCAGACCAAATGTCCCAGGCAGGTAGACTTGTTTCTGTGATTCTCCCAGTCAGTCTCACAGGGCTGTAACCCAATACTTGACATGATAGATAGATAGATAGATAAGATTTGGGCTTCTAAGTCAGGAATTCAAGGGACCACATCAAAACATGCAATCCTTATTCTGTCCTCCCATCAAATATTTCCTGCTGGGATACCTGGCAAAAAGCACTTCAGCTATTGCCCAGGGGGCCACTGTTGTACTGTAATCTATATTCGAAGTCTCCAGCTGCACAGATGTACTGGGCAGGGTGAAGTAAATCATCACAAGAATCTCCATCATTATTTTAAAAGATTAGTAGCCTCATAAAAGACAACTCATGCTCTATACTACTGCTTCCCCTTTCTTTTCTACAACCTGGCCTGATGAACCCAAGCACTTGCTGAACTTTCCAGCCATTCTGCTGACATGTGCTTAACAGACAGGAGATGTTTAATAATGCAACACAACTTGACAACACAGCATCCCAGGAACAGGACAAAAGGAAGACAAACAACCTGTTTGACAAGGATTGCCAATGTAGCAAAATTGGCTACACAGATTTTTCTTATTCTTGGCCAAAAAAAAAGATTGTTTCGAACCGAGAAACCTCAGTACAGTCGAGGCAAATGCTTGGTAGTCCCTGACATCTTCAGGAAGGTACACACTTGTGGAGCCATGGGTCATTTTGAAACCAGTAACAAAAAGGTATTAACGTATCTCCAATAGTAACTTATTTGAAAGTGCCTTCAACGGTGATTTACGGAGCTTATTCCACAGCTAGACAGTGAGCCCCACTAAGTTATTCTACTTTTTTCTTTTTAAAACAGAAGATGAGTGCTTGCAAGATGTCTCAAAAACCTGCATTATGAATGAAACAAATTATGAAATGGATTAGAATGCATTAAGCACTACTGCTCTAAGTACAAACCTGCTACAGCACTACTACATCAAACTGCCAAAAAAATCCAGAGACTAAGTCCAAAAAAGCCTCAAAAAAGCAGAGAATGTGAATGAGCACCATTAAATGGATACAGAATTTTCAATCCGTACAAGAAAATTGATGTTTTCTGTCTAGTCACTGTCAGAAAAAAAGAGGTAATGATGCATTTGAATTCTAAATCATGCCCATCGGACAACTTTTCATAATCATTTGATTCTCCTAGTTCTCTCATTTTTTAAGTAGGATATGAAATTCCACAAAAAGGCCAGAGAAGTCCTAGCTTCTATGGGTAATGAAAGTTACCAAGTGATTTTATTGATTTCACAAAACTAAAACTAATTTGAGGCACGTGACTTATTTTCAAGTCTAAACAGACAAGGTGACCTTGAGGCCATTTCCAATTTCATCTTCTATGATTATCAAAGCAATGCTCTAATTAAGATGCTTTTCCCACTCTAAACACCAAATTCCAAAAAGGTTCCTGTTGGTCTTACCTGTCTAGAACTTCTAAATGACAGAAATGCCAAATGAGATGAAAGAGGCTGGTGTGATCAGAGAGTGTCATAATTTTGAGATAGCTGCCAGAATCTTGGTCCGGAAGAATGAAAGCAGGCTATGGCCAATAAGGGTCTATTTTCTCCCATTACCCTTGCTAGGAAATATTGGCAGATAGGCGTTGTGACATAGAACGTCACATGCTTCTCTGATACAGCAATGCCAATAGATATCCCAGCAGCTGGTGGGTAACTGGGAATTTTGAGCCATAGAAAGAATTAACATTTATCCAAGAATAGACATCAATAGGTGTATTGAAACATCTGGATGTGGAATTTGTTCAGTTAAAACTGATGGAACCAAAAGAAAAATAATCAAAACAGAAAGTTACACCTAATAAAGGATGAAGTTAAGTACTTTGGCAATACAATGATAGTGGTAGAGCCTCATCTTACATAAAGAATGTTCATGTCACAAAGGCAAGAACAATCATATGGGACATGAAGATTGACTGTGATTTACTAGACTCTATAGACGTTTCACAAGGCATCTCACCAACTATAGTGAACCACTACACACAGTTAGGCAGGTTCGCAAGGCTGCTAAGAGTCAGCTGACATGAAATAAAACTTCAACCTTCAAATGGTTGATGTATACTTTGGTTAGGGCTCTTTGCCCTCTCTAGACATCAAGTTATACAGGAAGCTAAGCAGGACAAAACAATATAAACCCTGACTAGAATGACTGCTTCACGAAATTCCTGATGCTGTCTATCCTGTTAACCAACATCACAACAAGAGAGAAAAGAGTTCTCCAAACCAAATCACCTACTAGCTCAAGACACTTGTCTGTCAAGGAACACTTCCAAAGTTGTAGATGGTTGTAGATGTTTTAAAAAATGTTAACTCTAAGTCAGATTATACTCTGTAGGATGCAACTGTCACCCACAGGATAACAATCTCTAGAGTTGAGCTTCTACAAGCAGTGAGGACATTCTCATCATCAGAGGCTCGGCTAGACCAATCTATATATATAGGAGGACAAGTTTTAAAACAGAGTGAGTAATGTGTGCCTTCTAAATAAATTACTTTCTGATGCTCCAAAATCATGAACAATAATCTAGGACGTGACCTGGAATGTCTTCTACAGAGAACTACAGCCCATTCCTCTTAATGAGACTGTGAATGGCCCTTATGATTCCAGAGCAACAGACTGAACTGTGGTGGCCGATCCTGGCAAATGTTGTCAGACAGAAACTAAACTCAATGCCACACTACAAAACAAGTCTCCTTAGACACCTCAGTACAGGATGCCACGTCAGACTCAGAACCTGCAATGTAACAGCTGGATCCCATATGTTAAAAATCTCATCTAAAAGGTCCTCTGATAGTGAGGAAAGCTACATGCCAGGGTCCACACAGACTTTGTCCTGCTGAGCTCAAACCATTAAAGAGCTGAACTCTTAACATTCAAAAAAACCATCAGATCCCTCCTGGTTTCCTGTTCCAATGTCAGAAACACCAGAGTTTGCTTAGACCAAAGTGAATGGTACTGCTCTAGATCCCTCCAACACTAAGTACAGTCCCCAACCCCAATCAGTGCACTGACACCAAAGAGGCTCTAGGAAGAAGGCATGCACTGACAGATGGCTTATTAACTGCTCCTGATACTCACAATGTCTGTGCTAAAGTACTATAGTGATAAGTGGATATATTTAGGTAGCGGTCTGCTTGAGGTATGACGTTCAGAAAGATGTAGGTCATCCCTTCAAACCAAAATTAGCTGCAGGTGAGGAGGCACCTCTCTACCTCTTTTACATTCCCAGCAGGTACATCTCCTCCCAAGAAAGTAACTCCAGCAATAGGAAACTATCTAGCAGGACTTCGCAAAGACAGAGTCGCCTCAGAGAGCCAAGTACATCAGCAATTTGGGTTTCACTGTGAAGGGTGACTGTCATTCAAAGTTGATAAGAGATTAAATGGGCCACCTATGGCCAACCTGTTGTCCTTGAGCAGCATGGAGATTTGCTACCTGAACTAACAGGATGAGCAAATGGGCTGAACCAGGATGTGCTGCTTAGAGCTGGCTCTATTCCAGGTTGTTGTTCTGCCTTTGCATTGGAAGCTGACTGCTCCAGAGTGAAGGCTAGGATATTTGATTCCTTCAGCCCATAAGTTCCTCAAAAGGAGGATTTGGTCAGTTTAAACTGGAACCCATGGAATCATAATGAAAAATTTCCACTAATCACATCTGCTCCCAGGTCTTGATAGCAGAAAAGGAGGCCACTATTTAGTTATTGCTGTTTACAGGGAATGCCAAGATTATCATCATCATCGTACTCAGGAAAAGGGAAAATATTTTGAAGCTTACAACATTTTAAGAAAAGTTATTACTCCAAAGCCAAGAGGTGAAGTTTAGCAAATGACTCTCCAAGTGACTGTAATCCACTGGTCACAGTACAAAGAACAAAGAAAGGCTCCAGCAGGAAGTACAGCGAGTTTGGCTTTTCACCTTGAGGACAGCATGCTGCCTGGTCCAGACTAGGATGCTGCAATGACACGGTTTGATCCAGGGAGCTGGTGAACTGGCCTAGCAAATCCAAAGCAACCCAGCTGTGAAGGGTGGGTAGGGCCTTGGATGTGGTTAGTGGCACTATTTCACTGTGATTCCACCAGTTCCACATGCAACTGACCAAATCTTGTTTGTGAGAAACTTGTCAACTGCTGGAAGAAGAAAAAACAGATCAGTTATTTTAACAGAAGCATGCAGTATGACAGGAAAACATTGGTTCTTCTACAGAGAAAGGTAAGCCAGGAGCCACTGGAAGCATTCACTATAACAGGGAACATTAAATCATACCTTAAGGCACTGATAACACCTTTGCATTGTTGAGGAATGCTCATATTTACATTCCTGTAAGGGTTTTCTCCCATGTTACCCTGCTTTGATAGAAGTAATGTGAAATTACTGAGAACTGGTCCCATTCCTGGGTTGGGTTCCTGCCTTCCTAAAGGTCTGTGATGCCAAGGGTTAAAAGGCTGTCTCAGGATAAGAGAATCTCATTCCTTTCTATCTGCCCTAGAAGAATGCAAAAGGTGAACTGAAATAGATTAAATTTATATTTTATTTGTAGTTCACCTTTTAAAATAAAAAAAAAATTAAAACACACTAATTTCTGTATTATTTCATACTAACAAAATAAAATACTGACACTTAAAACACAACCACGGAAGGCTAAAAAAAAAAAAGTTCAGGTTCAACCTTGTCTAACAAGTGCAAAAATTACTTTGAATAAAACAAATTGGAGGAAACCCTAGAGCAAACCAAAATAAAATATATCTCTTCAAAGCAGCATTGACTGTGGATCAAAGGGAAAGGCCATCAAAACTTCCCAAGCCACAATGTTTCTGCATGTCTGAAAAAGAATTAACTCAGAACAAATATGGAAATAATAGTCGGTCTCTGTTAAGCCAACAACAAAGAAATCTTTAATACCATAAAACGAAGTTATGTCAAATCTCCCATTTTTAAAGATACATGAAGCTCCTTTCACACAATGTTTTAAAATGTTATTTACAGTAACAAAAGCAAAGACTTAACATAAAAGTCAAAGGGATTATCATCAATGGTCTAGCTACACAGAAGTTACTCTTCTAATTTTTGTTTCATTTGCAGTCTTCCAATATGAAGTTGTAATGCAAAAATACTTCCATACCACTATGTGATCTGTTTCAACTACACTATCTTAGCAGACCAGATGAAGCAACAATCAGCTATTGGACAGACAGCCACATTAAACAGTAACGTGCAAGCTAACATTTCCAATGGGATTTTGTTGCTTTTCATGTTTTTTTTTTCAGCATCGTTTTCCTTAATTAATTAGTATAATTTTCTTTAAAGTTTACAGGAGCAAGAGAACAACTCTTAATTAACAGCTGGATCCTGTCAGGAGACTAGTGCAAGAAATACAAGAATTAAAGTATGAATATTACTCACCAAACATGCACACATCACCTGAACCATGAGGACTCTCCATAGCAAAGTAGAGCACATAGTCTTCAGTAACACAAGAAAACCTTTCTTTCAGAATGAAATTTGGAGAAGAGCAAAAATATCGGAAAGGAGATCCAACACACAAATAACCCAACAAGCACTACTGTTGTCATTCTTGGGATTTTCTTCTGCTTTATTGTCGACTAGTAGTAGAGACTTAACTGAACTGTGTTTCAAAGCACCACTTACAGGAAAGAGAAGGGGGTAATAATAAAAGCAAGCTATTCATAAAAAATCCTTTTAAAATGTTACCATAAGCTATCACCCTCCACAAGCGTATGTTCTGTCCTTCATACATATGCTACACTCTGCATTCCTGAAGCGAGCAGCCTCCACTCATTTTGTTCAGGCCTCTTTCACCTTTCTGTATCGCAGGTAACAAAGGATCGTGTCTAGCAGTCAAATGATAAAAGTTGGATCACTGCTACCTACTTAAAACTGTTAACAGTTCTTGTGTGGCAGAGTATCCTTGGACACGTTTTGTTCTCAGTATTTTTCATTTCAATATTTGTTACGCACTATCTTATGGCATGAAATTATTAAGAGGGAGAATTCACTATTTCAGGACTTTCAGCAACTGCTTGAGAGTCCTTGTGAGTTTAAGAACAGCTGAAACTGAATGGATACAAGTTATTTCAACTGAAAGGAATCACTGCAAATTGCTTAAACTACTCAAGTGTTTAACCTTTCTATTAAATTTTTATGAGTTCCATGTATGACCAGAAAACAACAATATGGTTTCATCAAATGAGGATCAACTGAAAGACAGAAAGGAAAGACAGGATGTTTCCCCTCCTTCCTTTAAAGATTTTCTTTTGTTCTCATTCTTTTAAGTGTTCTATCTTAGTCTATTTATCAGACACAAAAAGCAGGAAACTGGTATGGAGATAATGCTCAGGTCCTACATAAGCATTGCTGTAGTCTGCTGCAAAGTACAAAATGAGTTGACATATCAGGTCTACATCAAAGATATGCCCTTTGGCAGGTTGTAAAGACAGGTTGCAATTTTGTCCGTAAAAACTCGTGTTCTACAAAATGGGTTCTGTAACATGAACTGTTAGTGGTATGCCACCATTCCACTGATCCTGCACATGCGTTCATTTCTCAGGAATGCTTGTAAGCTGGGCTATGCCTTGCCCTAAGATAAGCAGACTTGTATGAGGAAAAAAGCAGTGTGTTGCAGACAGAAAGATTCAACTCTCTGCAGGAGACTTCTTCCATAAAATGCAAGTTCCAATACAGGACATGCCAGTGGCTCCTGTTTTACTGCCTGTATCACATACGTAGTATTTACAGCAAGAGCTGAATATAATGGGAGTCCTTTCCTGCTTATGTTTTAAAAATTAAGGGAACAGCTTGAAAAAACACTGCATTGCAGGAACTTAAGTTTTCAAAGACCCTTTAATCAAATACCAAAAACCAGTAAATGCAACACTGACTGTCAGTTTGGAGCCTCACCACTTAGACTTATACATTACAATGTATTTTAAGACTGCCATGTAATATATTTTTCTGAAGTACTTCTGCTTCTTTCATTGTGAATGTGGGAAATAGAGAGCTGTGTAATGATTTCAGGCTCGAGTCCAGTTTTTGTACTCCTTTTTATCCATAACTATTACATGGTGCATTATGAGTTTCAGTATAGATTGAATATAGAGACATGAACATATCCATTTCTCTCATAATTACTGTGAGAGAAATAGTAACAGAGAGTGAATGAGGCAAAAGTGTAGCCACAGAAGGAAGATGATTTTATGACTATGAAACAGAACTGCTATGGAGACGCTGTTGGTACTGTAACTGCCTCCTCCACAGATTTCCTGTACAGCTTTGAGTAAGGTACTTAAATCTTTCCATGCCTCAACTCTGCATGGGTAAAGCAGAGGTCAAAATACTTAACTTCATAGGCATGTTGTAAGTATAGAAACATTTGTGTTTGGGAAGCTACTGGGTGTTGCTAATAATAGCTATGTATGTACGATTCAAACGTAAAAGAAAAATATATTTTAGCACCAAGTCTGAAAGTTGTATAGAAAATTAAGTAAGAAAATAAAATGAAAACTCAGCAGCTCTAGTGAGTGAACTTAAAGTACTTGGGAAACTAGCATGCAAGTACGTCATTTAAAGTCTAGATTGTAATATATGGACATGCACAACAGAGTCAAAAAACAGTGCCAGCAACATTAACCTCTGTCATTTCATACTTTTTAGCACTTCACTTTGAAAGCCCAATATTGTAATGTAAGGGCTTTTGTAGAAAATTTAACATGTAAATATGCATACATTTGCCGTATGTATTAATTCAACCTCTTGTTCCTAAAAATAATTCAGCAGCATACAATTTTACAACATATTGATCTAGGTAACTCATGAGTCGGTTTTTGTGAGTAGGTATCAATCACTTCATTGTTTACTTGTCGTTGGAAAGAAATTGATTTAATCAAACCTTGCAGTAATACATTATTGATGTATCCCAAGAAAACAAAATCATAATGAACCATCAGGGTCCTAACATAAAACACTGTAAGGAGTGGCAATTTCGGCTTCAATCTTTCATTGTGATTTGCAAACATATGTCACGAAACAAGTAAAGCCCAGTGCAAGACTGTAGTTAGTCTGAACAGCACTTTGCATCATTCACCTAATAGACTCGGGACAAGTTCTCCATAACTTGGAAACCCCAGGAGAGTAGACAAAAACCACGCTGTGGACCTTATGGATCTCCACTACTTATATACAGCAGTGTATTTTTACTCGATTTCAGCAAATCATGACCCTTCTGGGGGGAGCATGAGGTGATATGACATCATGAAAATAAGAGCGTCTTAGCCCTTCTCTTCAGCACTGGCTCAGCCTTTGTTCTCCAGAGGCTTTAAACTTTTCCATATATTGGACCACACGGGAATAGCAATTTTACTTGATACACAACAGAATTCCTTTATGCACATTTGTCAAACAAAATACAGCTTACAGTGGCAACAGCAGCAGCAACTTGAAAGAGTAAAGTTAGAATAGGATTTGATGTATTTTATAGACTTTTGAATACATGTTGCCAGTAGAAAGCATGGAGAAACAAGTAACTGTGGCAACACCCACTGCCAAAATTATTTTGGCAAAGGCAAGTGTTTTACTGCAGTTAAACTTTTGTTACAATTGTGAGTAATAAGAGAGGACAGTAGCAACACTGTATCAGAACATCTTCACTAAAGCCGCATTATTACAAAATGTTGTAGGATGTACAATGAGCCATATCAGAATTTAGCGCTGACCAAGTGTATGAGAATACCTCGGTACAGCTTACAGAGACATCTATAGGTAGTGTCTGTCTAATACCTTATAATTATTTACATAGGAGAGAGAGGCTGAACTTCCTATGTAGGAATTCATACAAGGTGAAAACCTTTTTACAAAAAATGTGCTTCACAAATAATAGCAATAGGATATTAATACCCATTATGAAAAACAGTTGCACTATTAACACAGACATGTTACTTAAGTAATTAAGTCTGTATCAGAGATGGATAAAAGATAAAGTTGGTGTAGATACAAAAAGCAATATAACCAGCAGCCTATCTTTCTAGCTTTGTCATCTTTCTACGCACCCAGCTGAGGCTGAACCAGACCCAACTTTGCAGAAGAGACACATACAAATGTGTACAACCATACATGCTGTATTGTGCATAACTATTTGTTGTAAAATTCCTAGGATGGAGAGAACCCATACGTACTCTGAAACTGAAAAACAACATAAACGATGTGCTCTATTACACTTAGCAAACAATAATACGGAATCATGAAAACAGATACAGTACGATAAGGGAGACAGTTTCTTAATGAAGTGGGAATGGACTAGGTCTCCAGAGCCACAGAGCCTTTCCAGAAGTGGGTTTGATTGGATATTTCCCTGCTGAGTGGGGGAAGTGGAGAGGGTGAAGGGAAATCCCAGGACAGAGTTCTCTCTAACGTCCTCGCCCCTCACCCCAGTCCTCCTGTCCGCACTAAAGAGATGAAAAAGCAATTCCCGGATATTTCACTTTTCTCTAGAATTAAAAGGAGGGATTTTCTTGGGATATCTGATGCATGAACTTGCAGAGACAGAAACAATCCCTGGCTATCTAAACACACACACATGCAAAAGAAGAAAAGAATAGCATTTCCTCACACATACACCGAGGAAGGGATGTAGCTATTTCTCCTCTCCAGGCGGGGACGGGAGGAGAGCAGAGGGCTGCCTGTACCGCCAGCTCGGGCTCACCCACGCTCGGAGCGGGCTGCCCCGGCACCGCCGGGGGGAGGCACCCCCTCACCAACAACACCCACCCCCCCAACACACACACACACACACACACAGGGGCACGCCCGAGCTCCCCTCACGCTGGGGCAGCCCGGCCTCTCTCTTCACCCACTAACTCGCACACGCACAAGCTCCCTCTCACACACCCTCCCGCACAGGCACTCCCTCACACACACACACACACACACTCCTTCACGCTCCCTCACACGCACGCTCTCTCCCCCCCGTCCCCCCTCTCACACGGAGTCCCTCACACACACCGTCCCTCAGTCTCCCTCACACACACACAGAGTCGTTCTCTCGCTCTCTCCCCCCCCCTCACACGCACGCTCGCCCCAACAGCCCCAACCGCCGGCAACAAAGCGGCGGGCAGCGCGCTGGGCTGGCGGCGG
>NW_010972864.1:5706689-5730295 GCF_000737465.1 Haliaeetus leucocephalus | reverse complement strand
GGCGGCGGGGTTGCGGTCGGGGTCCCTCCTCTCCCCCCCCCTCCCCCTCGCCCGCCGCCCTCCCCGTTTCACGCCGAAAGCGCGTTCGGTACACCCAGCCGAAAATAGGGCCCGGCCCCTCCCCCGGCGTGCGACCTCCGCGCTGGCGCTTACTTACGGCTGGGGCAGCCCGCGGCCTGGGCGGCGGGCCGCCGTCGGGGGAGCCCCGCGTGCGCCTGTCGCGCCTGTCGCCGCGGCGGCTCCCGCCGGTGCCCTCCTCGCTTCGCTTCCACCCGCGCGCCGCAGTCTGGCAACCCAAACCCCGGGCAAAGAGGTGCCAGCCCGGAGAGATCCCGCGGTAGCGTTTTAAGTCCTTTTCTTGTCGGAACAGGAAAGAACATCTTCTTGTTCCAGCGTAAACAAAGGAGTTGATGTGCTGCGCTCGTAAAACTGCTGCAGGATGTTTGCTTTTATTGGATGACCTAGGATTAAGATACCCGCAAAACGCGAAGCAAAGGACTTGGCACACCCTCCTGAGTTGCGGGATGTTGTGATGGGGGTTTTCTCCCCTGTTCCCTCCCCTCCCCCAAATGGTAAAGTAGGCTTGGAGTACTATTGAAATATATTTGGCATTTGTTGTTCAGGCTGAAACGAGTTAGAAATTGTTCAGGCTTTTGTGCATCTGTCTGTCCAGTCCCTGCGCCCTCCTTCGTCCCTCTCCCAGCAGCACCCCTGTTCCGCCTTGCTGCCTTCCCTTTGGTAACATTAAACCTTATTTTCCCACAAACGTACAGGGTTTTCTTTCTTCTTTTTTTTTTTTTTTGGGGGGGGGGGGGGGATATCACTCCCAGCTACTACAATGCTCAGGCTGTTTTATCTAGAAAGGGACCGGGGCAGCCCTGAAGGAAGCAGAAGTGGTGACCTGATAGCATTCCCAAAACACTCTCAGATGCTGTGCGGTGTTGCAGCTGCAGATGCATCCCACTCTTCCATCTCATCTTTATGTTCAAATTGGAAATGATACATGGAAGATAGTTCTTCACCATGACGCCATTCCAGATTTCATAATTCATTCCCACTTAAATGAAAATAAAAACATTAACAAAATGAAATTCTATTAAAACAGCTGCTTCTAAATTGAGGTTTGATTCAAGACTGTATAGTATTGATCAGAGGATTTGAGTATGCCTCAGAAACGTTCTTGAGGAAAATGTTGCAAATGGAATGTTTCAGCTTTTACAGGTTGTGTAATAATTTTTACAATCGTCCAGTTGTTGAGACGGCTACATATTCCTTTGTTATTTACTGAATTCCTTCTTTGTCACCTCAGTAACATTTAGAAAGGAATGCTTGCTATTAGTATCACTTCTTTGTCTATGTTTTGTTTCTCTGACTTTGTTTTCTGCCTTTTCTGTCTCTGTCCTACTTCCTTTTTCTTCCATTAGCATTTCCTCACCTTTAGTAACTTTCTATTCCTACCATGTAGGCTTCGTTCATGTACCAAACCCTGTGCTAAAAGTCTAAATCTGTAGTAATTAAGTACCTCATTAAAACTGCCTTTGAAATACCCTCATTGTTTTCAGTATTGAAACTACAACAAAACAAAAAAGCGTAGGCAGGTTTATCAGTCACCCCCATTATAAGTGGTTGTTTTAAGACTGAAAGAAATGTTCTGCATTAGTTCCACATCTGTTCATAGGTGGATGATGATGCAGTTGTTGATCCAGTTGCTTCAAGTACATAACATGAACTGAACTTCCATTACTCAGGAGAGCTCTGGTGTTGCAGCATTGGTGTTGGACAGAGGAGGACATTTGTCAGGTAAAAGAGATTCAGGCAGCTTCTAAAGCTAATCTGACTGGATTTTTTCTGGTTGGTTTGGTTGGTTTCTACTGTTGCCTGTTGCAGTCAGGATCAGACTTTCATTTGGTATTTCTGTGGACACCTGGAATCTTAGCATTACATCCTTTTCTATTCAGCAGGTGAAGAAATAAGACGAGTGTCTGTGCTGTCATTTAATTCATTTGCATCATTCCTACAAAGTCCAGGTGCTCTTAAGTTCCTTCTGTGCAAATGATTGGAAAGCATATACTACAGTTAATGGCACTGACTTTGCTGCAGAAACAAAACCACTTACGCTGTTTGCTATATTGGAGCAGAGAGCCGGTGTGTATTCTCTATGCTTTCATGATGAAAAAAAAATGAATCTGTGCTGAAAATAATTTTTTTTCCTGCAATAAATGTTGTATCTGAATCCAATAAAGATTGCCAGCATACACAGAAACCAAGTGACTCAACAGAACAGTACACTGCTGCTTTAAGGGAGTTAAAAATCATGTAAGTCTAGAAGCACAGCAGAAAAAGGTCAAGTTCAGCTTATGGAAGAAAGCATTTCCTATTGATCATAGATAGTATTAACTGCATGAATTGGACCTGACACTACAAGAGATCATAACCATTGCTTCTCTAACTGAATTTGCAATAGGAAAATTGAGAAATGGTGAACTGCACTCAAACTGCCCCCACTGGAACTATGGCTAAAAGCTCAGCATACATAACATGTATATGTGTGTATATATACGTGTGTGTGTGTAAATATACTACTGGTCTCTTCACGTCACATTGTAAACCAGATTGGATAACCTGTAAATACTGCCAAAAGATGTCATATTAAAATACATGATGAATTTCTACCTAAGCAATGTTTACGTGACATTACAGTGCCAGGTGTTACTGTTTTGACCACGGATGGAAGCAGTTATTTATTATGGATGCATTTGTGTCCAGTTACTTTTTCTTGCACCAGAAGAACGGTCATATGCTGCTAAAATAACACTGTACACTCGTTTCTGAGCTTCAGTACTCGGTGAATGCAATGCTATAGAGGTTTGACACTTGACGTTATCTAGTGAGCTACCTGAAGAACATTGTTCTTGTTGTTTCCTGCATAGAAAAGTGACTTGATACGTACTGCTGAATTTTTTATTGTGTACAATAATATTCCTGTTAGGCAGAAATCTGTGAACTGCACTACATATGCAAGTGTGTATATATATAAATATATATAGGCATTGCTTCAATACAATGAAACAAATTGCACTGCTGCAATGCAAATTCCAGTTTTAGCTCTTACAAAAGAAATAGTATCAACTATTACATGGAAATGCCATACATGTGCAGAAGGATTTATTCACAGCATGACAATTTAATCTAATGTGTCACTTTTACAATGGAAATTATTTTCTCTACAATTGAATGAGAGATGCTGAGTTACAAGATAATTAAAAAAATAGCCCACAATGATACTAATGGAGACGCTCCATTTTCTGAATTAGTTTTAGCACAGTGGTGACAAAAACCAAACCAGAATACTTGTTTTTGTGTGGATTTAGGGAGGCCAGACAAAGCCATCGTGATTGACAGTTAACCATTTACAGATACTGACGTCATATTCTACTCTTGATTTAAAGAATGCATATTGCCAAGTATCCAGGCAGCTTGAGTTTCACAGCATTTATTACAGTTAATGGAACTTTTTTCTTTTAATCATACACCATATGGACCTGAATCAACATCCAGAGCTTTTCAAATATGTTAATAATTCTTAATAACAAGCCCAGAATCTAGTATTATCTGGATGATGTTACTATGTTTGGAAAGACTCCTGAAGCTGATGAAAAAAAAGCCCTACAGGCTGTACTTCAACATGTCAATACAGGAGGGCTGAAGCTGAATTTTGCTAAATACTAAATCAGATGCAGAGAGTAGTCTTTTCTTGAGCACGTCATCTCTCCATTGGGATTGGAAAAGGTCACAGAACATGCAGAAGAGCTCACCCTTCCCAGAAAAAAAAAAAAAAGAATTACATCCATATTTTTCAGGTCTCAAGTCAAGGTGTACATTGTCTATTCCTAACTGTGCAATGCTTGCAGAACTATTAAGAACTGTAAATTGTAAAATCTAAAATATACCTAAGACATATCTCACCATAGCAAATTTTCAAACAATGAAAGCTTCGACTGTGAATAGCCAGGGTTTATACTGTTGGCTTTGGTGTTCACCACAATTGTCATTACTTTTGTCTCAGAACAGGAATGGCCCAATACTACAAATGTAGGGCTATTTCCTTTACTCCCTCCTAGCCCTCTGGCAGCCAGATAAACACTCAGGTCTTTTTATGGCATTACAGCTGATCTAATGAACCTGATTGCAGCTAACCTGAGGTCCCCTTTGCCCTTCCAACAGATGAGCAGTGGTAGCCCCAGTGTGGAGAGCTTACCAAGCAGTCACCTTCCAGTGAAACTACCTCCAGGCAGCACTTCCTTCAGCCATGCTGACCATCGCTTTTTCATACTACGAATGTGGAGCCATTTTTCCCTAAATCCCTGGTGACAATTTCTATGAGAAGAGCATTGTGTTTGAACCATGAACAGTTTACAGGATACCATAAAAGTGTTGGAAAGAAAACATTTCTTTGTGCATATACTACAGAAGAGTAGGGAACCTGCGTCTGAGGCATTACACTCCAACTGCATACATATCACACCTCCTGGCAGTTCTGTTAATGACAGAAAGACTCAGAGGAGCAGGAACTGTCTGCAGATGGCTAGCAAGATTACTTTCATTTTTATGTGACACAGTTTAGTCAAATCAAAACCACAGCAGCTGATAGTTTATCTCATCTGCTCTTTTTTAGGTGCTTATCTAGTTGATTACATGGAAGTTGCTGCATGGATTATAAATAAGTTTGCTGCAATTACAGGAGAAAAAAATTAAAGCTGTTTGCTGGTAGTGTCTGATTTAACAGAAATTACATATCTTCCTGTCTAGAAGGTGATTCAGGAATTCCAAATGCATGAATGCTATTCTAATACCATGTTTCAGCCTACAGAATGAACTGCACCCATAAGATTGATATATAATGAAATGGCACCTCAAGTTATATGGAACTTTAAGAAGTTGTGAAGGTGTCCCAGAGGAATTACAAGCAAAATTTATACATCATTCTCATGGTAAATCTCAAGTTGTCACAACAAACCAACAATTACAGGACAAGCACTGGTGGCCAGAACTCGACATGAAGGACTGAAGCTTAATACTAAACTCACTTAGCAAAATTAAGACAAGTGACTCATGCAGTACCATTGCAGCCTACCCCTTATGTTTTTTTCTCCATGAATGACTGACATCACAGCCCCTGTGGGCAGTTACTGTAGCTATCTAGCTATCTTTCAGTGATAGACAACATCATAAAATGACCAAACAGAGCATTTACATTGTGTGACATCTGCTGCTATAATCATTTTCTTGTCTGTTTTCAGCCAAGAACGAAAGCTGTAAGAATTAGTACCATTTAAATTCTTACAATGTGTAATTTTTTCTGGGAATATATATAAAAGGTCATCATCAAGTTACCTTAAAGCTGATGAAGAACTAGAATGTTAAAGTGAATTTTGAAAGAGATTTCACAGCTAACCTGGGAAAAAAAGCTTGGAAGACCTTCTCAATGGACTAATTACAAATTTAAGGAGTAACATACCATGTAATCACATAAATAATTTCCTAAACTAATGGCTGGAGAGCTACACACACCGAGTTAAATGTTGCTAGGTTGAGGATCTATAAACCTGCCGTGGTAGCACAATCAGATACAAAATACACAGTCCAACAGCATCAAAATTGATAAAGATCATTGTGGTGCTACGGATCTGCAATTCAGATTTGGCTTTGTAAGTGCAAACCCCTGGAATCCTCTGAAAAGGGGAGTCGGAGTTTATGTTGTCTCCCAAGCTTGTTGGGGGAAAAGGACTACATGCATATATCTTTGGGATAAGTACACACCTGCTTGCACCTGCTTGCCAAGGGCAACTTAGAAATATTTTGAATCATTTGTGCATAATAGATTGCTTTCCCTTACCTTCTCTGCATTGCAAGACAAATGAACGAGATAGTCTGGTCAGCCTTCTGCTAGCTGCAGATAACTATCTGCACACATCAGAAACTTTTAGACAATAACAAAAAAATGGCACAGAGATAAAATGTTAGTTTATTAACACCACAGACTTCTGAAAAATACAGTCGATGCAGTATTGGTGATAAACGGCAGAGGGCATTTCTCAGATGCACTGATGCGAAAAAGCAAGTTCAGTCTGGGGAATCTCTTTGTGTGTCTAGTCTAGGCTCTTGCAGCAGCCATGGCGGTGGTTTTTTATCCTTTGCTGCTCCTTTATGGCTATGGAAACAACCATCAGTTATACCACATGACAAATGATACTTCAGCACAAGGCAATAAACAACTCTGGTTTAGGTGTATTATATTACATTTCTCTATTTGAGCTGTGCTGACTCTGCAAGAGCAATAACCATCTTCTCTCCTGAAGTCAGCAGAGGAATCTATGCATGCTTGGAGCAACTCTGCTGATTAAGGCCCTGGCTCTGCAGGAGACCCCATTCACACCAATACTTGCTGCATCAGTACCATTTTACATAATGAGTTATATTAGCTATTTAATTCTAAAAATTACAAAAGCCAAATAAAATAGTTATTAAAATGACAATTTTTTCTTATTATCGGTAAAAATATATGTGTTGTAATCTGGGGCAGGGACTGATCTTTGGGAGTGTGATTGTAGTGTGGTAACCACATCAACCATTGGTCTGTAGGCATCACAACAACAGCTATATATATATATTTAAGTTTAAATAATGCACATTTGACTTATATACTCTTTCTAAACTGTTAAGTAATAAGTTTAAAAATTCTATGAATATCATGCAAGAAACCAAGAGTCTTAATTAAAAACCTACTAGTTACATCAATGAAGTTAAAAATTTTAATGTCAGAGTATCTGGTGCTTCATTTCTTTAATTGTTCTTCTGTTTTCATCCTCAGCTACCCTCTGCTATATATCTCAGATAAACTTATGCCCACACTAGGACAATTCTGCTCCTGTGAGCCATCCATTTTCTATACTCCAGCCATTCAACCACGGATCACTTATACTCAGACCTTTAAGAAATAAAGACAATTAGTATTTGATACCACCTTTTACCTTTCATAAGAAAGAATTTCCCACTATAGCTAAGAAGCAAAACTTTCATTTCTATTAGTATATACAGTTCATCATGCTCATTATAGGCTACAAAATCAAATTGAAATACAGTATCAATACTGATCATATGACACATCACAGTTTAGGCCAAATGATATTTCAAAGTTTAAAGCAAGATGAAACCTAAAGCCCTTACTATTCCCGGTTCTATACCTTTTTCAATTTAAAATATGTGAGTAGCCCACTGAAGTTCATGAGACTAGTTCTGTTAATGAAATGTTTAAACATTAGTAGAACCAGGCTTCCAGCATGGCAGCAGGTAGTATGTGTACTGGAAACTATTCAGCTGGATTGCTGAGGGCACATGGAGGAGACACATACCTGTGATGTCTGGATCTGCTGTTTCTTTGTAAGTTATTAAAAAGTCAAAAGTGAGTGTAGCACTTTTCTAGTATGCCTAACAGATATAGGGTAGTAGTAAGATATAGGGTTAACTTATAGAAATTAATTTTTGAATTCTCTAATCTCCAGATATTTTTATAAGCATCCTTTTAAAAATGCAAATTTATAAAGTTAATCCTGGCTTAAGAAAGTTAATTTTAAATAACCCTTTAAAAATTAATTAAACACACACTCAGAAGATTTTGTATGTTCTTCTAGAAGAATTGGCACCTATGAATGTTCACTGTCAGTACTGGAAGTTACCTACATAACTGCACTGGATTTTATATGGCCGTTGTGAAGTTTATGGATTGGAAACACTTCCACCAAATTATGAGAAGTTACTGGAAGGCTAATTCAGAAAATTTAAGGATTTGCATGGCAGATGACTCCTCTTTTTAGAGCCTGAGGTTAGGGCAGGGACAGGAAGTAAAGGTTACAAGGCAGATTATAAGTAAGCGTGCAATTTGTAATAAAGGTTTGTGGACTATGAGCTTTTTAGATCAATCACTTCAAATAGCTGGCTTTTAGGTTATACTCAACAATTATAAGGGGGAAAACATGTAAGGAAGTTATTTTGGGGAATGAAAGAATCTAACACATGTTATTAACAGAAGAATATCACTTCTGATCAACTGCTTTTATAGCTGACTAGGTTGGTCTACTCGATTTGCATTTAAGAGACAATTAAAATAATCTTATAATTTTCTGCATTCATTCTGCTAGAATTTTTGAAAAAGTAAATAAAATAGTTATGCATATTTACTGAAAATGGTTGCAAAAGAATAATATGCTGCACGCACAGCATCTGCCCTGCCTTTGTGAAGGCCAGCCATTTACATACCTGTGGGAGAAGTAACCAAAAATAAGACTTTTTATACAAAAAGGAGAAATTGCCTTTCTTTATTTGATTTAAAAGATCTAAACTGGTTATTTATAGAAAACAAGGTAACTGGTACAAGGAGTGAATTATAAGAAGTTTTTCACAGCATACGACAAGGTTCTATATTAATAAGCATTGTGGGAATGAAATCATCACTTATACCAATCCAGATATAATGATATTTCAGGTAGATAAATTGGAATGTTACAGCTCAGCAGCAAAAGGCATACTTTAAAACTTCCTTAAACAAAACGCTACACATGCTGGCTAAATTCTTCGATGGAAATTTGCCATTGAGCAAGGGGCCAGCTCACAACCTATACATCATTTACATTGCAGTATACATCAGCTCTTATGCAATAGAATCCTATAGCAAAAGTACAAAGATGTGTTTTTAATCTACCACCTGACAGAGATTACTGCTATTTTTCAGCTGATCGGTACTCATGAAGCAGCCTAACCACATATACTGCAGCTGCATCCAGTCCCAGGTCCATTCAGCCTGTAATTAAATGTGTCCTTGCAATGTCAGAGAAAAAATGTTCATTTTCAGTTTTCCAAATCAGGAGTGGTCTAAGGTTACTAAGAAATATACAGTGCTGTTCCTCTAATTAACTCTTTTGAAGACCAGTTCTGTAAACATTTACACGGAGGATTCATTTCATGCATCCATGAAGTGATCATGAGAAATATTTCTTGTGCTTACAGGCCAAAAATAGGCTAAGATGCATGAATCAGACTCAGGCAGAAATGCCTTTATCCAAAATGACAAACCCCACAGCTTTTCCCCAAGATTTTCCTTGCCTGGAAATGTGTAAAGTTCCGTGGAGCCTGCCTGTTGTGCTGCCCATTCAACGCACACTTGCTACCACACTGCTTCTGTGCATGCCTTCTGTGAGCAGCCAGGCAAGGCACCTAAAACTCTACCTTAAAGGTAATAAGCAGAGTACAATGGTACTCTTGGTTACATTTAGTGATGTACTGAAAGAAAACAGTCTCCTTGTAATCAAAGAATTTAGCAAGGTGCCTAATACTCTATCTCTACTTCTGAAAAATAGAAAGGTATTGTCTGTCTGTCTTTACTGTTGTAGTTATACGTTTAAAAAGAGTGAATAAGCTAGCTAGAATATACAGATTTTCTTTCATAAGATCAAGTTTCACTTAAGATTACTCTAGCTTTATTCTTGTGGTTATCCATACATTATTAAAGCATTTTTTTCTTTGACATTTCCTCTGTGGGGAAGAGATTGGAACAAGAGTTTCAAGTTCCAAAATAAATGGGGGATGGTTATTCTGGTCTGAACAAGAAAAACTGTGGTTGCTGTAGTCAGGATTGCAAACCAGATTTGGTTTAAAAAAAAAATCATATGTGAAATTCCACGAGGCATAGAAGAAGGATAATGTTCAAATCAAGATGCTGTACTATCGCAGAAATTGTACACTCAGATCCTGGCTCCGATCCCTCTTTGAATCCCTGGAAGTCAGTTGCTTTTTCTCTAGCACAGTTCTCCGGCTCTAACTAGAGATATTAATATTTCATTTCTTCCTCCATTTGTCTTTCTTGCTTATTCAAATTGAAAGCTTGTCAGAACAGGGACTGAAAATCTCTTGATATGTATACATCATGAAATAAAGTGGAAACCTGATCTTGGTTTGGTCTCTCAGGCTACCATATGAAAGAATTTATATATATTTCTCTGTATATTAAGGTAAATGGCAGTCGTATGATATTTGAAAAATACAATTTTCCCAGTGTAAAATTATTGCCTCTCCTTTTTTTTCCCGTATAGATATCTAGGGAAAGGCGAATGTTGAAATGTGGCATGTGAATAGTCCACTCTGTCAGACTGAGTGGGAGAAAATTGTCAGCTGGCCAATGACAGCAGCTTTCTGGATATTTTGCACAACTGGAACATCACAAAGATATGAACCAGCAATAATTTTAACAGACTGCAAAACTGACTGAATTTGGCAGTTCTGTACAAAGGAGTTTTGCACAGATGCAAACATAAGAATAAATTATTATACTAGTGCCTGTATATCCTTTTTAAGGAGAATTCTCTTACTCTCTTTATTTTTAAATAAGAAATACTAATTGCATAGCTGGATTTTTTCTTTTCTAATAATGCCATTTGCTGAGGATTTCAAGACTATGAGAATGGTGAAGTTAATTGTCATACCTCTGTTCAGTATCAAAGGGCTCCTTAACCTCAGATCTTAGCTGTCACAATTTTGTGACTGAAAACTGCTAAACCAAACATTGTTAAATATAGTCAAAAGGTTTAAATTCAGGTGAAGTTGATTGGGTTTAACTTGGAAGAAGATTACTTTTTACTGGTTAAAAGATGAGATACTGAAGAGAAATTCAGCCACAGATTTAGTCATACTTTCATTACCAGAAACTGTGGAGCCAACATGGTTTGCCTTACTTACATAACTCCTATACCTCTACTTTCCAATATTAAGACCACACAAGCTGATTTCACAGTCTAGAGGTAATGAATAGGTTGAGAATATTTTTATGTGGTTCCAGGGAGAGGTACACAACACTTTTCATGCTCTTTGCTTTGTCCCCAAATAAATATATAATGCACTTTTACTATGCGAAGAGGTGGGTTTTTTTCATCAACAGTGAGAGGGAAAAGGTAAGAGGACACTTGCCAGATTAAATAATTTTTTGCGATCAGAAAGGGAGGCATAAAATTAATTACAGGTAAAATGTGATGGATTGACTCTTTTAGCTGCCATTTTTCCATTTTTTTCCCAGATTGTTATTCTTTTAAAATTCAAATTCTCAGTATTCTTTGAACACTGTCAGTAGTGTTCTATCTTCTACAGCTGGGGATTTCAGCTTTCAGAATATTATTCCATCTGGAACTTATAGGTTTTGACCTTTTTTCCTAAAGACCAGATTTCAATAGCCTTCCAGAGTTCAATAATCCATATTGTATATTTCTTTCATATTTTAACAGTCTCGTTGTGTTACATAATTGGTTGATTAAAAATGTAAAAAGGTTGAGATGCAGAACAGTTTGCATTTATGCACCTATGATATTTATACTTCAAATAGTTCCCTGACATTTTATTTGGAAACTGATATGTTCTTCTTCCAAATAAATAATTCAGATAATGTATTACATTTTTGTAACTCAGGAATGAAAGTCAATACTATTCATAGTGCTGTTGACATGCCTTCTAGTAATTTATGGAATAATTATGACCATATTTGGGGTATGTCTATTCCCTACATTTCTGATTTGTCCTCCTCCAATACATCTTGACAATGCTGTTGTAATTCATGTATATTGTACAGACTGAATATATTTAAAGACAGACAATTCGTTCCAGACAAACACATTAAAAATATAACACAGCTGTTTGGAGCTCACTTTCTCCATGAAGCCTTTACAGTAGACATTTGGTTAGTAATGAAGGAATTCTGCAATTCTACCCTTTATTCTTAGTCCATGAGACCACGAATGATAATTTGTACTGAATCATTATCTAAATCTGTTTAAGCCTCTAAAGAATTCGGGTGATACATATATGAAATGCTTTAATTCAGGAAGTGGGTGGTAGGCAGCATTGTACATATATGGAAATAATTCTTCAATAGCTTAGCCAAACTTTATACAAACATCTAGCCTTAATTATCATAATTTTCTCAGATTTTAATTTTCTCAGTTAAAAGAACTATGCAAAGGTATAAATTTATTTCTTCTTTAGTGTTTTTAATAGTTTTTCTTATGATTGTATTTTACAAGTGGTTTAATTTTTAAAAGTGCCATTCATCTTGGAAGAGAGAAAATATTTCAAAGAACAACACAGAGAATTTTCAACTGATGTTAAAGCAAATTTAAAAATGGGAAATTGGACTCAAGGGAAGAAAACTGGTGGGCATTTTGCCATTGACTTCATGAGGTCAGGATTTTTTCCAGCCCCCACTATGTAACCTGGGAATGTTGATTTTACACATCTTGTTGAAATTCATGCTAGTATATAGCTCATGGCTATCATTCCATGAGCCTTAGAATTTGTGAGGGCAGCAATATTAACAAGTAAGAAGCACAGCTAATGCTTGTCAACACATGTAACATTTTATAAGCCTACATGCATGTTGTGATTCATTATCATCTAAAAGCAGAGTTCCATCAGAAGTGACATGGCTATTCACTTTGTGAAAACAGCTTGTTTTAAAAATTTCATTAGAAAGTAACAGATTTGTCATGTTCTCTGAGCTGAGTAACTGAAAATATAATTAAAATATCACTGTTGGGCTTATTGAGAGTAATAAATGTAATTAACAGACTCCCTTTTGTTTAAATTGACAATTTTCTTTAGGAGACCATTGATAATTTATTTAAACTATTTCCTCATGAAAATTAAGTATTAATTATGAAATTACTATTTCATAATGGTACCATAAAAAATGCAGCTCAGATGCAGATAAAGATTGGCATTTTTAATTGTTTTTGAGTGCTACTCATTTTCTTTCATCATAAATGAACACTGGATTGCTTTCAGTGATTAACAAGAATATCCCAATAATATGAGAACATTTACAAACCTTGACTATTGCTAAAATGTATCTATCTTCCCACAGTTACCTGGCTGTTCACAGAATTAAGAGAATAATCAGTCTCTGAATGTTGATCAAAAACTCAGCCCAGAAAAACCCATATATAAAAGAATCAGAGGTAGACTACTGTCATAATTACATACCATTTGGTAAGTAGAACTGTTATTAAATCCAGAGTGGCAGAATGGGGAATTTTGACTAATTTTATTATAATTATTTAACATAATTTTTATGTGGTAGGAATTGTTTATATTTCTTTTTCTTTCTGGTCAGAACTTTTTTCTTGTAGAAGAGATCCTCTGACTTGGGAGGCTGTTCATTACTTAAATGTAACAAAAATATAGGCAGTACAGAAATATATCTGCACTCCATACATCAAATATATAAATATATAAACTTCCTGTACCAGTGAATGTTTTAGATTATTTCCATATATATAACAGCTCTAAAAATTACCAGGGACAGTGGTATTATGGGAACACTAGCCTTTTTTAGAAACAAACTGCAGAACAAATATTACTGATAAATTGTGAGACCCATAAATGAAGATGTGATAGGTAATGTATTTCTTTCTGAATGCTCACATAACCAACAGAGCATTACTTTCTGTAGAATTTGTTTTTGTAGACTGAGAAGTCATTACAGAAAATCTATCCAGAGAAATGAAAAGATAAATTTGGAATGGAATATTTTGGGTTTTGAAAATATCATTTTGGTCTTGAAGCAAAGGAGGTCTACATCATCAACAGGAAATAATTACTTTAATAAAGGAAAAGGTTTCAATTTGATACATATTTTTAAATACCATGTTGCTGGAAATATGAACTCTTATTTAGAGTTCTTATTTAGAATGACATTCACCCCCCCCCCTCCAATTTACATTTTATTTGAAATAAAAATTTCAGTTTCCAGATGCATCTCCTTTCACATTTTGTTTCAGATAACTCCTCCATCAGCCAGGCACCTCTTCCCAAGGCTCTGCTGTGCTTCCTGTAGACTGAATCTTCAGGATGCCTCTGGGTTCTCACTTGTGCTCCAACAAACTAGGTAAAAATCCAGATGATAAAGTAGTCAATCTTAACAGAATTAAAATTCTAGCTAGACCACTACAGCACTTCTGGAAAAATATTTCCACCTTCAAGGTCCAACTAACGCTAGCACTTTCTGAAAACTCCTAGTATTGTTATCAGTTAATTCTATTTTACTCAATCTATAACAGCTTGTATTTAATCTGTATCTGCTGCAGTATTTTTAAAATGAAAGGTCCTGGCAGGATCTTCCTATGGAATCTTTTTATCCAGAAAAGCAATTTGGTTTGAAATATGGGGATACTAAAAGCTACAGCAGTGGTATATTCAAACTACTAAGTGCAAACTACTAAGTGCATTTTTAATTACTGTAAATAAATGAAACATTTCTTTAAAATGCAATAAGCTCTTTCTTGACAAGTTCACATGGCTTCATTTTCACCTTTAAAATAAACATCTGTTCTTACTTCTGAATGTATTTAGCAAGTGTTAAAAGTGAGATAGAAAGGTTATAGTTTACATGCTTGCACAGACCAATATGAATAGAGAATCCATTTTTTCCTTTCTCTCATGGTCTTTTATTACATATACTTCTAAGCAATTTAGATAGTGAGCATTCACGAGCATAACAGTCAAAATAAATCAAAGAAAATTCTGCCGCTGTTTCTCCACAATGTAACAAAAACCTTTAGAATGCTTTCTCAAAATCTGTTACATATATATTATTTAGTTTTGCGCTCTCACCAGATACTGTGCCATGAAAATATACTGCAAATAGAAAAACATAATTCTATTGTTCAGTAATATCCATGGTGATAATGATGTGAAATAAGAATACCACTTTCTCCAAATAAAACAAACATTATCAGATGAAAATTAACTCTACCCCAGCCAAAACCAGCACACATGCATTTTAGACTAATATGAAATGTTCACTAAATTAAAAATACATTGCATTCATTGTAGAGATTTCTGAAATTCAGAAAAAAATCTCTTCCATTATTGGATTCCTTCAAACTTTTCCTATGAGGGCTATTTTAATAAGAGTTCAAACAATAAAGTATAATTAAGGGCGTAAGAGCATCACTGCTGTGAGTACCTGGGCTATTGTCAGTACGCATGATTTAAGTCTTTGCATTATCTAAGAAACATGCTGGTAGTTAGAAAGCACAATCGCTTTCTCACAAGTCACTAAGGTGTAAGATGTTTAATCTGCTTTCCTCTTGAAAGCAAATCAAAACTATGCAATTTTAAGACCTTAGACCTTCTGTGACATAAGTTTTGAATGACAGTTGAGACAGGGGAGATGTGTATTTGAGTATATCAGTTGCAGTCTGAAAAAACTGAAGAATATTATGAAAACAATTATTCTTTTTATCTGTCTTTAAGTATTTTCCTGAAATTACATTTGAGCTATATAATAAATAATTAAAAATATTACCACTTGCCATATGTGGGAGATAAGATGAAATTATTGGCAAGACTTCAGCTTTTAGACAGCTTCGAAGTTATTAAACACTCTTTGTTGCCAGGAGTACACTTTCGAAGGTATTTACCTTGGCTGTTTTTCTCATTGTTAAGTTTATTGTAAATTCTATTAAAAAAAACCTGAAAAAACCCCCTGAAAAAGCATCTCAAGTTTACACCACTGCTTTCTGCTGCTGTTATTATTATATTGTGTATAAATATAGTGGCAATCTAAGATATAGTCAGGAGCCTGTCCTGGCTCAGTATCATCTCATAGGAGTGCTTAGGTAAGGAAGGGATCTTAGGGGAAAAAAAGCTGGAAAGAGTATGTATATTTATTTTTCTGCATTAATTGTAATAAAGTTTTCTAGGTTAAAAATTTGTTCAGAGGATATGTGTTCTTTTTATGTGTGGAGGTCTTTATATGTTAATTCACACATTAGTCTCAACTAAAGCCTGTGGAAGGTTTGTCTTTGTCCTCAGTGGGCTCTGTATGCCTTTTTGGATAAAGATTCTTGATACTACATTGTTACAAAGTAAGAATTTTAAAAAGGGAAGTAATGACACTGAATCAATGGAATAGCAACTGGTAGTGGTTTTGCTAATGGGTAATTTCTAGTTAGGAGTGTTGACAATCATGTATTAATGTACATATTTCTGGATTATGTAGAAACACAGATCCATATTTTAATATTTCTTATACACAGATATATTTTTGGGGAAGAAACAAAGATCCAAGTCCTCAGCTGGTTTAAATCAATGTTTTGCTTTTGCTTATTTTCCTAAAATTGATTTTTATGTCATTTTTAAGTCTTAGATTCAGAATTTTCCAATACATAACTTACCTTTAAATGAATATAAAGTCAACCATAGTTTTACAAACAGTATTATGTCCTTCCACAGAGTGATGCATTTCCATATCTATTATTAATGCCTTGGTTGCTACTGTCTATTTTAAATTACTTTGTGTATATTATGCCTGTAGCCTGTGTTTGTGTGCATTATCTTCACATGCCTCATCTTGTTTTCCTGCTGTGATCTGAGTTGGGAACTTTTCTATTTAAATTCATGGCAGCAGTTTCTGAGTTATTAACAGCTCTGTCACAAGAATTTGCATCTCCCATCTCATAATGGTCGTAAGACAATGTCTGTCTCCCCATACCATGTATTTTGTTACCAGATATGATCCTTACCAGTTGTTCAATACAAACTAACTTGACTCATGTGAGAAACTCTATTCCTTTAGTGACAGTTTCTTTTAGACTTACAGGAATCAACAAAAATTGGTTAGGCAGAAAGAGGTACATGAGTATCATGCAGAATTCCTGTTAAAGAACACAATGGAGATGGTATTTATAAACATAGACAAGCTAACCCTGTAAAAAAGTTTCTGTTGGTCATAGAACCTGCATTTCAGCATATGAAATGTTACACTTCTGTGAGAGGCCATGATAACTGTCATGTGCAAGGGTATGAGTTAGGCAGCCAAGACACCATTTCTAAGCATAATACTTGGCTTTCCAGCATTGTCATAGCTGCAGTCTGTTCTAAAGAGAGTTGCATGAATAATTGAATATTTGCCTTCTCAGCCAAAGTGAAAAATATATGTGGTGGGAGTGAGTCATAAAGAACCAAATTTGTGGCTTTTCACACTAGGAAAAAAAAAAAGCTTTATGCTAAATTAAACATACTGTTTGTTCTGTAACACAACTTTTATTTTCAGGCACATGAAAGAAAAGGAAAGCATATAGATATCCACATACACCAAACTGCTTCTGTTCAGTAACCCAGTAATGAAGCAGCCAACCCAGATGCCAGAAACCCATATCTAGTGTTTCTTTCTACCTTGAGGAGCTCTAACCTGCATTTGCAATCCTGTGAGGGATTAAAACTATGCCTCACCAAATCTGATTCAAATACTTCAGCATTTCACACAGAATCACAGAATAGTTGAGGTTGGAAGGGACCTCTGGAGGTCATCTGGTCCAACCCCCCTGCTTAAGCTAAATAGAGCTTTTCTGAGACCATAATAAAAAATGTAAGATTTATAACTTGCTGGAAAATCCTCTCCTTCCAGTTTTCATATGAAGCTCTTCTCCATTGCTAGAGCAATGATCTGAAGTGGCTTGTTTTGATTGTATTTGACTAGTCTTTTTCAGTTATTAATATAATTTGAGTAATTACAGCACACCATTATAAAATTGACAAATACATTTCATAGAATAGTCTGTAAGATCCAATAAAAAATCCTTCAAAAAAATCTCTTTTCTCTGTCCTTCCACGAACTTTTATAAAACACTTCTGCTGTTAAGTGCTCTTTCCAATGATACAGCTGCTTTGGGGTGTTAGTCATACTTTGCCCTGCAAGGTAATTGCAAAACCTGGGGATGGGGCAGCAGTAGTATAACCTGCAGTTCACCTCATTTTCTCCCACCCTAGGTATTATGTGATAAGCTGTGAGTGTGATTGTCCTGGTTTCAGCTGGGATAGAGTTAATTTTCTTTCTAGTAGCTAGTATAGTGGTATGGTTTGGATTTAGGATGAGGATAATGTTGATAACACACTGATGTTTTCAGTTGTGGCTAAGTAGTGTTGAGACTAAGTCAAGGCTTTTTCAGCTTCTCATGCCCAGCAAGCAAGAAGGCTGGAGGGGCACAAGAAGCTGGGAGGGGACACAGCCAGGGCAGCTGACCCAAAATGGCCAAAGGGGTATTCCATACCATGTGATGTCATGCCCAGTATATAAACTGGGGGGAGTTGGCCTGGAGGGTGGATCATTGCTCAGGAACTAACTGGGCATCAGTTGGTAGTGGTGATCACTTGTTTTGTATATTCCAATTCTTTTTTTATTATTATTATTGTAATTTTATTATTTTTATTGTTATCATTATTATTTTTATTGTTATCATTATTATTTTATTCCTTTCTGTTATATTAAACTGTTCTTATCTCAACCCACGAATTTTACCCTTTTCCTTCCAATTCTGTCCCCCAGCCCACTGGGTGTGAGGGGAAGTGAGCGAGCAGCTGCATGGTGCTTAGTTGCTGGCTGGGGTTAAACCACGACGGTGATACAGGAAGAACTCAAACTTTCCTCCATCGCACTAGGAATTTCTCAAAGTTGCAGAATGGGCAACTCATGCTAAATATAATTAACTTTGCGCTACTTGATTTATAGAAAGCAGACATTATGAAGTGAATCTGGGACACAGCTTCTGTTTCCCCACAAAGGACAATACTGTATTACTAAAATTTTGCATAAAAGCTGAAAATGTAAAGCCTCTTTAAAAGGCAACCTCAGGGTCTGGTTTTGTTCTGGAAATGTACTTAATGAAAATGGTGTGCTGCTTAACAAGTACATTTTCTCCTTGAATCTGCTGAAACATTTGTAATACATATAATGAGCAATCAGAGGTGGGGATGGGTCAGCTTTATATATTCCTATTGGCATTGCAGGGTGAGTAGGACTATCTTGCTGCTTACACATTGCTAAAATTTGTCTTAAGCTATAGTCAGTTACACTTCACACATAAGTAATTAAAGAGACAACTTGGACATCTGACAATTTATTAGTGATAAAGTATGGAAAAGGAAGGAAGAAAAGAAGGGAATAAAAGCTGTTTTATGTACCAAAATTTTGGTTCAAGGTGGTTTCAGCCACTTACACGTATCAGACTGAGCAACTCCATTTCATTTCTTGAGACGCAGACCAGAGAAGTAGCATAGGAGAAGAGAGGTTGTTCAGTGTAAACTCAGGTGCTGAGGTTTTGAGTTGTAGATGATTTTAGGCACCTCATTCTAAATGAAAGTATTGGGTTAAGTTCCTAGTTACCAGTTAGGTGTGGAAATACTGCTATGGATGCTGGCCTGGTGCCTCTTCTGATGTGGCTTAACATCTCTCCAATATTTGTTCTTTCATCTTCTCCATTAGTGGAGAAGATACATAATGCTGTGTTTGCTTTTGTAATTTTTTTGTCATTCATGTACAAATTTCTCATTTATATTGCAGAAGGGAAGGTTAAAGAAGTGGGCCCTGAATTTCATCACAATTCAACATTTTGGGGCTAAGAGCTTGGCTTCTTACAGCTTCTGTATGCCCTGGTCCAGTGTACGTAGGCTGGAAGAAATGGCACAATCGATGCCACATTTTCAAATTTTCCTATTCTGCAACACATGCCTTACAGACCATCTGCCCTTCCTTTATGTATTGATCTAGCATATGTTTTACTGACAATAACAAAGAAAAAAAAATAGCAGTTGTGGAAGAAGCCTACAGAATAGTAAAATAATCCATATTTTAGAGCATGGTGCTTTTTGCAATATTCTCTATTGTGTCATTTTACATTCTCTGGATTATAAAATAAATCTGTGAAAAATTCACAAAACAGCGACATATAGTACATCATCATGATTTTTCTTGTTCTCTTAAGGTCCTAGTTGGTCTTTAATGAGGGTGAAATGTTACAAGAGAGGTGTAAAGAGATGTTCACTGGAAATACTTGGTATCACACTAACTAGCAGCTGATAATCTCCATGTTTTTTTGCCCATCTGATATATGCCTATAATTCCATGATTATAAAACTTAAAAATGTTTCTTAATATACTTATACATAAGTAAAACATTACGTACTTAGTTCTGTTTCTTTTGAGCAACTTTTAAATGATAACTTTTAAAGCATTTAACTGTAAGAATAATCTTCATGCTATTCTAAGAAAAAAAAAAGGCACCAGGCAATGCTTTCTATGAGATTAATGAATATGTTAATACACTCTTGAAGCTTTATTTCCATTTATGAATAAATTATGCAGCTAACTACAAAGACACTCAACTTTTGGGTAAGCCTAGTTTTTACTAACACGATCTAGATTTTTCAAATGTGTCAGCTGGCAGCTATATAAATTATTTTTTTCTTAATTTGTTTAAGAAATCTACAACTAAGGATGACCACAGTACTCTTATGATAGCAATCAAAAGACTAGACAACATGTTCTTTGTTTCATAGTAGTAACCAAGATCAATAACTACTCCAAAACATCAAACACAGTAATGGTGAAACTTGAACATTTGTGACTCAAAAGAGCTCCTTTTATTGCTTCAAGAGTGGTTTCATTTTTCCTTGGAAAAGCCTAGAAGAAGGCAGAAACCATGTATTGCCAAAGAAGTAGTACTAAATCAAAATATGAGAAATATGTGCAATGGCTTGGGGGTCTGAAGCTGTCGTGGTTTAAGCCCAGCAGGCGACAAAGTACCACGAGGCCACTCACTTACTCCTCCCCATGGTGGGATGAGGAGGAGAAAATGTAAAGAAAAGCTCCTGGGTTGAGACAAGGGCAGGGAGGGATCACTCATCAGTTAGGGGCACAGGCAAAAGACAGACTCAACTTGGGGGAAAAAAAAAAAAATTAATTTACTACCAATCAAATCAAAACAAGGATAATGGGAAGTAAAACCAAATCTTAAAACACTTTCCCCCCACCCCTCCCTCCTTCCTGGGCTCAACTCCACTCCCGATTTTCTCTACCTCCTCCCTGCCGGCAGCACAGGAGGACAGGGAATGGGTGTTGCGGTCAGTTCATCACACGTTGTCTCTGCCACTCCTTCCTCCTCAGGGGCAGGACTCCTCACACTCTTCCCCTGCTCCAGCGTGGGGTCCCTCCCACAGGAGATAGTTCTCTATGAACTGTTCCGATGTGGGTCCTTCCCACGGGCTGCAGTTCTTCACGAACTTCTCCAGCATGGGTCCCTTCCATGGGGTGCATTCCTTCAGTCAGAGAGTGCTCCAGCGCGGGCTTTCCCATGGAGTCACGGCCATCTTTGGAGGAATCCCCCTGCTCCGGTGTGGGGTCCTCCATGGGCTGGAGGTCAGCATCTGCTCCACTGCTCCCCTCCATGGGCTGGGAGGGTCAGCCTGCCATCTCACCACGGGCTGCAGGGGCATCCCCTCCTCCGGCGCACCTCCTCCCCTCCTTCTGCACTGACCTCGGTGCCAGCAGAGGGGTTCCTCTCACATTCCACTCCTCCCTCAGCTGCAGGTTTTCCCTTCTTAAATCTGTTCTCCCAGAGGCACTACAACTGTCACTGATGGGCTTGGCCTTGGCCAGTGGCAGCTCTGACTTGGAGCCGGCTGGCATTGGCTCTGTTGGACATGGGGGAAGCTTCTAGCAGCTTCTCACAGAAGGCAGCCCTATAGCCCTGCCACTACCAAAACCTGGCCATGCAAACCCAATACAGAAGCCCTGGATTTAGCCTGGAAAAGTAAAAATGCTGTATCTATCACATTTATCTATCTCCTTTCTTAAGTCTTGGTAAAGATGATTATCTCAAGGTTAAAATTGTGATTTCAAAGCCTATACAATATCTAAGAACATGGTATTTCTTCTCCTGATAACTGCTGCCCCACAGACTTCCTGAGTAAAAAGAAGGGTATTTTTTTGTTCTCTGTAAAAGGGTATTTATTTTGAGATATTTATCCCAATGAAGCATCATTAGAGATAAGGGTAGTTTTGAATTCCACAGAGTGCCAATGCTATTAATTCCCCTCATTGCATGAATCACAGTATCATGGAATGGTTGAGGTTGGAAGAGGGCTCTGGAGGTCCAACGTGCTCAACCGAGAGCCATTTGCCCAGGTCTGTTTCCAAACAGCTTTTGAATATCTCCAAGGATGGAGACTCCACAACCTCCATGGCCAACCTGTGCCAGTGCTTGGTCACCCTCACAGTAAAGGAGTATATCCTGATGTTCAGAGGGAACTTCCTGTGTTTTGGTTTTTGCGCATTGCCTCTGGTCGGGTCAGTGGGCACCATTGAAAAGAGCCTGGCTCCATCCTCTTTGCACCCTCTTTTCAAGTATTTATACACATTGATGAGATCCCCCTGAGCCTTCTCTTCTCCAGGCTGAACGGTCCCAGCTCTTTCAGCCTGTCCTCAGGTGAGAGATGCTCCAGTCCCTTCATCATCTTCATGGCCCTCTCTCCAGTACGCCCATGTCTTTCCTGTACTGGGGAGCCCAGAACTGGACCCGGTACTCCAGGTGTGGCCACACCAGTGCACAGTAGAGGGGAAGGATCACCTCCTTTGACCTGCTGGCAACGCACTGCCCAACGCGGCCCAGGATGCCATTGGCCTCCTTTGAGGCAAAGGCATATTGGTTTTACCTGGCTCAGTTTTACTAAAATAAAAATCTTGTCTTCACTAAGATTATATTGAGGAAGTAAGGTGAGGTAAGGTAAACACTTCATCACCCTTCTTTTTTTTTTCTCGTTAAAAACGTGTAGGCTGAAGTTGAACATACTAGAATGCACATGAAGACTACACAAAGAGGTGATGAGAAGGATACAGAATGCAGGGGAAAGTGATTTTTGCATTGTCTCCTAAATTTCTCTGACTTTTTTTCCTGATGTGGTGTAAGGTGTCGAAAAAGAAAACAAAGGGCAATCTAGGAGTAAATATGAGCGAGGCACCCTTTGCCTGTTTCTCTAACTTAATTTTAACCTCCTACCTTTAAAATAAGGGAGAAGTATAGAAGGCTGAGCATGTACTTCTCAGGAGGGAAACCTGGATTTAATTAAGTCCCATTTGAGCCCTCTATGAGTCCTAGTCTCTACTTAAATTTGAGTGAAATGGCTTTTCACATCATTATACTGTCGTGCAAGAATTTCCTGGAGTGGATTTTAATGATCAATACAGGCAGCAGCCATGCGGACTGGTCTGGACCAGGCTGGTTAGTAGCTAATAATTTGTATGGGAAATAACTGAACGGGCAAGGACTGGCTTTATTCTTCAAGACAGTAGTTCCCAAATTTTGGATCGAGGAGCGCTGTCGACCGTTACAAATTTTCCTTGCACGATGACCTCAGCAGCAAAGTTTTACCAGAAACTCGGAAAAGCGAGATGATTTCACAGCATTGGCCGTGCAAGCCTGGCAAGCCGGAATACACCGATCGGGCAGGTGCGGGGCACGGAGCGGGTCCCGAGTTTCCCTGCGGGACAGAAGTGCATCTTCGAATGCTGGACGCCCTGCACGGAACGGAAGCCGGCGGCCGTGCGGGCCGCCTGACACCCCCGCGGCTCCTTCGGCTCCCTCAAGAAGTAAGGGAGGTGCGAGGCTGGGGTGAGCGACCCCCGCCGCTCTCCGGCGGCAGCTCCCGGCCGCCGCCTCTCACAGCCCCGCGGC